>NC_137677.1:7497318-7569818 GCF_963989245.1 Nansenia antarctica | reverse complement strand
GAAGAGAACTGTCTCCTGTCCTCCCTCCTCTCCCCCCACCCCCCCTCCCCCTCTTTTCTCTCTCCCGGCTCTCCTCTCTCCTCTCTCCTCTCTCACACTTGGGCTCATTATTGGAATGCTCTGACCCTTGGGGACTTCACTTACTTTCTCTCCCTTTCCAGTCCACAAACCTCAGAGGCAGACAAAAGGCAGCTCAAAGGCAATTTGAATTTGAAACAGGGACCACAACAAAAACCTGCAGCTTCCAAATGGGGAGAAACTTTAGGAGCCCCAGAGCCAACCGATTCAGTGTTCAGTGTTAGCCCCCCTCACATAAAAACGCAAATTCAATTCTGACACTACCCAGCCGGCTAGCTCAATGTACTGTTAAGGCAGCAGCTGCTGCAAAGAGAGAGGGAGAGAGAGAGAGAGGGAGAGAGAAAGGGGGGAGAGAGAGAGAGAAAGGGAGGGAGGGAGGGAGGGAGAAAGAGGGGGGAGGAAGGGAGCAAGAGAGAGAGAGAGGGAGGGAGGGAGACAGAGAGAGAGAGAGAGAGAGAGAGAGAGAGGGAGGGAGGGAGAGAGAGAGAGAGAGAGGGAGGGTGGGAGAGAGGGAGAGACAGACAGAGAAACAGAGAGAGAGAGAGAAACAGAGACAGACAGAGAGAGACAGAGAGAGGGGTGGCAGAGAGAAACAGAGACAGACAGAGACAGAGAGAGAGAGAGAGAGAGAGAGAGAGAGAGAGAGAGAGAGAGAGGTGGCTGAGCCTGAGGGCAGGACTTGAGGACAACTGGGGCCTGGTGGTTAGGATCACAGACCAGCAAACACAACACCAGCAGTGGCATTAACCACACACACACACACACACACACACACACACACACACACACACACACACACACAAAACAAACACACGCACACGCACACACACGTGCACACACATACACACACCAAACACAAAACAAACACACACACACACACACACACACACACACACAAAACACAAAACAAACACACACACACACACACACACACAGTGGGCTGCTCTCATAGCAACTGAACTCTTCATGTGACTGGACAAGAGAGAGGGAGATTTCAATGCATTTTCTGAAATATCCCTGTGCAGAAACTGTAGAGATTCGAATTTGCAATATCACAATGTACAAAAATAAAAACCACATAGACTCAAACGTGTCACCAATAACAACAACCAAAACAAAATGGAACTGTAACGAATATAGTGAATATATTGAATATTATCATAATATATTCGAATAAAAATAAATAAATAGCTAGCTCTGTCGAAGTCAGATAGTGTTTTTTCAATAGAAATCAATAGTTTTTTTTTCATAATAGACAGTGATAATAGACAGCCATCAAGTATAGTCAATCAATGAGTCGTGCTGTGATCTGATCAGAAACCTACATTTGCATGTGGTTTGCGTTCCACGAAGCTACGCAGTATGAAATTGAGAAAATACCCCAATGACAAACAATATCGGGCCTATAATATTCTTTATAAATTCCATAACAATAACTGCAGAATAACGGCATTATCAGGGCTTAGGCTATTGCTCACATTAATTAATTACCCTGTAACATCGCACCGTGTATAGGCAACTCTGTCTTTTGACCTAAGCTAATTTAAAGTATTTGCCTGTAAGCTACAGTTAGAAGTTGCTCACATTCATTCCAAACCCATTCAAACCCGAACCTTCCGTGTTCGGAACCCTGCGTCTGTGCCCAAGACAAGACGTGAGCTTAGAATGATAAGGTTCTATCTCCGTTTAGAATGAGAAGGTTCTATCTCCGTTTAGAATGAGAAGGTTCTATCTCCGTTTAGAATGAGAAGGTTCTATCTCCGTTTAGAATGAGAAGGTTCTATCTCCGTTTAGGGCAGTTCAGAGATATTGAGCGTCAAAGTTTTTACATTCCATTATGTTTTGTGAGATGGAACCTTTAGTATTTTATGAATTACTAACTCAAAAATGTCAACATTTTTAAAATAACACCACACAGGCATTAATAAACACCTAATGGATCAGATTATGGAGAAAAAAAAACTCAATTTTGACACAAATGGAGATAGAACCTTATAATTCTAACGTCACGATAGAGGCAATGCCCCAGAGCGCACCAACCAACACCCTCACTCCATCGGCCGACACTCACCACGTATTGTCGCGTAAAAGGTGCGCCTTTTCGGCTCCACAAAGTCTGGTGTCCCCTGGATTAGCCTAATATCCAGTCCGTAAGAGGTGGGTCCGAGGTGGGTCCGAGTGTTTTCGTCAACCCCCAATCCTAATGCCTCCGTTTGTTCTTAAACTCCTACTTCAATCTCACTGTCGCACCTGTCTCTGCTGTTAGAGAACGGGTCCCGTTCGCCGGCGTGACATCCTTGGCTTAAGACAACTGTCTCTGGGCTTGTGTGTCCATACCCCCCTCCAAACACACACAACACCACCTGTCCTGTCCCCCCCGGTGGAAAAAACAGCCAACAAAGAAAGCACTTCTTATGTCGCTCCACGACCACGACACATGGCATTCCCGTGTTGGAGCTCTGGTGCAATATTCCTCCTCAGACTCAGACAGCCGTCCGGAATTCCTAAGTCATTTGCATTTGATCGCTGGTAGCAGTGGATCTGTGGATGATGGAAAAACGACTGATTGCAATAACAATCCATGCACCACCCCAGTGGCACACTGGCACCGAACTATGAATATTACATCTGTCTCGATCGCTTAACAGTTGCGTGATCAATCATTCTAGGCGATCCCCACAGCCGTTATTTGGTGCTCGGTGTAGCTGCGCAGGTTTTGCCAGTAGACTGTCATTGATGCGTCTTTTTCACTTCTGCATGGTCTCATTGAAAGAAAAAAGGCTGTTCATATGATCTGGTTGGTATGCGCCCCTTTTCTTTTCCCAATATGCGCCTCCAGCTTCAGGATCTTGCTGGGAGGAAACTCTCATTCATCGGTTTATTTATGACAAATAGGTATTTTTCCTGTAGCTTCCCCCCTCAGGAGCTTTTGTCAAGGTATGAAGATCAGATCACAGGCTTCAGTGTTTCTCTGATAGCGGACCGGTGGAATACAGCATCTTCTGTACTGCTCCCTCCTGTCACCCACAGCGACTCAGAAATGGTCATGCCCAAAACCTGAAGCAGAATTTACGCAGCGACTGGAATGGAATTAATTCATCCTTAATCATGTCTAATTGCATCAAAGACAGAAAATGCCACAGCATTGTAGCACATTTGCAATACTTGATGAATTATACAATGTTAGAAGAAAGTGGAGAAAAAAAAAACATTTAAAGCCATAGTAATAAGTGGTGTACCTAGCTGATGTTTAAATGTAAACCCAATATAATTGCTACGATACACTAAATGTGATTGAACACACCACTAACAGTGCAACGAAACATCCGAAATGGTTATTAAATCAGAACGTTGTCGCAAGAGAGTGCTGTGAAAATAAAATTGGTTTTTCATTTAAAAACAACATCCAGTTTGTGGATGGTATCTTTGACCAGGCTGTGTCCTCCATGGGGGTCAGATACCATAACAGTCAATGATAACATTGTTTATGAGTGGGGACGCATGTGCAGTGACATGATAATGATATTTGTAGGAGAACGAAATATAGATTCAATAATAGTATAACAATCTGCTATGATGGGGCTTGTCCACTACTCCAAACAGAGATATTCCACTTGAAAGAGAAAGAGAGAAAGTTTGTTTGACTTACATACTATAGGCAAGGATCACTACCATTGTATTAACAATCAACACTTTACACATCATACCATATCAACATGTTTGCACTCAATTGACAAACAGCAATATACAGTATATATATATATATATATATATATATATATATATATATATACTGTATGTTACGGTACATGTGGGAATACAATACATGTGGGAAAACTAGGGTTAGGGTTAGGTGCTAGGGTGCTAGGGTTAGGGGTAGGGTTAGGGTTAGGGTTAGGATTAGGGGTAGGGTTAGACATGCCAGCATGTACCAAGTCGACGTAGCATCTAACCCTAACCCTAGTATTCCCACATGTACCGTAACATATATATATATATATGTATATATATATAATATAGCAATTTACCAAGCTGTTGTTCCAGGAGCCTGTGGGCCTCCCCTGGAGAGAAGAGAGAACAGCACTGATCAGTTTACCAGCTTAGGACTGTAGGTCAGAGCTAGAACATGGAGGTCAGTCATCCAGGTAAAACCTGAGACCTGACCCCAGGACCTCAGTATAGAGGAGAAGCAGGTCCCACCGAGCTAAAGCCTGGTCCTCACGATAGAAGACCTAATATTTAGGTTATGGGAAATATAGAGGGCTTTGGGAACTCTGAATTATATTGTTGCTGGGAACAGAAATATTTGTTTTCCTATAGATTTCAAGGGGTGACAAATGATAATACACAGTGGTGCAGCCTAGACTGCTACTGTGTCACCTTGTAGTGTCTTAAAGTTACGTTATGGAGGATTCTGCCCCTGGGCGTGCTCTTGAGCCAAAAGGGGTCCCCTAAATAGTCTGAAATAATGCCAAGAAATTATCTTGGGGGACACACCTCTCAACACCCATGAGCTTTTGCCAAGTTTATCTTGCCAAAGTTTGTCGCCCTAAAAATATGTATTGTGTAATGTATAATGAGGTAAGAAATGACATCATTGGATTTTATAACTATACTTTAAAAAAAAGATAAACTATTTGCAAGTAAACCTCCATAGTGTATCTTTAGTAACATTTAAAAATAAATAAATAAATACATTTCAAGAGGAAAAATCATTAAAAACTATCAATGAGATCATGAGACTTGGTTCACCACAGGCATTACATTTTGCCTCTATTTATAATGAGTATTTCACCAAAGCTCTGTTTAGAAACTTGTTCCTTCACTTCTTTGATATGTAAGAAGGCCGAAACCATTAAAAATGGCTAAACTTAAAATCCCATGCTTCATGCCCAATGGCGATATGCTGTCAGCCATCTTGCACAAAAATCAAACAAGTGGAAACTATGAAAGTCAGGATTAAGAAGACATTGACAGTTAACTATACCTCATTTTGATATATACAGTATACTACTATAAGACTATAATACTATAATACTATAATACTACTATAATACTATCAATTATTCAAAGTACTTCTAGTAGACACTTGATCAATGCAACTACGCATGCACGGTAGTTAAATAGTTATATAGTTATATAGACCACCCTCAGAAGCCAGCCTCTTCGACCTAGAACCAGAGATGCGGGCATGGCTACGCGACACCGAGTTGGACCTCTGACGTTACACGAAAGGAAGGTAGTTAAACCTCAAAAAGCAAAGTTGGGAGATTCTTAGATTCCATACACTTTACAACTTCATTCTGTCAGCATCAGTGTCAGAGGTGTGTCCGTACTAAATGCTTCCTGTTGCATGTAATTGGCTGAGCAAACAATGGGTGACCGTGCTGGTGATGACATGTAACTCAGCAGCCAATCACAAACATGATGGTTCCTACAGTGTATAAACACTTTTGTCTATCCAGCCTTTTTAATGAGTAGGTACGCTCGATGAGATGTTCGAGTAGGTATCTATCAGAGATGGGGCTTTTTGAACACTCTTAGTGCTTACGTATCAACATAGCATTATAACAGTGTTTGGAATCCTCAGAGGGGAGAGAGTCTTGACACTCCCAAAAAAAGAGGTGTTCTAATTCTACACACGGAGTGCTTCCAAACACCATGGTATGGGAGATCAAACACTTCTAGATTAGAGTTCTAAATGTCTTTAAGGTGCTTCACAATTCTTGATTTATTGGTGGTAACAACACACCATGTCATGTTTCAAAGCATCTCATCATGAATGTTTCATGCTGGACCTATACCTAAAGCATGTCTCAAAACCTTTATGTACAAAAACTACTCCATGTATTGTCTGCAAACACCAGCGAAAAAAAAGGTTTTGAAGGTTTTAAATTGGTACTTGCCACCAGTTTTAGGGTTCGGCAACACTTTCTTTTAACAGTGAAGAGACAACATTGTCACACAAACAAATCAGGCACAACTTGTTGTGTCACATCTTGAAACTATCTGTACGACTTATATATATACAGTATTGTCTTTTTAGATCTTCTGGCTTGGCCGTCTCCTGTATATTCCTCTAACTACCGTAGTTGCCATATTGTACCTATCACTCATCACTATGATGTTTTGTTATCAGTATTTGCACTTCTGGTTAGATAGCTAAACTGCATTTCGTTGTCTGGTACTTGTACTCTGCAATGACAATAAAGTACAAAGAATGTAATCTAATCTAATCTAATCTAATCTTGCTGGTCCATCACAGGTCAGACATAATCCCCATCCCCCAGAAGAACCCAAAGAACAGTGGGCAGCACTTTGCTTGGACCCTCCACCAGAAGGTACAGGCTACATAGCACCGTCACAGTAATGCCATAACATGTAATAAACAGTCACCTGGTGTGAGTTTATGGCAACTGACATGACACAAACCTCTGTTATGTTTGACCACCGTCTTACCTCACGATGAATACTTGCAGAAAAATTCTGTGTCGGACTAAATCAACAATGTGTGGATGACTGCTCCCGCACCAGAGGACACAGCTCAGTCAACAGCAAGCAGCAGCATCATTATTCAAGCAGTACAATGCTGGGGCCAGCACCTGAATAGTGATGGGTTTCCCTGTCTCACACACTTTAGCACATACCTGAGAATACCTGTGGCTACGATCACAGCCTAAGCAAGGTTTATAGAGGTTCACCTCCCAATCAGCGCTCACTAGGAAATGCTGGTCAGCCCTGTTTGGTGTGTGTGTGCGTGTGTGTGTGTGTGTGTGTGTGTGTGTGTGTGTGTGTGTGTGTGCGCGTGCATGTGTGCATGTGTGCGTGTGTGCATGTATAACACATATACTAATGTAATACATATATTGTGCTGTATGTTTGAATGTGCTTCAAATGCTTTCCAAAAAGGGATAAATTAGGGCAAAGAAACGTAGAAAATAAAATCTGCAGAAAAATCTTCCATTTGATCTCCTGTCAAAGATGGAGGAAGATGGGAAACAGACATATGATAAATAAATAACTAAGCAAAAACATGTTTTTGTTCTTCCTCCCTTTCATCCCACACAGTGTCTCCGAGCAGGCAGGCTGATATCTGTAGACCGCTGCTAGATAAGGAGGTGCCAAGCCGCATGGAAAAATGAAATAGCTTAGAGAAATGTATGACCTTTGATTGAGAACATTGCACTTTTTAATCTTTCAACTACACGGGGGAAATGGGACGGGACAATACAGTCACCTCTGAGATCACCTCAGAGAGGAGATGAGAGGAGAGGAGAGGAGATGGGAGGAGAGGAGAGGAGAGGAGATGGGAGGAGAGGAGAGGAGAGGAGGGGAGGGGAGATGGGAGGAGATGGGAGGAGAGGAGAGAAGAGGAGAGGTGATGGGAGGAGAGGAGAGAAGAGGAGACGGGAGGAGAGGAGAGAAGAGGAGAGGTGATGGGAGGAGAGGAGAGGAGAGGAGATGGGAGGAGAGAAGAGGAGAGGTGATGGGAGGAGAGGAGAGAAGAGGAGAGGTGATGGGAGGAGAGGAGAGAAGAGGAGAGGTGATGGGAGGAGAGGAGAGGAGAGGAGAGAGTGATGCCTATGCTAAATCTGTATGTGTATATTCACAGTACGGCAACAGTCATTGTCGCTCCTTTGTTACAGTATGTGCCTGATGATGCATGGACCCAAGGGGCAGGTGTCATGGCAGATGATAGAGAGATATGGAAATGAGGCTACACAGATGCTACATTCACCAACAAAAACACTGTTTTCATAGAGTCAAAGACACACTGGAGTTCAGCGAACAGGCAGAAATACAAAGATATAACTGTCCATGTGATCAGATTAAAATCAGATTATGTCCTGTCACGAGCTAGCCAAGCGCCCCAGTGTGTCCCCTTGTGATCTGATGCCTTGTTCGACAATCCCAAAATAAAACCCAGTCAAAAACACTCAGACATGATAAGTGGTGTTTCAGGGCTGTTCTGTTTCCTCTCTCTATCATTACTTAGACATTTATTCTGCAGTGAAATCTCAGTTGGATTTGATGAAACTGTTCCGAGGCGACTCCCAAATAGCAGGGGCCCGCTCGATTGATCTGACACTCAAACTGCAAACACAAACAGCTGGGCACCCGGACAAACTTTGTTCCTCTTTCCCCCTCCATCGCTTTATAGCTGCAACAACAGTAGGTTATCCGTGTACACAGAGCAGGCGGGGGGGGGAGGTACTGTGATGGCGACAGGAACAATGCCATCGGTCAGGCCTCATTGCTGTCGTTTTTGTTCACAGAGAAAAGAGAATGATGAACGGGACCATGAGCGGTCCAATAGTTCGATGTAATCCCTCTTGCATTGACAAGCGTAAGTGGTGCTGTATCCTCACTGTGGCACCCATAATTACAATCACGTGTACAAATTTAATCAACAAGTTTAATACCCATTTGACTATATCAGGCTGTACTTAGGTAAGATAACAACTTGAGCTCGGCGAATGCAAATTAAATTACAGGCAATTTTCCCTTGGTCATTGTCCAGACCTGATAAACTGGTTCAGACCGGTCTGACTATGGACATGTTTTGACTGTGGGAGAGGAGGGCTTTGTCATGGTAGCCGTCCATCAGGCTGTGTGGGAGTACAGCACGGTGTAGAGATGATGAAGGAGAGGAGAGGGGGAGAGGGGGAGAGGGGAGGGACAACACAGGGAACAGGGATGTTCTGTGCCTCACCGCCAGCGGGTCAGGACCGTACATGGAAAGCCCCAGAGTCACAACGGACTGCAACACACCAGGCCTTTGTTTGGGGAATGGTACAGTTGTTGCCCATCACTGCCAGGGCAAATACACATCACAGCCAGACTATGAATATTTCAGGGCTAGCTGTCCTTCCCTCCTGACCCACAGCACACCTCTGCCACAGCCAGTGACCCGTCTGCGCAACCCTGAGGGGGAATAATCACACTAGAATAAACAGGAGTCGTGCTGCAGACTTGAACAATTTTTTCCTCAAGAGGAATGTGTCTTGTTTGTCTTGCTTTTCGTTGTGTATGTTGTTTTGGGAACTAGGGAGGTTCTCTTGCAGTGGACGAACCCACATTGTTGTTATAAAGGTCCAGGAGACCCAGAGGTTCGCAACAAATCATACTGTCAATATGTAAGCTGAAAGCTCAAAGCTCATACAGAGCCAAAATACAGAGTCGTTTTAAACTTTTTCTTAAATGAGCCTCGATGCTCATAAACTCTAAGAGATTAAAGAGAGGGACACTTACTCACACAGAGCCAAATACATGAAGCTAATTACTTTTATGAGTATTCATTTTTAAAAGAATAAGGATGAGCTCTCACACACTCTGTGAAAATGTTCAATTTGAATGCCCCCTGATGCGCATAATTAGTGGGGCTTTTTTTTTCATCACTGCTTCTAACAGATTTTTATATGTGGATTCGTCGTACAAACGGCTTGTAGAACAAAAAAACACTCGGCGAGAGAGAGAGAGAGAGAGAGAGAGAGAGAGAGAGAGAGAGAGAGAGAGAGAGAGAGAGAGAGAGAGAGAGAGAGAGAGAGAGAGAGAGAGAGACAGAGAGACAGAGAGAGAGAGAGAGAGGACTCCTGGACATACAAAACCCAAAGCTGTTTCAGTTTTAATCAAAGCCATGGCTTCAGCCTACACCTTTTTGGTCCTCGTGTTACGCATTGTGACTGTGTACATTTTTAATCTCTGTATTATGAATTGTATAAGGGACCAAAATAAACATTCTCAATCAATCAATCAATCAATCAAAGTGGAAGTGGTGGAAAAACAGGGAATCTGGGAAAGCACAAGAGGACCTGCTACTCTCACAAGACGATGGGGGGAGATGGTGCCTGGGACAGTACTGTATGTGGTTGTCAACATGTGATGCATGGTCAACCCCTGGCCTCCATATCACTTCCACATGAAGGATGTTTCTGCTCATGAGACCTGCTTCTCCTGGGTCAAGGTTACGGCTTATTAGTATGTTATTGGACAGTATATTGCCGGGGCAAATGTCAATATCAAGTTTCAGCCTTGAGATGATTTGTAGCGTTGTGTTATATGTTACTGATACCTAATGTTGCACTCCACCCGGAAATATGTTTCAGGACGCTGGGAAATAATATTCCTGTGAGTGCTGTGGTTTTAGAGGTTACAGTGATATGAAATTGATTTTAAGTGTCCAGATGGTAAATTATTCCCAACAGATTTAGCGGCGTGCCCTTTGGCTTTACTGATATTGAAATGCTTCAAATGCAGTGGATAATAGCAATCAAAATGAAAGCAATGCTTTGAAACAGCATTTGTGCGGCAAACCTGTAACATCTGTTCTTTATGTAAACATGAATGCGAGCAAATGTTTTTCATTACTTTGTAATTATATTGCATGTTTGCTTAGCAGAGATTATGATGATGGATACTTTCTTGGAACAAGTCATTAATCATGTCAAACGATATGGATTAAAGGCCAACGTGACGCCTTTATGGTAAACTTGTTTTCCTCTTCAGTATGGTCAGTTCCTAGGGATCAGTAGTAAAAAAATAAAAACGATCCAGAATGTTCGTAATTTGACCCAGGCCTTATAACTCATTTCAAGGCAATACAATATTCCAGATACAATCAACAGCTGGCATGCCATACACCCCAAGAAAGCTAGGTAGGTCGCCAATTTAGTTTTGTTAATCTAGAAAAGTATGTCCCCAGGCAGCAAGGAGAGAGTGATCATTTCTCCTGAGGGATCAGTGATTTCCGTGTTATCTCCTAATCTTCAATTACTCAATATCCAGAACAATTTGGGCCACAATCAATTGATCCAGTAGAGCAGAGTAAGAGTTAAGCAGAAACAGATGACACCGCCGGCCTCTGGGGCATGTGCTGGTAACCCCTGTCTTGGGAAACGAAAGGAGAGGAGGAAGTAGGGGGACACTGGGGAACATTCAATCCCCATACTCCTCCAAAAAGCCACAAACCAATAACTGAAATATATATGACTATGAGCCAGTGAGGGAGCACAGACAAACCACTGTTCTCCAGAAAACTCCAGAAACATTCATTCTCTTGTTTGTTAATGTTTCGGTTTCACTGTGGACATGTTTGTTTAGTTCCAGTAGGGCCTGCTGATTATAAATGTGACCACAGAGACTACATTTCACTTCAAACATATTGAGCTGCATGCAGAAGCCATTCAGCGTATTCCTGATATCAATATCAAAGTAATACCCTTCAGAGTTTGGGTCTAATAGTTGTGAAAATAGAAAAGGGCAGATAATGAAAATTCTAATGGATCATGTTCTATTGTAATGGAAATGTCCTAATGGAATGGAGGGGTTTGTATGAAATGGAATCCTGTATAAAAAAATACTGCTAAAAGACCATAGATATACACAGTATGTATTATCTATAATAAAGACCTCTGCTGGGATTACATTCTGACAACCAAACAGAGTCTCACGCTGTTCTGCTTTTAAAGAAATAAAGAAGGAGCTGATATCATTAAATTCCACCCCATGAAAACAACACATTTCCATTACTATTCAATTCTATAAACAATCCTCATATTAATTTGTTTGCAATGTATCAGAGATGCATAATGTAAGATGGGCAACAACATTTAGCCCCAATGTAGGTTAGGCATCACACATGCTTGTTAATTAATGGATCCACACACATGTCTTTAGACAACATCTTCATAGTTCGAGGAGTTACTCTGTAGATAAACAAGAAGCATGTAGATATAATATGTGCAAAAGGTTGCTCTAAATTAATATTCAATTTGGGTGCCACTGTCACCGTGCCAGGCTGCCAGCCCAGACTTCACTAGAGAGAGCTTGTCATTGCAGAGGTTGTTGAGCTAAGTGGGTGAGGCTGCAGCCCATCAGACTGTGGGCAAAGACTGCCCTCTAGTGGTTGATCTAACAGTTGCAATTTTAGTGCTTCCCACAGAGACATACAAACAATGACTTTCTCTTTCTCTCCTATTTATACAGTTGAAAAATTCATGAATTAAATGTCTGTGTTTTACTTGAATCAAATCAGGTCGTCCATGATCTCTAGAAATATTCAATTGACATATCAAAATATGTTTTTTTATTGGATCAGATGAAGTTTATTACTCCAACATTATTTTATTAACCTTTATTTATACAGGTAAAAAACACATTGAGCCCCAAGCCCCATGAAATGTATACGGTGAGACTTGGCCATGCACAGGCAGGTGGAGCAGGTCAATCGGGTTGTGATTTCATTGCATTTCACCCTTAATAATAATAATGTCATGGTTTATGAGGCCTAAAGATCTTAATCTATCGTAATCAGGTCTAATAAAAAGTTTTTATTGACCCGCAAATCAGACAGTTAGTTAATAAGATAGTTGGCAGCTATAATATAACCAACTTTTTTATCTGGATGGATCTCACAACTAGGCCTTTACTGTTACTTCATCTAGTAGGAAATAGAGAGATGTGTCAAGTTCAACACTGTCCGAGTCTTCCTCATACCTTTTTGTTACATGATAATCTTAATAAAAGATTCAAAGAGTAATCTGTACATAACAGATTCATTGGTTAGTGCAAGATTGCAACAGTTATTGCTTAAGTTACTTTAGTAAACTTTTAGTTTCGTTCCTGTCTTCTGTGAGATGATTGGTTCACTAACTTTCAGGAACAATTAGAAAACTCCGCCTCCGTTTAAGATCATGGGTGCGTTCGTAAAACACGCTCTGGAATTTTGATCAGCACTCACGGAATGCCTCTTGTCCAATCAAATGACTCGGTGTCTTTAGGACGTTGAACCCAGTGTGTGCTGCGGCGCTCTCAGAGCAGAATGATGAACGCACCCCAAGATCATGGGTGCGTTCGTAAACACGCTCTGGAAATCTGATCAGCACTGACGGAATGCCTCTTGTCCAATCAAATTACTTGGTTTCTTTAGGAGGTTAAACCCAGTGTGCGCTGCGGCGCTCTCAGAGCAGAATGATGAACGCACCCCCATGTGTTGCTTCATGTAGTAAGTTGTTACATTGTCACAGGGGCTTGGTCGAGAAGCTGTTGAACTTGGCCAATCTTCGGGTCAACCTAGGACAGGACCGGACGCGATCAGTGAGGTCAGTGGCGTATTTGACAAATCGTGACGTTAGAATTATAAGGTTCTATCTCCATTTTTGTCAAAATTGAGTTTTTTTTACATAATCTGATCCATTAGGTGTTTATTAATGCCTGTGTGGTGTTATTTTTAAAATGTTGACATTTTCGAGTTAGTAATTCATAAAATACAAAGGTTCTATCTCACAAAACATAATGGAATGTAAAAACGTTGACGCTCAATATATCTGAACTGTCCTAAACGGAGATAGAACCTTATCATTCTAAACGGAGATAGAACCTTATCATTCTAAACTCACGAACTAGTACACGGCTGATTCATATTTATAAAGTTATGTTGAGAGACAGCAAGCTTAGGTAGTTTTTTCTAACTTTTATGTTGATCCAACTAGTTAAAAGTGCACGTGATTTTCTTTTTAGTGGGCTTGCCTGCAGCTTATCCAGAAATAATATTAATAACAATGCTTAGCTTGTTAGTGAGTCTACCATAATAACGTTGTGAACAAGATTTGCAAGAAAACCCAATTAGAGGGGGAAAATCCCACTTCTGGGGTAAAGTTCAACAGATTTTCGAATTTGACAATAATATGCCAGGACTGGACTGTTGGGGTTTTTCTTTTTCTGTTATTTGTAAAAAAATATTTCATCAAATATATATCATATTTTCCCCCAGACGTACCTGGAAATGATTTTGTCTAGGGTCTGGAAGTCACATGCTTTTGGGGGGTTTTGACATCACCCCATGATCATGCCCCCTGGGTGGGTGGGTGGCAGTCTGGTTTCTCAACACAGCACTTAGCTGCAGGGATCAGAGGGGGTCAGCTTGTGACTGGATGGGGCTGTGTGGCCTACATCTTTGTGGTGCAACAATCAAAAAAACACTAAACATAGTTTTGTGTTGCTCAATGTGCTGGCACAATGTGGACATACTTATTGGTTAGTTAGGCTATCTCGTTTCAGGGATTTCTATTAATGTTACTAGTTGTCTTTATCTTCATAATTTATCTAAGACCTGCTCTCAAGTCATAAAAACTAAGAACATGCCCTCTTTTTATCTGTGGTTCCTTCAGATATGAGACATACAGACTTTGCTCCAGGGGAGTGTCGTCTGATGTGAACATCTCACTTGCCTCTCAAAAGTATAGGCTTTTTGGCTTTAGCTAGCTATCTCTATCCTACTTTTCATGAGTGTTACGAAGACTGTAATCCACAGAGAGGAGTGCTTTTTCCTCTCAGTCTTGTCAGGACGTTTGCCTGAGTTCTTACAATCTTGATCTACCCAATTGAGATGAACTACCCTGCTTGCAGTATGCTACTGTTAGACAAGACAAAAAATACACATCACAGTTTTGCTGTTGAAAATGACTCTATTTAGGAATACTTAGATCGTTATATTTCAAAATAGGCATATCAGTCCAATGGGTATTCCCCACCCCCGTTCTTAGAGCAGAGTTTAGATGCTAGTCAGAGTGTGTGCTGCTGCTGGGTGTGTCTGCGGCGGAAGGCAGGCGGCCCCCCGTCCCCTCAGCCAGCTCCATCCGCCAAGCCTGGGGGAGGTTCACCGTCCCCACGGGGGTCAGAGTGAGGGTCTGCCCTGGTTGAGCCTTCAGGTCCTTGAGTCCGACCAGACAGTTGAAGATGGTGGAGGCGTCTGGCAGGTTGGCTGGGTTGACTGGGTACAGTCTCAAGGGCTCCATCAGTGTGGCCTGCTGAGCAGGGCTGCCAGCCACCGGGGACACAGGACAGGGTGCTGCCACACCTCCCTGTGGGCTGGCTGGAGCATGTTCCTCTAAAACTATCCGGCCTGGGAAAGACACATTCATATATCTCATTTTCCATTTCACGATTCTTAATGAGGAAAGTATGCCAGTAGGCCAAATTCATGGTCACAAGATGTCATTTTAGGTCAACTGATAAACTATAGCAACCCAGCTCCTAGGGGATCTGATTACAATGAAAACAGTTTTGAAAAGCCACAGCCCTTAAACCAAAAACAAGTATGGTAATATTGTTCTCACCATTATGGATGAAACAATTACGTATTTCTGAAAGAAACCGAGTCGCATTGTCCAACCGTAGTTCAGACTGGTTAACCTTTGGGATATCGAAGCTCATCTTTTAAAAAGTCCTTCTTGGATATTAGAAACACATTTCTCGACTGGTGTCAAAGTGTGTCGCCACCAAAAGTGACTTCCAAACGAACGCGTTTTTCGTGAAGTTTATCTTTTTCCATCTACAGAGTACACGATCTCTTACATACGATATTAAGTAATTCTCTTAAGTCTATAACAATTTGTTGGCAGCTGTAGTTATGACAGAGATTTTCACAAACTTGTTTTTTAATCGTCTGTCTGCTCAGGCACATCGCTGGTCGCTCTAGTTGATAAACCAATCAGAATTCGAGTACGGCTTCATTAGGACCCCGAAATGTAAACACTGGCTGTTAACCCTAGCAACTGACTGGATGTTAACCCTAGCAACCGCGGGAAAATAACGAGATGTGATGAATTATGGAAGGTCATCCATTTTTAAATGATCACCATAGCACCCTAATTCTGTAGAATTTCAGTGTTCAAATGTGATGTAATTCAATTGAAATTTGAATGAAAATCATATTATCAAATTATGAAATAGCATATTTTATAGAATTGTATAGACTATACTCTGTTTTGGTAAATTCCCAATATGGCCTACTTGTGTAACAAGCCTAGACAAACCTATAAAGGAAGCTGTACCATTTGTCTGTGTGGAGAGCTACTGTTCTGTATTTCTGCCTGTGTCTCTTCCTCACAATGGAAACATTTTTGCTGTGGTTGACACAAATGAAAACAGCAAGATTTCAATCATATTTCCTAGCTCAATAAGTCTAATTCTGCTCAGTGACTTGAGTCATTCACAACACAGCCTATTCTAGTTCTACCCTGTTATTATGTGGTTTGACAAATGGGATATGGTTGACTTTTCTGTCTGCCTGCTAACCGGGGGATGGAGGGATGGTTAATCCCTTCTATCAGACAGTGCTGTTCAGCTGGATAATGAATGTCTGTCTTGTAGACCAAATACAAAATCTTCTTCTCATTCTTCTTCTCATAATAAACCATGCAACCCGAGGTGACTACTTTTTCTCTCTCCTTCCCTCTCTTTATCTCCATAAGAAACTGAGCACATCTGGCGCAATGGCAGACAGCGGGAAGACTGATGAGATCTCTGCAGTCGCAGCACAGCAGCGTAATGGTGATCAGCAGGTGAGCTGAAATGACTCATTAGTTTAGTCTGAAGCAAACAGCTCCCAGAGACGGTCTGCTCATGCACAGATAACATTAAACCCGGCGCCCCGACGTCGAATGGAAAGTGGGACGCACTGACGTATCAGTTTGTGAATAAATCGGAAACACTGTTTTTGTACTCACTGATTTAGTGACATAGTGGCTTCATCAAGCTCTATACCCCTGTGGCCTATAATGACAAGCACTTAGGCGTTTGAGGAAAAACACAATAGGAACCGCTAATCGCTATTTGTCTTGTCTAACAATGATTCCGGCTCCTTCCAGAGTGTCGTGTCACGGGTTGGCAGCCTTCCCCTGGTGAGCTCGGCCTGCGACGTGGTCTCCAGCGCCTACGCCAGCACGAAGGACAGCTCCCCCCTGCTGAAAGGGGTCATGGACGCCGCCGAGAGCGGGGTGCGCACCCTAGGAGCGGCGGCCAGCACCGGGTCCAAACCCCTCCTCGACAGACTGGAGCCCCAGAGTAGGTTCCACGGTGGTACTACTGATGGATGGTGACTCGACCCATCCCTCTTTATTTATATAGAACATTCTGTAATATAATGGATCGCTTGAGACACACTAGAGACAGATGCCTCATAATCCAAAGATTTATTTTACGGGGGTGATTTCTGTGACAAGGGGATGATGAGTGATCTCTCTCCACGCAGTTGCCGTGGTTAATGAATATGCCAACATGGGACTGAGCAAGATGGAGGAGAAGCTGCCCATCCTGCAGAAGCCAGCTGATCAGGTGAGAGACTGTGTGTGACTGCATCACTCCGCTAATGCTTCTCATGCAGTTCTTATTTGTTGTGTCAGTTCTATGTCTGAACTGTCTTTACAGCTAGATTAGATTAGATTAGATTCAACTTTTATTGTCATTGCAGAGTACCAAGTACCAGACAACAAAATGCAGTTTAGCATCTAACCCGAAGTGCAAATAGTGATCTAAAACATGATAGTGTAGTGATTTAAGTGATACAGTATGACAAGTACGGTAGTTAGAGGTATATACAAGAGATGGATTGCAGTAAGCTATGTACAGTTACGGTAGCTATGTACAGTCATACTGTATGTTGTGTCTCCATCCTCAGCTGGTGTCAGACACAGTGGGCATGGTGTACCAGTCGGTGACGGGGGCCAAAGACGCCGTGACCGGGGCTGTGGTGGGGGCCAAGGATGCGGTGGTGGGGGCCAAGGATGCGGTGGTGGAGGCCAAAGACTCCTGGACCGGGGCTATGTTGGGAGCGGTGTTCGAGGGCATGCAGATGACCCGCGCGGCGGTCAGCGGAGGCATCAGCTCGGTCATGGGTTCCCGGGTGGGCCAGATGGTCAGCAGCGGGGTGGGCCTGGCCCTCAGCCGCTCGGAGGACTGGGTGGAACACAACCTGCCTCTTAGCGAGAGAGAACTGGGTCAGTCACGGGATTTCTGTGTGGGATGAAGTCATGGTTTGAGTCAGGTCAATAGATTAGATTAGATTAGATTAGATTAGATTCAACTTTATTGTCATTGCAGAGTATTAGTACCAGTACAACGAAATGCAGTTTAGCATCTAACTAGAAGTGCAAATAGTGATATAAAACATGATAGTGATAGGTACAGTATGGCAAGTATGGTAGTTAGAGGTATGTACAATTGTGAGCTATGTACAGTGATGGTAGCTATGTACAGTATAGTATGTGCAGATGTATAAATAGAGGCTATATCAAAAAGAGGTATGTGCAATGTGCAAAAATATGATATGTGCAAAGGTAGTATGTGCAAAGTAATAGATTATCATGAGCTGAGAAAGAAGGAAAATTCTGTCCAACATTGAGAACTTTGCTTTGAATGAATTGAATGAATTGAATGAATGAATGAATGGCGATACTTGATCAGCACTGAAACCCGTGTCTCTAATCTCAGACATTAACGTAACACAACTTAACGATCCCTTCTCCTCCTGCAGCTGCTGTGGCAGAGCCTGCCACGGAGGAGACTGCCCTAGCACCAGCGCCGGTGGGATCCGGCCCGAGCTATTTCGTCCGCCTGGGCAAACTGTCCGCCACGGTGCAGGAGCGCGCCCGCGAGCTGTCCCTGGTGAAAGCCCGGCGCGCGAGGGACACCACCTACTCTACCGTGGCCCAGATCACTAGCACCCTGGACCTGCTAGAGACGGCCCGGGCCACCCTGGGCACTGCCAGCCACCAGCTGGGCGGGGCGCCAGAACAGCTGCTCCAGCGCTGGAGAGAGTGGCAGGCGAGCCAGCCTAAAGACGGACGAGCGGAGGAGGAGGTGGACGGAGCTAAGGACCAGACTGAGGTGGGGAGGAGGCTGCTGGGAATTAAATGGGTTCAAACCGTCCATGCGTTCTCTTTCAATGTGCATGATGTCTTTTTTGTGCATGTTGCACTCATGTTGCATGTTGAGAAATTATAAACACAAATTATAAACACAGTCTCTAACTCCAATTTGTCTCGATCGTTTTGCTAGCCTGTGAATGTTGTGGTGTGGTGTGGTGTGTTGTGCGTGCAGCAGTTGGAGTGGCGGACCCTCTCCATGGTGCGTGGTCTCAGTGACCAGTTGCGCTCTGCGTGCTCTGGCGTGGTGTCCAGTGCGCAGGGGCTTCCTGGTGCAGTCCAGGACCAGCTGGCGAGCGCTCGGCGGGCGGCCGAGGAACTGAGCTCTTCTCTGGGCAGCACCAGCAGCCTCACCCCCGTCCTCCTGGAGCAGACCCGACACCGTCTGACACAAGTAAAATGAACTCCTGCCTGCCACACCGTTCTAGCCACTGACACTGAACCCCCAAATTGCTCCCAATGAGCGGGCCGGCGCCTTGCATGGTAGCTTGCCGCCATTGGTGTATGAATGTGTGTGTGAATGGGTGAATGAGAGGCCATTGTGAAGCGCTTTGGAATAAGGCGCTATATAAGTCAGACCATTTACCATTAGTTTATTTACCATTTGTGTCTTCACTCCCTTATGAATCTAGGTCATATCAGCTTGTGCTTTTTATTCCCGTTTGTTAAGTCATGTTGTCACACCATTCCATTCTAATAATGATACTGTATTTATAGTACCATTATTAAAATAGACTTAAACTATAACTTTATTTTTAATTAGGCATTCTAATTAGACAGTACAGTAAAATAAGTACCTTCAGCACGAAACACACAGTCCGTACAGACAGTTTAATTACGGCTTTCAACCAACACATAGATTTGCTGTCCATAACAACAGATGGTTGTCTTTTCTGAATGAGTGTCACTAATAGGTTCACTAATCAATCAGTCACTAATTGGCTGTTTATGTTAAATGACCCAATTTTTTTTTTCCACAGGTGCGCCAGTCTCTGGATGGTGTGATGGAGTACTTGGTCAACAACACCCCACTCAACTGGCTGGTTGGACCTTTTGCACCCCAGGTCACAGAGAAGGGGGCGCCCCAGATCACAGAGAAGGGGGAGGGTGGGAAAGCGGTAGAGACGGGGGGGCAATAGAAGGTCGTGTAAGGATGTGTGACGCAAGAGAAGGACTGAGGGTAGTAGATGTCTCACTCCAAAAATGGCTTGTGCTTTTCATCTGTTAATGACCAAGGCCTTCAATTACTGTGTCGCTGGAGCGATGTGAGCAGCTTTTTATACATGCTAGTAGTAATATTAGTAATAATAATACATGTATTTTGTATAGCACTTTTCTCAGTACTCACAAGACACTACATCCATGGAGAAGACAATCAATACAAAGATAAAGCAATAGAAACTAAAAGTACTGAAAAAAGTCAGGTACTGATAGACTATAGACTAGACTAGGGGGAAAGGTACTAGACATTAAAAGCAAGATTGAAAATATTGGTTTTGTGTCAGATTCCTTGATGTGCTTTGGGCTGCAATAGAGATGGTGAATAAATACTACCGTCTATGCACAATTGAAAGTCCATAATGAACTCTGATAAAATATTGTAAATCCCATCTATTGTCAAACACTTTTGATTCTCTAGAAGGAGGTAACTACTGTACTAAATGTTTGTTGTGAATTACAGTCAAATCTATAGCCTTGTCGAACCATGACATATTCTTAAGTCCTACCATCACTTTAACTGTATTAACTGTGTATAATATATAATATAATATAATTCAGAGTAAGCACTTGTTTCTGGGTAAGGGGCCAAATATGTGATTTTTTGTTTAACTACGGTACTGTATACCTTTAATCAGCTTAATGACAGAAATGTGTCGTGTCAAAATGTCAAAGTGGCATCTGCCTGTGGTCTGCAGAGGTCCGTCTCTGGGCTTGTGAGATGAGCTTGTCATTGTTAACCCTGACACTTGTTGTTCTCCGTAGAATGAATAAAGGTTATGTTGGCTTTGTCCTGAGACCTTTTATTTCTGACTAACTAACAATCCAACTTTGAGTAAACATGTTAGACAGACATAACATTATCAACTGTATTCATGTGCATGAATCATTACAAAGTATGGAGTGTTTGTGTGCGTGTCTGTCTGTGTGTGTGTGTGTGTCTGTGTCTGTGTGTGTGTGTCTGTCTGTCTCGCAGAATATATGTCCCTTGTCTTTTTTGTTTGTCTGGTGACTTTAGTTTACTGTACCCCACTAATTGTCCAATACATTGTTGTCCAATACACTGTTCTGCCAACTGGCACTGACAACCAACTTTGACTCTTGACTGCCCCAACCCAACAGTAGTTTCAGATGACATTTGATTCACTGTATCTCATTTAAAAAAAAAAAATCTGTCTGTCTGTCGCAGAATTATTCTGAGAATATATGTTCCTTGTGTTTTTTGTTTGTCTAGTGACTTTAGTTTACTGTACCCACTAATTGTCCAATACATTGTTGTCCAATACACTGTTCTGGCAACTGGCACTGACAACCAACTTTGACTCTTGACTGTCCCAACAGATGACATTTGATTCACTGTATCTCATTTAAAAAAAAAAAAAATCTGGGTGATTGTGGAAAAAAATAAATAGAAAAATAATGAATTGTTGCTCAGGGGTGACGTCACTTCGGTTGTTTCTCATGTCGGGAGCAGGCAGCGCTGGGTAGGAGGCCTGAACGCACTACTGGACCATTATTTGAAGACCAAGGTCGTCAACAACCCCCTCTTCCCCCATTTCCTATCTCAGGTACTGCTTTATTCAGTTTTCAAAGTGCCAAAAAATTAAAAAGCTTGGGTGAATGTAAACCGATTCAAACCTTGTCAGGAGGTTTGGTGCGTTCCCTTCCTAACGCAGCCAGGCTTAGCTTCATGCTAACACAGCTAAGCTAACGTTGTGTGACAGCTACAGAAACAGAAACGTGTGTGACAAACAAAACAAAGTCGCATTGCCACATTGCGAGGTCATTCTTTTGTACTTGAACGTCTATTTCATCAAATCGTGACGTTCGAATTATAAGGTTCTAGGATCTCCATTTTTGGTCAAAATTGAGTTTTTTACATAATCTGATCCATTAGGTGTTTATTAATGCCTGTGTGGTGTTGTTTTTAAAATGTTGACATTTTTGAGTTAGTAATTCCTAAAATACAAAGGTTCCATCTCACAAAACATAATGGAATGTAAAAACTTTGACGCTCAATATCTCTGAACTGCACTAAACGGAGATAGAACCTTATAATTCTAAACGGAGATAGAACCTTATCATTCTAAACGGAGATAGAAGAACCTTATCATTCTAAACGGAGATAGAACCTTATCATTCTAAACGGAGATAGAACCTTATCATTCTAAACGGAGATATAACCTTCTCATTCTAAGCTCACGAAATGTTGACGTTTGTCTGTCCTTTGATTGCAATCAATCAAGCTATCTAGATAGATATCCCTTTTGCTGGCTAATGTTATTTTGCTTGACTCTGAGCTTGAGGACACGATTGTTTTTTCGACTGCGGACAAAAACCATCTAAGACCTGGTGACTGATGATGACAATCAGATGTTGTCATTGTTTAGCCAGCGACCCTAACCTTTAGTGAGTTCAGCCAGTTGTCATCTGGTCTAGTTAAGAACTATCGATGCAATGTTTTTTTTTAAAAATGTCATTTTTGTGTTCTGCTCTTTGTTTTCAACTCAAGTTTCCTTGTCCTGACTGAGAGACAGAGAGAGAGAGACAGACAGACAGACAGACAGAGAGAGAGAGAGAGAGAGAGAGAGAGAGAGAGAGAGACAGAGAGAGACAGAGACAGAGAGAGAGAGAGAGAGAGAGAGAGAGAGAGACAGAGAGAGAGAGATAGAGACAGAGAGAGAGACACAGAGAGAGAGAGACAGAGAGAGACAGAGAGAGAGACAGAGAGAGAGAGACAGAGAGAGAGAGAGACAGAGAGAGAGAGAGACAGAGAGAGAGAGACAGAGAGAGAGAGAGAGAGAGAGACAGAGAGAGACAGAGAGAGAGAGAGAGAGACAGAGAGAGAGACAGAGAGAGAGAGAGAGAGAGAGAGAGAGACAGAGAGAGAGAGAGAGAGACAGAGACAGAGAGAGACAGAGAGAGAGAGAGAGACAGAGAGAGACAGAGAGACAGACAGACAGAGAGAGAGAGAGAGAGAGAGACAGAGAGAGAGACAGAGAGAGAGAGAGAGAGAGACAGAGACACACAGAGAGAGAGAGAGAGAGACAGAGAGAGAGAGAGAGAGAGACAGAGAGACCTCCCCCCGACCAAAACACTTGAGGTTTGATTGATTGATTGAAAACTTTATTAGAAGATTTGCAGAAGTAGGTACATGAGAGTACATATTACATACAAGGTCAACTAACAGGATAAAAACCCAAGAAAGCCACTGGCTTATTTCAATTGGGGTCCTTGATTTGTCCTTGATTGGTCCGCTGAATTGAACGTGGCTATGCTGATGTCCTCCTCCTGTCCTCCTAGTCAAGGCAGAGTAGCTCGCTGTTTCTTTTGTTTGTCCAGATTAGCAGAAACTATTTTTGTTTTACAGTGCCTAACACTGCAGCTAAGGTACAATGTGTGTTGTGTGACACATCGTGACGTTAGAATTATAAGGTTCTATCTCCATTTTGGTCAAAATTGAGTTTTTTACATAATCTGATCCATTAGGTGTTTATTAATGCCTGTGTGGTGTTATTTTTTTAAATGTTGAAATTTTTGAGGTAGTAATTCATTAAATACAAAGGTTCCATCTCACAAAACATAATGGAATGTGAAAACGCTCAATATCTCTGAACTGCCGTAAACGGAGATAGAACCTTATAATTCTAAGCTCACGACATGCCACGGCTATGTCAATTCACTAGACGTGTGTTCCAAGTGTTGTCATCATAAAACTCATTAAAAAAGCAAGGACACATATTTTTCTGGAGAAATTGCTTAGTGCATCTCATGTCTTTGGCCTCCGTCTATGCACTGTTATTGTTTACCATTGTCAATCTTCAGAGCTTTGAATCATCAAAGTGTCAAGCTGTACACTGAATTCCATGAACAAGTACGGTATTCGGATACTGTACTTGAACAAGCAAAGGTGGAACCGATCTTAAGTAGTCCTACGCTAGAGAAACTACCTGTCGATGATCCCCTCCGATAAACTCAACAGATGTGCATCCCTTTCGGTGTAGACTTTCAGAACAGCTCTCGTGCTGCAATGCCGGTCTCCAAGCTCTTTTAGCTAGTTGTTGAAATGTTCATGTTACCAAATGGGCACTAGTTTTGACTAACTCTTCAACCCCGTTTTCAGGAATATCCTCTCCCATCCCCCTTACCCCCCTCCCCCCTTTGTCATAGAGTATGGCTCAGGAGACCAATCAGACGCAGGTGCCGATGCTTTGCGCTATGGGCTGCGGTTTCTATGGTAACCCCCGCACCAACGGCATGTGCTCGGTCTGCTACAAGGAACACCTGCAGAGACAACAGGGAGGGGGCCGTTCCAGCCCCCCAGGTGAGAAAGGTAGGAAGATGGGAGAGGGACCCAAAAGGGTGGGGGGCCTGCCTGCTAAAAGGGGCTGGAGAATGAGGTAGCAGAGGCTGCCAAACTGTGGCAAAAGCAAGAGAGTGATTTATCCATTCGTGAAACAAAACACGTTTTTTTCTTTGTTCATGGAAAGCCATGTTGGTAAACAATGGCGTGTCATGTGGCATTGCAATGCGATATAGATAGGTCGCCCAATTGTCAAGAACACAAGTTGGACCAAGAAATGTCTGTCTCTGTTCTGTTGTGTCGTTTATTAACTTGCATGTGGTTCGGTCCACAGCCGCTACGTCGCCAGTGGGGTCTCCAGGAGCGGCCGGTGTGTCTGTGGAGAGCACAACGTCGGAACCCGGCACGGAAGGGGTCACCCAGCCAGAGGAAAGGACATCCAGGTATGCTGACAGAGAATCAGCTTGTTTCTGCAGACACACAGACTGCTAAATGGAACCCGTTAGATTAACAGTAAGCCACTGCTCGAGAGGAGTTTGTTTATCGTTGTGTTTCGGAGTTCCAAAACCAGTCTGCCCCTGGTCTGGATGTTGGGACAGTTATCCACCTCTTTAATTCTGTGCGTGTGTGTGTGTGTGTGTGTGTGTGCGTGCGCGTGTGCGTGTGCGTGTGCGTGTGCGTGTGTGCGTGCGTGTCTGTGTGTGCGTGCGTGCGTGCGTGTGGTGTGCGTGCGAACACAGTCCCAGCCCAGTAACCCAGCAGATGACAGCCATGAGTATCTCCCAGGATGCTGGTGCCACTGACTCAGACAGGGCTGACCTGGAGGAGGAAGAGGATGAGGGGACATCCAAAGACACAGGTAAGAAGCCCAGGGACCTTTGTCGTCCAACCCGTTTGACCTACTCAGAGTTTACATTTACATGAAAAAAAATGTTGACGCCTTTATCCAAAGCGACTTACAAATCCATTCTGTTTTGGTCGAATAACGCTTTTACTTTAATATCCATATTTACAGGAACCAATTATTTAAAAAAACCAATCCAGTGAAGTGAACCTGACTGCTGGTGTGTCTGAGGCTCAGTCAGGTGTTGTGTTTCCACAGAGCCGACGGAGGAGGCGGCGCAGGCCTCGTCTGACGGAGATCAGACCCCGGACAAAAACAAGAAGAAGAACCGATGCTTTACCTGCCGGAAGAAAGTAGGCCTCACAGGTAAGAGAGGAGGGGTTTAGGCATAATAATAATATAATAATAATAATAATAATCATAATCATAATAATAATATATGCCATTTAGCTGACGCTTTTATCCAAAGCGACTTGCAGTGAATGGATACATTTTACAGTATAAGCATCAATACATAGTTCAATCAAACAGTGTATTGAATGCGAACTAATTGCGCTGATCCTTATTAGCCCTTGCTGCTTATTCATGTTTTTCATTTGTATTGTTTTTGTTTTTACAATAAATGAATGAATGAATGAATGAATGAATGAATGAATGGTCTTTATTGTCATTGCTATAGTACAGGTACCAAACAACGAAATTTAGGAGGGGTGGCTCCCCCGGTGCTAGGAAAAAAAAAAAAGAAAAAAAAAACACAAGAAGGGAAGGAGCTGGTTTACATAAATAAAAAGGTTGTTGTTTTCTTTCAATACTTGCACGGCACCAGTGTACTTCAGAGGGCTTATTTGAAACGGATGTCTTGTTGTATAAAGGTAGTCCACCTATCACGTTGGTGTAGAGAGCAGCATACTGCAGGCTAGTGGTGCATTTCACGGTCCGTGGCATTTCACAGTGTACTGCCGGCTTGCACTCTTACGTCGCCTTCGTCTGCTTCGCAAAAAGCCTCTTGGAAACCCTCAAAGCATCCTAGTACACGTCCTAGGAGCCCACCACGGTCCACTTAGTCCTCACTGACTTCAGAGACTTTAAAAAATATGTATATATATATTCACTTTGTCTGTTTCCTTACTCTAGGCTTTGACTGTCGCTGTGGTAACCTGTTCTGCGCCATCCACCGCTACTCTGACAAACATGACTGTCCCTACGACTACAGGGGTGCCGCCGCGGCCCGCATACGCAAAGAGAACCCCATCGTGGTGGCCGAGAAGATCCAGAAGTTATGAGGACTGAGTATTGAGTCGTTGACGTGCAAAATTTGGAACAATGGCGGCATGGAAAAATACCAGATAAAATGGCTTCATTTGTTCATGGTAGTATAAGGCGGGTGGGGTGGCGTTGTCACAGCCCCTGTCCCAGCCCTCCCTTCATTGGCATCTCCCTCTCTCTCCTTGAGTGACTGTTAGAGACTGTGGGGGTGTGTGTGTGTGTGGGGGTGTGTGGGGAGGGGGTGGTGTGTGCGCACGTGTGTGTGAATGGCTGTGTGAGGAGATGGTGTGTTTTGTGTGTGCGTGTGTGTGTGCGTGTGTGTGTGCGTGTGTGTGTGTGTGTGTGTGTGCGTGTGTGTGTGCGCGTGTGTGTGTGAATGCCTGTGTGGGGAGATGGTGTGTTTTGTGTGTGTGTGTGTGTGTGTGTGGCATTGACTTGAGAGTAAGGGAGAAAGCAGCAGGGTTTGGTGGGCATTAGTCTGCTGTGGGGAGGGAAGACATAACATTTTTACCCTTTTTATTGTTTCTTAACTTGGTGGACTTGTGAGTTTATTTTTATATTATCCCTGCAAGATGGTTAAATGAGACAGGGGGGTAGGCTGTTTAAGAGCATGCCACAGCTCGGCTAAGGACACCGGGAGGTCAAGTGGAACGGTTTTGTTATCCAGACTGGGAGTTTTGATGTGTCAGCGAGATCTTTTGAGGGCTTTAGATTAATTTACTTCCAGACAATGTCCACTTCCTGTATTGGCCTTTTTTTTTCTTTTCATTTTATTTTGGCCCTCTCAACTTAGGTGAATCGCTCACAATATGTCAAACTCTGAAGTCTGCATTTTCCAGAAATGTTTCTCTTTGATATATTGACTTATAATGATGTTGGGTGCATGAACAGTTATTGGTGGGGTGGGGGGCGGGGGGTGGGGGGGTGGGATGGGGGCGTTATCGAGAGCCTTGACTTAACTGAGTGATTGAGTTTTTGTTTTTTTTCTTCCTTTCTGTTTTAATGAGTGTATGACATCAGAAGATCTATATTAATATATTGTAGTTAGCTTGAATTGTGTGATTGCATTCTATTTATTTTTTTTATTATCATTTGGTTGGTTTGTACTGGAGGATTGGCAGCATGTGTCAGCAAATCATACAATTTGTACTTAACCTATCAATTACATTTAAGTATTTCCATCTGATTATGTAACCATTTGAAAAATACAAGTTCTGAAATGTAATGGAGTAGAGTCCTGTTAATATGTTACGATGAGGACTGTGCAGAAAATGTCCATTAGTTTGGAATCAAAAGCACAACTAATAAAGTGTGTCAACTGCAAAGCACAAAAATAGCAAAAGTGCAAGAACTAGTCAGTTTTATTCAGCATCGGGTCTTCATATTATATTTTGATCTGAGTCTCTTTTTGAAAAGAGTCTTTCTAAAGAGACGGACGCCCGTTCTGTCTGTGCAAGACACAACGTGGTGTTCCCCTTTAACCAGCAGACCACTGACATGCTGAATGATAACTGAACTGGTTCGCAATTAGTCTCCATGGTGACACACACCTATTCTCAGCTCAAGTTAATTATTGCAATACTTCAGAATGGCAGTTGCGTGCTGTGCTTTATGATGTGTGCTCGAAAAAGAGTCATTCTATGAAGATGCTTCTAGCTAGCTACTTCCAGGAAGATCAGACGTGCATGCATGTGCGCTGTGTGCGGTCATAAGACTTCAGTTGTAATTGTATGACGCGGCACTGTTGAAAACAAGCAAGAATGTTTAAGACACACTGCGTCAGCACAATGCATGCTTTACTGGGACATTGGCTGACTGAGGTTCAAGTTAACGGGACTCTACTGTGTTGCCAAATGTAAATATCATGTGGCTACTTTTCATATAGTATAATCTTATGTAGAATGTCGCCAGGTAATAAGTGATGGGGGTGTAAAAAAAGGTCAAACATATTGTATGTGTGTTATTACAGTGCTTTTCATAACTACCCAAAAGAAAAAATGGGCAAAATTCTTTGTTTGCCATCTCTACTCTTTCTCTCACAGGTAATTCCTATGTCTTGGAACAGGAGGTAGAATTTTGTCAAAGGGCTGAAGTGAGCCTGAGTGACACTGTCATGCTTGGTTGCTTTACACGTTCCCCTTATTTCCCCCAGGTACAGTGACTCAACAGACAGTTAAACACACAACCCTTATATGTCCAAAGTACTGCTAGTAGCTGGCTCGTTCCTCAACAAGGCCCCTAGCTGCCTTATGGTTCTGTTCTTGGGTTCAGATTTGAATCATTCAATATAATGGAACTTTTGGGGGCGGGGAAATTGTCCACAAGCTTGTTTTTCCATTGTCAGGCGATTCACAACAGGCTTCTGGTTTGAGACTTTGAGTCTTGTTAGTTTGAAGCTGTTTCATAACATAGAACATGTTATTGAAAAAGATGATTCTGTGAAAGTGCATTTCCTTTTAAACCCCCCTCCCCCCAAATAACAAGGAGTCTTACGATTTCAGATGTCTGGACTGAATGTCCTTGCTTTTATAAATAGAAAATCACCTGTCTGGACTTGATTTAGATCGACTTGTGATTGGAGATTTACCCTCAGTAGTGTTGCCAGTTAAAGTAAGCCACCTTGGTGATGGGCAGGTCTAAGTGGATCAGAACCTTGGCATGAGAACACCAAGGCTGCCACGTCCCTGAGCTGAGCCAGGTACACCCAGCCCCGGTGGCAGGGGATGAGTCCCTCTGGTCCTCATTAGGAACCTGGCAGACACTCTCTCTTCTCTCTGTCGGCTCACACAAACTGTAAAAAAAAGGATCTGATGGAGATGAGTTGATATTCTGTCAGAGTAGCCCCCGCAAGAAGAGGTGTGCTTGTGATTTAGATCAGGCTGTCAATGAGGTTAACCCACCCCCCCCCTCCCCCGCTTTGCTGTAGGTAGATTTCCCTGAGTGATGTCTATTGCAGTTATCTTGACTTTATAATGGTCTTGTTTTTTGTGTGGACTCAGGACACTGGCACGCCTGATGAGTCAACTCTGTTCTAAGGCAAGGGGGGATTGAGTCAGCTTGTCCTTCAGATTGTCTTCATATGTACACTTTGGAGCTGTTAAGATCTGCAGGTTGACAGTTCTAACTGACTGCTCAGACTACGCCACCATTTGAAAAAGGTGAGCAGTTGAATGTAAACCAACAGGGTCGCTAGGGTCATGCTTATCAAGCTATTTTTAGCTCTGGAATTGACCACACTGAGCCTTTTTCATGGGGCCCGCAAGGCAGCCCACAGGGCTGGTGTACTGTATCTCAGGCTTAACGAGATCCGGGGAATAATTGCAATTGTATCAGCATTTTCGAGTTGAAGTGCTATGCTTCAGCATTACAGGCAACCTGCATCTAAAGAGCAGTCCTTGATGTTGTTATGAGAACATCCAATGTTCACTTGGAACTCCAATGAGTTGCTCTTTTACGGTTTTGAGGTCACCAATCCTGTCTTTAGCACAACTTAACATAATCATTGTCCTCATCCTGCAGCTATTACTAAGTTATTGATCTGTGATGATGAGTAACAAAGGTAATGAGTGACTGAATCTGGTAAATATTCTGTCAATGTTTTACAGCAGAACTGAGTACTCATAAAAGACAGTTCCGAATGCTTCATTCTTTATCTGATGTACGATAAATTATGAAGTGCAAAAACAGTTGAGTTCTAGAATGTTACGAGTTGTAAGATCTGTCCTACAGGATGTTCCGAAAGTGCAGTCAAGTCCTTTTGGCACTCCAGTCCCCCAGAAAATACCGCCAGATATCTTTTTATTTCTTGTTCTTTTAAGATTTAGGATTGTATGATGTGTAAGAGTAAGTATAAAACAATAAAATCACAAAGTTTATTTTAAATTTACACTTGTCTTTTGTATTCATTTGCGCACAGCTGAGTATTTCTAACGGGACAGATAGGGTGAGGCAGAAAGGCAGCTCTTGGTTGCCAAGAGCATTTTTTCTTGCCTGGGTCCAGATGAAATGCAGGTTTATCCAATACAAAGCGAAACATTCCATCACTACCACCCCAACACCTGGAGTATATTCCATGGGCAATACTTATGGCGGTGTAACTTGCTGCTATACAGCTGTACCTTTTCCACAGTGCTTTTTTGTATTGCCTGTATTTTCTCTGGCTCAGCTAAATGCTTAAGAGACAAATGGGCTCTACTCTACACAATGTCACCAAATGTTCCGCTGAAATGGACGCTGGCTTTAGCGGGAATTTGCCATGAGAGCTGAGCCTGCCTGCCATACCCCGCTGAGTGTGAAACACCTACAGGCAGTCATGTCCATTATGTGTAGTTACCATGTCAGACGGCCCTGCCCACTGCCACATCAGCAGGCTACTCTTCTATGCGTCTCAGCATCTGCATCCAATTTACCTGAGCCTGACTCACACCAGTTTGATAGAAGCTAAGATTTGTTATCATGACTGAATTTGACCAACAAATTAGGTATCTTTAAATCTCCCCAAACGACCTCATATAGATTTGGAGATCATACACTCAGAATCAGATATAGACATTCTAAACATTTAGCACATAATAGAGCACATGTTTAGTCATGGAGGAGGGCTATGAAAGGAATATGTTCTTTAAAATAAGCTGAATCCTATCTTCTTCTGGAGAAGAAAAAGCAACACCCTTCCCTGAGTGCTCCACTACAGGAAATCTCTTCCCACCAGAAGAATGTCAGCCCTAGTCAGTCTCCTCCTTCAACCCTCCCCAAGCTCTTTCTCTTCCAGGACTCCTTCATTACTCCTGTATCCAAATGAAGTTTTACACTAGGGAAATATGAATCAGCGGGTTCTCAATAATGAGTTTCATTTATTCCACAGAAAATTATTTGTCCACTCATAAATCATGTAACTAGACTGTAAGGCCTGGTTGATCATAAGTCATGATTCATCTCAGATAAGATAAGCAGCATCAACACAATTGAATAGTTACTGCAAAGTGATGTGTCGCTTGTCAACTGGCCCTATTCAGAACACCGGTGGGTAAATCGTGAGCTTAGAATGATAAGGTTCTATCTCCGTTTAGGGTAGTTCAGAGATATTGAGCGTCAAAGTTTTTACATTCCATTATGTTTTGTGAGATGGAACCTTTGTATTTTATGAATTACTAACTCAAAAATGTCAACATTTTAAAAAAATAACACCACACAGGCATTAATAAACACCTAATGGATCAGATTATGTAAAAAAAACTCAATTTTGACAAAAATGGAGATAGAACCTTATCATTCTAACGTCACGTGTTGGTGTCTGGATACACTGTTGCTATTCGTGACTACTGGCGCCGTCACGTTCCACGTCATTTCCTGATACGAAATGAAACGGGAGCTCTAAGGGTGCGTTCGTAAACAACCCTTTGGAAATCTGATCAGCACTCACGGTTCCACCTCTCGTCCAATCAAACGACTCGGTCCCCTTTATGACGTCGAACCCAGTGTGCACTCCGGCGCTCTCATCTCTCATTTACGAACGCACCCGAAAACCGTAATGAAAACACTGCACAGACACATCCATGGATTTAACAAATGACAGTTAGTAACTTGTTACAAGCCAAGCTTATCAACCAACCAACTCAATACAGACTTTGACTGTTAAGGATGGGTCATTTGATTTGGACGCTCCGTTTTCAGGTTTGACCAACAAATGAGTTGTTCTTTCTGAGGCTTATCGGTTGTTTCACTGTCTGGATATCGTAGCTAACGATGCTAACTGGTCTAGCGGATAGATTCCTAAATCTAGGTTTATTTTGAAACGTCTCGCGAGATCTATCAAAAATAAGCCTGGATGTTTTTAGAGGTCTCGCGAGACTTTAGCGATCTGGGCTAGCGGATAGATTCCTGTGAGGCGTCTGGCTACTGGGACAGAGAAAGTGTTGACGTGTGTGTGGCAGTTTTGTCCTCAGTTTAAACCTAAGAGTTTATTGTTGTGTTGTCATTTTTTATGTAATCTTTTTGGCTTCTTTTGTCGTAGTTTAAACGTGTTTTCAGAGGCACCACTCGCCGCTAGGCTATCTATCTATCCCCTGGTTCCCTGCTAGAAGAAGGTCAGGAACATCATTCGTGACGTTAGAATTATAAGGTTCTATCTCAATTTTTGTCAAAATTTAGTTTTTTTTTTACATAATCTGATCCATTAGGTGTTTATTAATGCCCGTGTGGTAAATTTTGACATTTTTGAGTTAGTTAATTCATAAAATACAAAGGTTCCATCTCACCGAACATAATGGAATGTCAAAACTTTGACGCTCAATATCTCTGAACTGCCCTGAACGGAGATAGAACCTTATCATTCTAAACGGAGATAGAACCTTATAATTCTAAACGGAGATAGAACCTTATCATTCTAAACGGAGATAGAACCTTATCATTCTAAACGGAGATAGAACCTTATCATTCTAAACGGAGATAGAACCTTATCATTCTAAACGGAGATAGAACCTTCTCATTCTAAGCTCACGAATTGGTGACAGCCACTAACTAAAACTCGGGTTTTTCTGATCGCTCGGTCACTTAACCAGCTATGCGCAATGAGAGGCAAAGCAAGATGAAGCGTTTTCCCTCATTAGTTAGTCATTAGTTAGTCATTAGCTAAACCTGAGAAGGGAGACATTCCTCCCTCCTGAACCCCGAAGAAGTCACTCGATTCCCCGTCAACAATGATGAGAACAGAACAAGACAGAACTTAAGCCAATGATCGGAATGATGGATCTGGAGTGGACTTCATCATCCATACTGACACCCCCCCCTGTTATACTTTCAACATAACCTTTAGCCTTTCTAGTCAACTTGTCTTATTTGTTGTTGTTTTTCGCTGACAGGAGGTTTTATGGGACGTCTGGTGTGTTGTGTGATTGGGTTTGTTGCTTTCTTTTGGTGGATGAGCTTCCGGGATCTGTGAGTTGTTTTTGGAGAGCTGTGAGTTGTTTTTACTTTTTGGGATTTTCCTTTGCTTGTAAAAGCAATTTTTTTGTAAAGACTTTCCTCTCAACTCAAAAGAAAGCAGGTAGGCCAAACTATTGTGTTTATCTTCTGTAACTTAATGTGTCAGACAGGAGTAGCCTACATATTTTACACCTGACAAAATAATGATCAACAGTCATATTTTCCAACCATATACCATTCATGATAACTATACCAATTGATCTAGTCGGTAAATTAAAATTGTTCAATGTCTCTGAGGAGTTGTTTTGAAATTGTATCAATGTATACAATCAGTGACCCTCTGCCTCTCCCCTCAAAGTGGACGATGAATGGCCTATCTATCAGTGAGCTATGTTGCCTGTTCTGCTGCCCTCCCTGCCCGAGCCGAATCGCCGCCAAGCTCGCCTTCCTGCCCCCTGAGCCTACGTACGCCCTCCTGCCTGACCCGGAGGCAGGGGCCGCTGCCCCCGGGGCCACAGGGCCCACAGGACTGCGGGCCCGGAGTAGCGGGACGGGCGGAGCGGCGGGCGGGGCCGGTGGAAGCAACGGCCCTGCGGAGGGGAGATGGAAGCTCCACCTGACAGAGCGAGCGGAGTTCCAGTACTCCCAGAGAGAGCTGGATGCCACGGAGGTGTTCCTCACCCGTTCCAGCCGGGGCAACAAAGTGGGCTGTATGTACATCCGCTGCGCCCCCACTGCCAGGTTGGTTGGTCTCAACAATAAATGTTCTCTGTGTCTGTTTTACCTTTTGTGAAGTGAAGTGAAGTGAAACTTTATTTATATAGCGCCTTTCGTACACGGATGCAACTCAAAGCGCCTGCTTTTTTGCCTGCTTATAGATCTGTATACTATGAACTTTAGTGTCATTTACTCCTCTGACTATTGTTCTACATAAAGTACGAACAAATCCGGTACGGGGACCAGACCACCACCACCACTGCACCCCCCTGTTGCTCTGGGGGCCATAGATACAGTACAGATCTGGGACTATCCGGGTTATGTTCCCTTGGCAGTTTTCAGCCCTTTGTCTCTGACTACGTGTCCCACTTCCTCTGATGAATTCCCCTTTTTCCTGTCCTCGTCTCCTCCTCTCATTATGTCGCTCTTTTTCCAGTTGCCCGTGACTTCTTTTTCTTACTTCCTCTATTTGCTTCCCTGTTGCGTCAGCTGTCTTAAACCGTGCTCTCTTCCTGCTTCCCTCATTGCATTGTCATCTCTTTTCGACCTTCCCTCTCTTTCTTATTCCAACCCCGACGACTTACGTCTTCATTTTTGTAATTTATCTTGGTAATGTGATATCGGTGATGGCTTGCTTTGTACTCTTGGGCCTGAAAGTGAGATATCATACAGAAGTATCAGTATTTGTGATGTGGCTTCAGGTATTTGCTGTACTTATTTGGCTTTCATTCATGGATTGAATTGTTTAAAAAGACATGGACTGGGTCATGTTACACTTGATGTGGTGCTAGTGTCACACAAGAATGCAATCTAGACGCAATGTGGCACTCACTGTTCAGTTATATTTTCAGTGAAAAGCCCAAGAGCATAGACTTCACCTGTATGGGTTTACAAACGACACCATGATGATAGAGGCTAGGGAATAGGGTATCCGATGGCTTTTTATTCATGAATACAAGTTCTGCTTTCCATAGCACAAGAATATTGCCCGAGGTTTAACAGCAACCAGGGTATTCATATCAAAGGCCTACAGATCAGGTAAAAAAAAAGCAGAACAATTATGAAGCCACTTGGCTTAAGTCCAGGTCAGGAAACTAGTCCTCTCTCAGTGACCATCAACAGGTTTCTTTAGAGAGATTAAAGAGATTTGCCGGGGTTGGTAACCTTGCATGCCATTTTAGTAAAGAGTAAGACATGTAAGAAACCTCTAGCTTAATTTAACTAGCCTATCTCTCTCTCTCTCTCTCTCTCTCTCTCTCTCTCTCTCTCTCTCTCTCTCTCTCTCTCTCTCTCTCTCTCTCTCTCTCTCTCTCTCTCTCTCTCTCTCTCTCTCTCTCTCTCTCTCTCTCTCTCTCACTAGGTTCACCGTCTTGTTCTCCCACGGCAACGCAGTGGACCTTGGTCAGATGAGTAACTTCTACATCGGCCTGGGCACGCGCATCAACTGTAACATCTTTTCCTACGACTACTCCGGCTACGGAGTCAGCACAGGCAAACCCTCAGAGAAGAACCTGTATGCAGACATCGATGCTGCCTGGCACGCCCTGCGCACACGGTACGGCCCCAGAGATCCCATGCACAGTCCCAGAGTGGCTGACGCCCTGACCCCATCACTGTTGGAATGCACTGATAATGGCTGCCTTAATGGCTGCCTTAATGGCTGCCTCCTTGTGGTTGTGTTTCTGTGACCTATGTGTCCATTCTGGTGTTCTTCATAATAATACGGTAGTACTAATAATAATTAGAGATGCACCAATAGCACTTCTTTTTTTTCAGACCAAGTACAAGTACTTACATTTGGGTACTTGCCGTTATCGAGCACCGATACCGAGTACTTAATAATATCATTATAGTTCTGACAATGACTTTAAAAATATGTTTTATTTTCATCAGCTGTTCCTCACTTTCTGACTGTAACAAGTTAAATATGTGACCGGGTCTGTTGTTTTGGTCCTCAAGCCGGCGAGGATTGTTTTTTGCAGATCGTAAGCTTTCAAATGATGTGTCATACATTGAAATCTGAACATAGCTGTAGAAGATATGCTTATCTTGGTACACCTCAAACCAAATAACTTAGAAAATTGCTATTCAAAACAGATGCTTTTGCTACCATCGCATTGGTATTAAGCTAGTAGCTAACAAACAACATCGCATGTATGTAACTATCTAACTGCATGTTAAGCACATCACAAAATGCTGAAAGACCATGAACAAAAAGCTAAAAGAGCAAAAAAAACAACAACTAGATGATCACACAGTCCTTGCCTTTGAACAGTCCTTGCTTTTCAGTTTGTTTACAAGCCGTGTTTCACTAACACTCACCCGAGGACAAAGCAGGAAGGCAGACGATACAGTGAATCACAAACAAGCTGAATTCGAAAGTATTTAGTGATCCTAAAACTGTTTCACCAGACCCTGTCACATATACAGAACTTAGCTGAGCAGGTTGCAGTCTGCTCTACTTTTGTCATCATCATCGCTTATCCTAAAAATCTCTCCAAACTGCTGACATTGATAATAATAATAATAATATATTACATTTGTATAGCACTTTCTCATGGCCGCAAAGTGCTTAACAAGAATATGGAAAATAAATATAGAAAAGATATAGGAGGACGGTCACAGAACATGCATAACATAGGGCCCCTAGATAAAATTGCTCCCAGTGAGCGGGCCAGCGGCATGGCAGCTTGCCGCCATTGGTGTGTGAATGTGTCTGTGAATGTGTGAATGAGAGGCCGTTGTAAAGCGCTTTGGAGCAGCAAAAAAGGCGCTATATAAGTGCAGTCCATTTACCATTTAGACACATCTTCTCATTGTGTGGGTACAGTACCACTGCACCACCGTACTGCTCTGGGGGCGGGACAGGGAGACGGCTGTGGGCCGGCTCTATACATCATCATGTCAGGGACGTCTGTGCAATCAGTGGGAGGTGTCACCTTGGAGAAGAACGGGGGGGGGGGGTTCACTCAAGGACAGGCAAGTGTAATGGACAATCTCATTAGTCGTGATGGGGTGCTGTATTATTATTGCTGCCTCTCGGCCGCCCTTGAATAAGCCTAGTCGTGTTAGAACTCTCAAGAGTTCTGGGTTTGTTTTGAGGACATAGTGTGCGTCCTCCCATCCCTGTTCTCATGGTTCGATCACTTACTTACTCAACCTTACGCGTACATAAAAGTATTAGAGGGGTTAGAGGAGCGCTTCTGGGCTAGATGCCTTTTGAACTTCCTGAGTCTCTTTGATGGTAGGGGTTCAAACAGGCCGTGGTAGGGGTTCAAACAGACCATGGTAGGGGTTCAAACAGACCACGGTAGGGGTTCAAACAGACCGTGGCTGGGTTTGCGAGGTATCCTTGATGATGCCTGCCGCCCTACGCCGACACCGGTCTGCCTGCAGGGGCTTGATGGTAGGGAGACTGAGTGTTCTGTAGGGTGGGGACGGTAGGGAGACTGAGTGTTCTGTAGGGTGGGGACGGTAGGGAGACTGAGTGTTCTGCCGTACCAGCACTGGAGTTCCTCCTATCCCCTCCTTTTGTAGGTTGATTTGTAAGACGTTGGTTTCCGTTACCGTGACCTAACTCAAGAGCTTGTTGTCGTCCCCTCGTGTTGACCAGGTATGGCATCAGCCCAGAGAACATCATCCTGTACGGGCAGAGCATCGGCACGGTGCCCACCGTTGACCTGGCGTCACGGTACGAGTGTGCCGCCGTGGTCCTGCACTCCCCCCTCACCTCGGGGATGAGGGTGGCCTTCCCCGACACGAAGAAGACCTACTGCTTTGACGCGTTCCCCAAGTGAGTACAACATCCATTCTTGGGTATTCTCTTTTATTTGAGGCATGGCGTTCGCTAGGTAGCTAGCCTGAATGGTCTGAATAAGTTATAATACAGTTTCTCTACTGTTCTTCTAGCATTGTGACTGCCAATGGCCCCTGGTCCTAGCATAGATTTGTTTTTCTTATCATGACTGATGTATTGATGATTCGCTTAACTTCGACAAATGTTCTTGTTGTTGTAAGTCGCTTTGGATGAATGCGTCTGCTGAATGTCTAAAATCGAAACGGAACACTGTTTCTCGGGCCCCGGAGTTGCCCTTTTACTGGCTAAAGAGTAGTCTGCAATTAGGTCTGGAAATACCACCTGGCTGACGAGCAGTGAGAAGTGGAGATGATTGTTAAGTTTGGGTCCAGCCCGTACGCCGACACGCCTGCTTCAACTCAATCAAGGTCAATCCAAATCCTTTTTTCGGAGGACGAATTCGGGGGCCACTTCATCTCCGCCTCCGCTCCGACCGCTTGTCAGCCAGTTGGCATTTGCAGATAATTGCCGACTTATAACAACAGCCGGTAATTGCAGGACTAAGACATCACGTCAGTGGCGAAGGGAAGGGCTGACATCCCCATTCAGATCGATGCCTTGGTGTTGGTTTCTCTGCGTTTCTCTTGTCAGTTGGGCCTAGAGATGGGAATCAGCCTTCTGTTATCTTTCAGCCTTCTGTCATCTTTCACACAGGAGAGCTTCTGATAATGTCGGGCAATGCCAGACATTCTGACTCCCTGTCATTTTGAGAAGATCATATCATCACACTGATGTATGTGAGTGACTGTAGGCGTACGCGTTGGGCTGCTGACATGCAGGATTAGTGAATAGGACCAGAGAACCAGTCTCAACCCTCCCAGTCCAGTGCCAGGCAGTGCTAGCATAGGAGGAGTAGGTGGTGGTGGTGGAGGAGGGGGGGGGGGCGTAGCGGGGATGCCTCTGGTGAAAGCCTCTAGTGTTCTCCTCCACCGCCTCTGGGTGGGCACTGGGTGCCTCCCTCTGCCTCCCAGCTGGTTCTCCTACCCCACACGCCACACACTGGACATCCAGCTCAGAGTGGCCTGGGGGTTGGGGGGGGGGGACATGGAGAAGCCCTGGAGAGCACTCACCATCTGAACCACTAGATGACAAGAGCCGAGCTGGGAAGAGAGATTAACAGTGCCGTTAATCGTTTTAATGTCTTTGATAGACAGAGGTTTCAGTCGCTGTTAGGGGTGTATGAATACTGACTTTACCCAGCCTGCCTCACACTGATATTTGATTTCTTTCTTTCTTTCTCTCTCTCTTCTCTCTCAGCATCGAGAAAGTGTCCAAGATCACGTCACCGGTCCTGATCATCCACGGGACGGAGGACGAGGTGATCGACTTCTCTCACGGGCTGGCCCTGTTCGAGCGCTGCCCCAAGGCCGTGGAGCCCCTGTGGGTGGAGGGGGCGGGCCACAACGACATAGAACTGTACAGCCAGTATCTGGAGCGCCTGCGTCGCTTCATAGGCCAGGAGCTGGCAGCGACGCAGCACACCTGAGTCTCCCATAGCAACCCATAACAACCACCACCACCATCCACCTCCATGGGGGTGGGGGTGGTCTGTCTCGGGGGGGGTTTGTGTAGAGGTACAGGGGGCTCTCTGAATAAATGATCCTTGACATGTTTGGGCGATGTCGTCTGGATGCTCACACAGCCCTGTCTTCTGTTCTGCTTTCATCTTCCCTCACCTGTCACCTGTCACCTGCCCTAGTCAGGGAACCTCTGTTTTACCATCCCCGCCCCCCCTCCCCCCCGGGACAGTGCAAGGAAGCTATCCAGGCCATGGGTCTCTACCTCCAGCCTGTTTTATTACATCGTCTGTCTGTCTGTCCATCCGTCCGTCCATCTGTCTCAAGCCCCTTTCATAGCCCCAGGCTAACAGTCTTACAGAGAAACGTACTGTCGTAAACCTATTTTTTTGAGAAGTTTACAGATTATTTTCCAAACAAGGGCAAGTCATTGTGATGAGGTTTTTCTTTCTTTTTTTTCAAAGCACTGACATTTTGGCATTTCATTTGGATGGGGGGGGGGGGGTGATGTTTACCATTTTCTCTTTCCTAACTCAGTGATGACATTTAGCCACTACTCTACAAATCCTGTGGTATTGACCCATACAACTGGGTACTGTCTGACAGCAGGATTGTTGCTTTTGCAATCTCTCGTCTCTTTTTCTATCTATTTTTCTCTCTCTCTCTCTCTCTCTCTCTCTCTCTCTCTCTCTCTCTCTCTCTCTCGTTTGTTTACAACGTTTAAGCAGTCTAATAGTATGTCTATTTATAGTTTGTATCATAGACAGACGTTTTAATTTTAGATCATTTTCAAAGCATTGATTCATTAACTGGCCAACATCGAAGGCATGAGTGATCTGATAGACATGTTTACCTACTAGGTTCTACACTACAGAGATACTACAATGGACTTTATAGACATGTTTACTTTATAGTTATATTTTAGCGAATAGGCCTGAGATTCTGGCGTACCTTCAACAACACTAAGTCAATGTAAAGCACTAGACAACTGAATGCGCATGTATGCCACTCTATTACTAAACTGGGTCACCTGTTGTTGGATCAAGCTGTTCTGCTGGTTGAAGCAACTGAATTTGCCGCTTAAGATCAGGATCAAATTGAACGTAATAGCCAAATTCTCCCTTTTGAAATATAATTAGCTTAGACAAAGGGGTAAATTGAACAGCCTTGTAAACATTAAAAATACATACTTGTTCTTTTTGCTGTACAATGAGAGGAGACAGGGTGATGTAACTACTGGCTTCTGGGTTTCCACTCTAGAACACTGGTATAGCTTCTACATTACTTATGATCATTAGCTCTCGTCTAAGTCTGGGGGAAATATCATTTAAATAGAATACATAAGTGCTTTGAACACAAGACGTGCTCTATTTTGTCATTCATTAGAGTTAAAGCTTTGCAATAGAAATCGACTGATTCTATAAATGTTGTTGCTGTTTGGTGTTTTATTTTGCTGGTTGGCGATATTAACATGATGCATCACACAACTGACCCTTGTCAGTGACTTCATCCTGTGTGCCACACATTCAGACAGACTTATTATTTCACCATTTCTGACCAACTGTGTGTGAGTGTTGCCTTCTCTAGCTGGACATACTACCAGAGTGGCATATTAGAATAGACTTTAATTATGTTTCATAATCATTCTAATATGCCTCTCTGGGGTCCACCACTCACTACATGGCGGAGTTTTCTTAATGTCGTTTCGGGTGGGAGTATCGCGGCTTAACTTGTAAATATCAACCAAAGTTTAACAGGAAATATTCTATATTCGACAAAGCATACTCCCTTATATTGGTATCTTCATCAGAACCAAAGATTGTGCGTTCAAGCAGAAGTCCACTGCCCAAAGTAGCGTACACAGGTTCTCCTTAACGGTCCCCACGCAGATGGGACCTACACCTGTGACCTGTGCACCATGACTCAGGCAGGATAGGCTGCTGTTCAAGCTGTTTGAAGCTGGGTTTGGGACAGCTTGAGCCTGTTTACCCCCTGTCGATGCACAATAACAATTGTATAGAGAAATACAAGCAATATAACAGAGCTGTGTGTCAGGCGGAGAATAGCATGTGTGTGTGTGGGAGGTGAAGGACTGGGGAGTGTGAGAGGGGTCCCTACACACACACACACACACATTCAGAGCTTTGATGAAAAGAAACTTTAAATTATAGAAATGTATTTTTTTTATTATTCAAATGTACGTGTACTATATTACATTGTTTTGTGTGCAGATCTCTTGATTTAATGGGATGGGGTTTGTGTGTCATTGTATCCAGTTATGCATTGTTCATTATTTACAACATGTTATTTTTCGTTTTAAAAAAAGTTTTTTCCCCCTTATTTTCTCCCCCCCCCCCCCCCCCAAAAAAAAGAAATATATATATAATAAAAAATAAAATCATAAATTGATTAAAAAAAAACAATGTCTCCGTCTCTTGTCTGTTCTCTATAGTGTGGTTTCTCATGGTGGGACAGTGAGAAAACCAGGCTTTGGGGAACATGACTCCAGCCATCACCGTCAGTTCCCATGTATCTGTTTTCCAGCTTTGCCATTCTTGTAAATAAAGAAGAGAACTTAGGGCTGCCAAGTTTCACCAAAAGTTTGGAGTGAGATTTTTTAGCGGTGGAGCGACCCAAAACTGTGCACGTTTTGGCAGCGGCGGCCCCTCTCTCCCACCCAATTATTTGTACTAGTTTCCTGCAATTTTACATGTTGTTCATAATAAACCAGCACAAGAAATTAAAATAATTTACATTTTATAAAAGACGACAAAAATTCAGACAATATCATATTTATGAATGTTAATAAACAAATACAGTAGCCTACAGACTCTAAAAGAAAATTGGGCTCCATCAACAGGACTCATGGTCAGCAGCAGAAAGACCCTTGGTCATCATCTTATATACAGTGCATTGCTCATACCGGTAGATGGCTATCATGTTATACAGTACACATTTTTTTTAGGGACCCCCAATTGTTGTATTTGTATTGTAAATTGTAATTATTATTATTATTAATGGATTTAAGGTTTTTACTTTTGCCTGCATGCGGCTCTGTCAGTATTGATTGATTGATTGATTGATTGACTGAGAATGTTCATTATGTGAAGCGCATTGAGTTGCATCTTGTAATGAATGAATGAATGGACTTTATTGTCATTGCTACAGTACAGGTACCAAACAACGAAATTTAGGAGGGGTGGCTCCCCTGGTGTTAGGAAAGAAAAAAAAAAAAAAACACTTTTAGAAAAAAGGTAAGGTAAGGAGTTGGTTTACATAAATAAAGGCTATGTACACAATCCACTGTAAGAAATGCGCTATACAAATAACATTTGATTTGAATTTTTTTATTTTTATTTTTTTTCTCCTCTCTTTTCTGAGTCTTTTTCTTTCTTTTTTCAAACACGGTGTAAATGTGCTAACCCAAACCCTAAACACTTAAAGTAGGGAACTTTGGATTTCTTCTTCTCCTCTCTTTTCTGAGTCTTTTTCCATTTTTTTCAAGCACGGAATAAGCCCAAACCCAAGCCTAACCCAAACCCTAACCCCAAACCTAACCCTAACCACTTAAAGTAGGGAACTAGGGATTTCTTCTTCTCCTCTTCCTTTTCTGACTTTTCCCTCATGACCTCCAACTGCAGCTTCAGCTCCGTGCTCTGGACCTCCTCCTGCTGCAGCTTGGTCTGGGAGAGGGAGAGCTGCTGACGACAGGTGACCAGGTCGATGGTGACCATCTTCTGCGCCTCCACCTCCGCCCTGCTCCTCTCCTCAGCCTCAGCGGTGCGCTGCTCCATCTGCACCTGATGGGAGTTTAAAGCTCTCTCCTTCTCCTCCAGCTTCTTGGCGTCAGCTAGGGCCTGCAGATGGGTGGCTGTGAGGGAGGCCTTCTCCTTCCCCCACTGGTCTTTGTCCTCCTGGAGCTTGGTGCGGGCCTCCTCCAGGACCCTGATCTTGTCCTTTGCCTCCTTCACCTTCTCCAGGTCGGAGTTGTTGTTGCGGAGGAGGCTCTTCTTCTCCTTCTCCATATTGTGGAGCTTTTTTTGGAGGGCGCTCTCCCTAAGTTGGCTCTCCATCACCTCCTCCCTGCAACGCCCCAGAGCCTCCTCAGCTGCTGCCTTGGCCACCAGGGCCTCACTCTCCAGGACTCTGTTGTACCACCACCACCACCACGACCTGTCCTCTGTATATATATTATATAAAAAAATATATCAAATTATTTATCAAATACATTTTGTGAATATATATGGTTACTTTCTCGCCTGAAAACATATTAAAACTTCATAAAATGACATATTAACACTTGTAGAGCCAAATTACAGCTTTTAGCCAATGGCGGCCAAAATTGAGGATTTAAAAACGGAGGGTTTTGCTTTGCTCGCTGATTGGCTAATGTCTTCTTAGTAACAGCTAAGTTATAACTTACACCACTAGGGGTATGTATACATATTTAGTAGTTACTAAGCTCTACGTCATAACTAGTGTGCTTGGTGCAACCCATTCAAGTTTAGTAGTGACTAAATCTTGATTTAGTAAATACGCTATAACTAGGGTTATTTTGTACTTAGTAAGAGGTGGTGCAACCCTAGCCAGGCTTTGAGCATTGCACTTTCACAGCTCATTACCCCTGCCACTGACCTGGAAAAGGTGATTCAATGATGGAAATTCTCCCGATTGACAAACATTTCACCATGTCTGTAATTACCTTATAAATATCTCCTCTACATTCACAGAATACTTAAGATACATCAACATCCTTGAAAAAACACTGTTTTAACCAGAGTGTGTGAGGCAGTCAAGCATTTCCAGAGCACCATTTCTCTGCATTAATAAAATGATGAGGTGAGCCTCCTCTGTGTTCACTTAGAAAAAGAGCAGGGAGAGAGACTTCGACAGTACACCTGGAGTTACTTACCAAGCTGCACATAGTTGTAGGGCACATAGCCCGTGATGTTGGCGGCATTGCGCACCTTCCACCAGGCCATGTGGGAGTCGTCCAGGAGAACGAGACGCTCGTTTTCCCGGATGTCAAGTTCATGGTCCTTCTGTGCCGTGTAATCACACTGGGCTATAACAATCACCTCCTCTGTCATTTTTCCTGGAGTCCCCCTTGGTGGTTCCTTCAGTTAAATCTGATAAAGGAAAATAAAATGCTAATGTTCTACTCTTCAATATCTAGTTTCGTAGACAGCTCGAACCTTTTTCGAAAAAAGGCGCTTCCCCCCCCCCCCCCCAAAAAAAAAAGACGTCAAGTGTGAACACCCCCTTAATCACCATTAAAAAAATACATTTTTGGAAGATTTTGTCTTACATGTGTCAACATACATGTCCCATATGTATTATAGTAAATGTTTGTGTTGCTGCGCTCTGTGTAGAGCGCGTTATAGGTGATACAACCATCCAACCTATATTGTAGGCTAGTATGCAAAGTTTTGTTACGTTTCTGTGCGTACTATGAAATCTAATCCTGCCGGCGCCACCACACACAATGGTAACTAGCTAACTTCGGCTAACTCAAGTAGCGAACACAGGCGCTTACCTTGCTTGTGTCCCGTGTTGCTACTTCTGATGCCGCAGGTCAACTGAGCTGAGAAACTGGCGCGGGGGTTTTTATAGACGACATTTGATTGTGACGTCAAATGTCCTCTCGACTGTTATGATTATGACGTCATCCTGCATGTTTTCTGAACATTCTGATCTCAGGAGCTCAGGAGTTTTTTTTAACCATTTTTTATTTTTTATTTTTTTTAAACAATGATAATAATACAAATAATAATATTAAAAAGCCCCATATCTATTCATCTCTCATTCTGATCATTAAAGCCCTCGAAAATAATATGATATCATCCAAATATCATCATGATCAAAATGCAGGGTTCCCACGGGTCCTTGAAAGTTTGTGAATTTGAGAAAAAATAAATATATGTTTTTTGTTTTAGAGAGGGAGAGAGAGAGGGGAATACAATCTAAACTTGTTAACGTAATGTTAGTAAATATGCTCCGTTGCGCTGTCTGCATGTCTCTCCCGCTATCTGAGTCGCACCACGCACAAGTCAAGTCAAGAGTCACTTTATTGTCCCATCACTGGGAAATTTGTATTGGGCTTACACCCCACAGCAGCCAACAAAGAGCAACAGACAACAAAGAGCAACAGACAATACAGAATATTAGCACACAAACAGAAGGCGGACCTGATTAAAACAAGAGTGGAAATAAAATGATAAGCAAGATAAGTTACATTCATCTGGTGCAGTTTAAAAGTTTAACAGAAACGGGAATAAAAGAATTTTTAAATCTATTTAATCTAGCGCGGGGGACTCTGAACCTCCTCCCAGAGGGCAGCAGTTCATACTCTGCATGTAGGACATGGGAGGGATTCATGAGAATTCTATTAGCCTGTCTGAGAGTAGCCTGTTCAAAAATAGACTGCAGGGATGAGTGGTCTTTCACCCCTATGATCTTCCATGCAGTCTGTATCAGTCGGACCAGTTTGGACCTTAGTTTTACAGATAGGTTACCAAACCAAGATGTAATGCCGTATCTGATGAGACTCTCTAAGACAGACTGGTAGAAAAGTAGCATAAATTTTGGGTCAACACCATGAACTCTAAGGCGGCGTAGGAAGTGTAGTCGTTGTTGTAATCTGCTACAAAGGCTGTCTACATGAGTGCTCCAGGTGAGTGAGTTATCAATAAAAACCCCAAGATATTTGTAGGAGGCGACCTGAGAGATGGATTGTTTGTGGATGACCACAGGCCTGTGGTCCCCAACACCTCTGGGGTCGAACACCATCTCCTCAGTTTTCTTAACATTTAAAACCAGGCAGTTAACATCACACCATTTAACAAACCTCTGGATTTCAGAATAATAGTCATTTAGGTCACTGTCCTTTTTGATTAAAGCAAGGATGGCAGTGTCATCTGAAAATTTTATGATGCGGTTGCTAGGGTAGGTGCTTCTGCACTCGTTTGTGTATAAAGTAAAGAGCACAGGGGAACTGACTATACCCTGAGGAGCACCAGTGCTTATGGTTCTGGGTTCCGAAAGAGTGCCATTAACACTGACCCGCTGTGTGCGGTTAGTTAAAAAGGAGTGATACCATTTTATAATGAGGGGGGGGACATTAAGCCCATTTAACTTCTCAATTAAAAGGTGCGGCTGTATCGTGTTAAAAGCAGAACTGAAATCGCGCCTCAAGGACATCCCGGTGCAGGTTAAGTTAAGCGGCAGCAAGCAGCTGTAGCTCTGCCTGGCAAATGTACATGTCAGGATGTGTGGCTCACTAAAGACATTTACAAGCAATGGATTTTCGGGTGCGCCGTCACCATAATGTAGGGTGTCCAGTGAAGTATTAAAGAGCCATGAGAGTAGATGAGAAGAGGCAAGGCAAGGCAAGGCAAGTTTATTTGTATAGCACATTTCATACAACAGGGGCAATTCAAAGTGCTTTACATGCATTATTTTAAAAAATACAGCAAGAGGAGCATAGGAAAATAAAAATTACAATGAATAAAAGCAAATATAAGAAGTAAATAGATAAAACATTTAAAAAGACAATAGTTAATGGAAAAAAGACATTGATAGAAGTGTTTGTGTTTAATCATAACTGGTGCAAAACATGAAGGTTTTTAGCTTAGATTTAAATATTTTAAGGGTTTGGGCCTTGATCACAAGATGATCACATGGTCAAAACACAGGTGTGTCCACATGGATGGCTTGATTAGAGCACAGAGGACCACAGAGAGCAGGACAACCCAACGTCTCCTAACTGGAATCCAACTATACCCTCTTACCTACTGGCCACAAAGACAGTCGAACGCATGATTCTTAATTAATTCTCATTCTTAAGTCCCTGTTTTTACACACAGTAGCCTAATTTACCATCCAAACTATTTTTTCTGTTTAGGGTTATTATTAGAGATGGTGTGAGATGCTTGCTTGGTGCATTTCATGAAATTAAACAGTTGTTTAATCTAATCGCAGTCCTCTAACGCCCCCAGCCAGTCGAATGGAGAGGGTGGCATGACATGATCACATGCGTAATTTTCTTCTCTTGAGAGAGAGAGAGAGAGAGAGAGAGAGAAAAGAAAAAAGAAAAAACCGGAGCGGATGCACTAACTGTTTGTGGTGAGCTGAGCCTTGTCAGTGAGCCCGTCAGTGAGCCTGTGTCAGTGAGCCCGTCAGTGAGCCTGCCCTGCGCTGCTCCCTCCATGTGTGACAAGAGGAAAGGGTTCGAGGACACACCGTTAACGTGGCTGAAGGTCGGCGGTCTCCATGGGAGGAGGGACACAGCACCAGTGAGCGGTCCGAAGAAACCCAAGAAGTGGAGAGCAAGTGGGGGGTGGGGGGTGGGGCTGGAGGGGCTTTATGTGAAGCTGAAAAAAGAAAAAGTCCGGATCATGGACGGCAAAGGGACATTAAAATTAGGTAATGTGCGTAAGCAAGTTGAATACTCGGCGTCGAGATTCGATCGTTTCCACGATCAAATTGACTCACGTTGAAATTGTATAAATCACTACGTTGACGTGGTTTTCTACGTACGACACGGGTAAGATCAAAATTCGATCTAAGCACGTTCTATGAATGAGGCCCCAGGTCTCTCTTCAGCAAGTCCACCTCCGCCCCTGCTCCTCTCCTCAGCCTCAGCTCTCTGCTGCTCCGCCTGCAGCAGGCTGGCCTTGGCCTGGGCTTGGCCTTTAACCTGGGAGGTTATGAGGAAGGCTCTTCTTCTCCCACCTAGCCTGGGCCACTTCCTGCTTAATTGCCTCCGCCTTTTTTGGTCTTGGCGACCTCGAGCAGGCTCGCCCTGGCCAGGGTTAGCCCCCTCCCCGCCTGGGCTTGGCCTGCAAGGGCCTGCAGGTGGGAGGTTATGAGGGAGGCTTTCTCCTCCTCTGACCTAGCTCTCTCCTTCGCCACCTCTTGCTTGGCAGCCCCCCCTGTCTGTGAGAGCTTGCGGGCAGAGACGGGCAATGAGACCGTTTCTCTTAGCTGTCTCTGCTTTTCGTCGTCTCGGTGACCTCAAGCAGGCTTGCCATGGCCAGTGTGGCCAGTTGGGGGTAGTCATGGAAACCAGCTCTATGCTAAGGTCTTTTTGGCTGTGAGTATGCAAATCCCCGCTGCCGGGCCGGTTAGAAATGCATTCTGGGATACTTCAGTGTGAACCGTCTGCTGGTAATGGCATACTTATTATGAACTTAGTAGGCAGTATGGAGTGTATACTCATTGAGTATGTATGTAGTATGCTAGTATGCCATTTTGCCATTTCGAACACAGCCATGGTGTCGGGGAGCCCAACAGATGGGCAATATTGAAATGATCTGTCTGTGTTGATTATACCAGTACTAGCCCTCTCCTCACGAGCCACTGAAAAGGAGGGGGATGTTACTCACGGCAGATGGGACCTAAGCCTTACTCCCCCTCCCCCGAACACACATACACAGTCACACACACACACACACACACACACACACACACACACACACAGACACAGACACAGACACAGACACAGACACAGACACAGACACACACACACACACACACACACACACCTCCTATCTCTGCCTCAATAGAATACATACATGAGTGCATTCACAGTCTCCCACACACAAATGCTGTTAGGACTTGGCATGGATTAAGGCAGATACAACAGCACTCCCCTTCTGCCAACCAGGCACAATATAGTTCATGTTTTGTGACCTATTGTAGCAGCACACAGACATAATAATTAATACTTGTTTTTATTTCCATGCAATCAACTTGTCAGTCAATTATTGGAATTTTGGTATCTTATGCTCGTCTAGGCAAGGGGTAAGGGGTTGGCCATAGACAGCGACCCTGGAGCAATTAGGGGTTCAGTGCCTTGCTCAAGGACACCTCAACACCTTGTTTCGGGTGTAGCATAAAACCCATTGGAAACACTTCACCCACCCTCCCTGAGACAAACCATACAAGCCCATACAACACCTCTGAAGTGTGTGTGTGTGTGTGTGTGTGTGTATGTGTGTGTGTGTGTGCGTGTGTGTGTGTGTGCGTGTGTGTGCATGTGTGTGTATGTTGGTGTGTGCCTAACAAGCAGACGTGTTGCTTACACTTTTGTCTGCACCCCAGGTGAGAAAGTCTGCCCGTACAGAGGAGCTAGCTGGCACGCCACCAGCGCGCCCACACAGGTGAGAGAAGCTTGCAGTGCCCGCTGTGTGACAAGCGCTTCACGCGCAGAGACCACCTGCTCAAACAGGCCTGCCGCCACCGGCAAGAGTGCAGGACAATAGATGATGTCATGTATGATGTCTATGGCCCCTGGCCCATGCTAGTGGAACTCTAGACCTCTGCTGACATATCATTTGATAAATAATAATATATTTGATATTTGAACATTAATACCATAAGTGCACAAGCAGTTAATGATGTGGAAATCCAATGGATTTCTCAATAGATGCTTTCTGGCTGCTATTTTTATGCTAAGTTATTCAGATAATACTTGTGTTCATCATTGCAAATATAATATATTTATATAAATTATTATGCACTCAGATGTTTCATTATCGGACTGAAAAAAGGAACATACTATACAAGGTTTCCACTATATCCCCTGCCAGGGCCGCTTGGGAGATATGCGAGGCCCTGTGCGAAGTCAGATTTGCGAGGCCTTTTTTTGTTTATGTTTTTTTGTATTGGAGGATTTTTTTTAATTTTTATTATTATTATTTTTAAAATTAGATTTAGATACACAATACATATGTATCCGAGGCCTTTTATAATGATGTAGGCTACTGTTATAACCGCGCGACACGCACGCACCGATATATTGCAAGAAATGCGCTCACATGCTGTGCTGATAGACAATAGCATATCTACTTATTTAGATAGTTTACAACCATGTTTGTTTCATTTCAAACCTTTTATACTCGTAAAGGATTAGGATGTAGGATAAAGCAGTCATCATACCCAACATTAAATACGCACAAGCCATTATTGACATGAATAGAGATGTTACTCACCACCATGTAGGCCTATCCTTTATGTTGAAAAGCTTACAGCAAAAGCAAAAAGACATGTCCCGTTTTTGAGAGTACACAAGCCACTTTCTTTCTATTTGTTTCCCATTTGGTAGTTTTCGGAGAAATAAAGTTTCACTAAAGTTCCTGTTCTCATTATTTTTAGGATAACTAAATCCAGGTTTCATCTTTGGGGGACCTCTTCTAATGATCACTTCTGTAACTGTAGAGTCCATATGTACCGGCCAATTTACCAGGATCATCATACATGACATATCTAACACCGTAGGCTCGTCTTGCGTTCCATCACTCTCAGCCCTGCTGCTGCTCTGAGTAGCTCCATCTTCCGCCTCCGTATCCTCTACTTCGCCACTCCTGACCATCATCACCTGGGGCTGGGCAGCCCCACTGCTGCCGGTGTAGCAGTTGTCCTCCTCCACCTCAGAGACATCATCTTTGCCTCTCAGGGGGGGCTGTGCCGTGCTACTACTAGCATTGCTAGTGCTAGCAGTAACGTTAGCTTCTTCGGTGCTAACGGGAGCCTCACTTGTTTTTAGAAATGTTTCGAACGAACCTCTAAGCGAGGCCCTGAAGCCTTCCTTTCTTTTATTTGTATTTCTTTTTTCAGCACCCGATTAACATTTTCTTCCTCGGTCTCGTTCCCTCTGCATTTTGTCCGTTGCACTAAGCAGTCACTATGCACAACAAGTGTCAACGCGCGGCCAAAAATTATTTTCACGTTTCACGTAAGGTGTCATAGGGGGAAATTACTTTTTTCTGTTGCTAAGAATCTCCCTGTCCTACAGGTATGCTAGATTTTAGATGTATGATTGACTATGATTATCACATGTGTGAACATTTAGAAATGTATTAAAGGCAAAAATAATAATATGGTCCCTTGCCTGGCGCTTTGGAGAGCCTCGCCAGCCAGGGTACAAAAAAAAAAAAAAAAAAAAAATTTTAATTTTTTTACCCTGCCTCACGCGAGGCCCTCCAAAGCGCGAGGCCCTGTGCCACCGCCCCAGCTAGCCCCCCCTTAAAGCGGCCCTGTCCCCTGCTACATGAGCTGTATTAACTGTTTTATGGACGTGGCTCTGTTTTGCCTACATTTGCCACTGAAATAATAGTGTATTTGCTCAAAATGTTTTTGTAAGATTTGAAATCCTTGAAACCGTTGCTTGTACTTGAATTGATAATAAAAAATATTAAAAGATTTGACAATCTCAACAGGACATTGTTTCCGCTTGTTAAGTCTGACGTCAAAAGTGACGTTTAGCCATTTCCGAGTCCAAACCAGAAATTCCCTGCACCAGAGTACCTGTGAACTACAGCGGTAGAATGACAGTTTAATCGTTTTTTAGACTCGGATCTATTCATACAACAAGGGACACAATACTTTCCCGTTTTCTCCATATTGTCAGGGTATTTGAGCCTCGGAAAAGCGCTATATAAATATAATTTATTATTATTATTATTTCGGCATTTCGAAGACAGCGCCTCAGCCAACGTTGGACCCGGAAACACGTCACGACTTAACAAGCGGGTAGAGGTTATTCTGTATCTAAGTGAGAAGAAATATCTCCAGCTCAAAATGAACTTGGTCCCTGTCCAGAAAGAAGAAGAATTATAAGGTTCTATCTCCATTTTGGTAAAAATTTAGTTTTTTTACATAGTCTGATCCATTAGGTGTTTATTAATGCCTGTGTGGTGTTATTTTTAAAATGTTGACATTCTTTAGTTAGTAATTCATAAAATTCCATCTCACAAAACATAATGGAATGTCAAAACTTTGACGCTCAATATCTCTGAACTACCCTAAACGGAGATAGAACCTTATAATTCTAAGCTCACGAAGTGTTGAGCATGTAGGGGCTAGGCGGGGCTGTTTTGGTAGGAAGTCGAAAGAACTTAAGTCCTCAGATTCTTAGGGGGCACAACATACACATAGGACATGAGAGCTAATGTAGGCTACAAAAACGCTTAAGTGATCATGAAACCAAGGGTAACATGAAGACAAGACATCTGTTATAGTAATGATAATAATTTATTTAGGTAGAGAATTCTTTGGCAGTAAAGAAGAAAACACAGAAACAGAGAGTTCACGAGGGAGAATTCACAAGTGCTACACGAGGATCAAGACGGAGAGAATCGACCAATCAACACGCTTCCTTCCAGCCCTTCCTTACGGCCCAATCACAGAACAGCGATACAGTCAGTGAGAACAGAAGAGTCCTGTGTTAGGTCGAGGAGGAGTGTTATTAGTGATGGCGTAGTGACAGTGTCGTCATAGTAGTACAATTGTGTGTCAGGCAGAGAGTGGAGAGCAGGGGGAGTGTTTATGGCACAGTTAGAGACCAGTGTCAGTGTGTGTGAGCTGGGCAGATGCAGGGCATTGGTGGTGTTACAGTAATGCTGGTTACGGCGACGATGTGTGTGTGTGTGTGTGTGTGTGTGTGTGTGTGTGTGTGCGCGCGCGCGAGTCAGAGTGTGAGTATGTGTGAGAACGGAAGCCCGGGGCTTATACAGGAGGGTGGAACAATACAGAAGGTTCAAAGCGAAATACATAGAGTAGACAGGATACTCTACGTTTGAACAAGTATGCAATCCTGACGGCACTATACAGCTCGACGATCTGAACATCTCACCCTGCTGAACACATCCCAAGATAAAAATAATTGAGTTAGTGTCTAAATTACAGTATTCCAGGCGTACGTGTCAGCTAATTTCATAGTGTCCTATTACCTAATGTCTCTGACTCTTGGGAGTCAGTGACAGGCCTAGTGCATAGGGGCTTGTTCAGTGTTCAGTGGAGGAGTGGGATATCCTGACTGTTGCAGCTAGAAATGGAATGAATAGAACTGACACAATACACAATTCCCTATTCTGCACGTCAGTGAAACAGGTCCTGTTCTACGTTGTATTCCTGTCTACATGATCGACTTCTATCTGAATATCCTGTGACATTGTTGCACAGTCCAGAGTAAGCCCTGGGACTCATTACTCTAATGGTTGTGACCTAAGCACTGGGTGGGGGCGGGGTGTCCTTCTGTCCTTCTGTCCTTCTGTCGGTCTGTCGGTCTGTCCCTCTGTCACGATTCTCCGAAAGCATCACAGTTAAACCAGGCACTGGCGTTTTTCTGACATCATAATCATCAGAATTCACATCATCATCATCTAAAAACATTCTGTCCTCGGTCATTCTCTCCAGGTTGATTTCTAGTTATGTTCTGCCCTGTGTCACAACAACATAAACAATATATATATAATATATATATATATATATATATATATCAAATAAAATAAAAAACTAAACAAAAAGAAACATACCGGTACTGTACTTCATTTTGTGCTAGAGGTGAAATGATGAGGGGCAGGTGACGACAGGAAGCGCGTCACTCCTTCCACCTGACCCACACCCCCTCCTGACGTCACTTACCCACTAGCAAGTGCAACTCTATCGGGTCTGCCGATCTAAACAGGCAGGTACTGTACATCCAGACCAATCCTTTGTCTCAACTACACCCTACAGATAAGGACAGCTAGTAAGCAAAATATCAAAAAAAGGGAAAAAAGACTTGTTAAAACCAAGTTGGAAATGAACCAATCAGACCGCCTCTATACTGGCGTTCGTCACGCAGCTCACAATATGAGAGGTGCAGTCCGCCTCTGTGGTACACACAGTGCACGCGGGGGAGGGGGGGGGGATGACAGAAACACACAGAAAGACAATGACATCATCAGAACACAGCTCCTGTCAATCATCACAGAGGACAGGAACGCAGGAGTCCGTTCATCCACAATAAAGGCAACCGGACCGGAAACTCAGTCTTAGAACCTCCCTCCGTCACGGGAGACGACATACTATAATACATACAGGCATCACAGGAGAAGAAAAGAGTTCTTTAAAAAAAAGGGAAAAAAAGAAGAAGAAGAAGCTGAATACTGATGGAGGGCAGGATTTATTATAGTCCTCCTGCACGTGTGCAAAACCTCTTCATGTGGAGAGAGGCAGGTAGGGGGCGCTGTCTGTCTGGCCTCTCAGCCCACAGGCGTCACTAGTCCCTATCCGCCCCCACTGGCACTGCAGTCGCACTGCACATCATAGTCAACGTGGAGGGGGAGGGGAGGGGGGACAGGGAGGGTAAATGGCTCCTTTTGGGGATATATGGAGTGGTGGGTGGGGGGGGTGGGTGAGGGGGCAGCAAGGTAAGGTAGGGGGTCCGATTTGGTGCATGGGGCATGGGGGGGGGACGTGGAGGTCAGAGTCTGTAAGCTCATTGGGTTCCGTTCGTTCCCATTGTCTGGTCGACCTCCGGATCCCCACCCACACCCCCGCTACAGTCTGCAGTCCCTCTGCGTACATCCCGCAGCAAGCCCCTTTGTCCTGTCCTGGGGGGGAAGGATGGGGGGAGGAGGAGGAGGAGGAAGAGGAAGAGGAGGAGGAGGGGGAGAGGGTCACAGTGTGACCTTGCTGAGGCGCAGGGAGAGGCTGGAGCGCTGCTGGGCGCGGGGGAGCGTGGAGCTGCAGCGGCTCCGCAGCTGGACCGGGCGCCCCGCCGTACCGCGCACGCGCAGCAGGAAGTCGTAGTTGGCCGAGGTGTTCATGGCGTAAAACACGTTGGCGTTGTCTGGGATCACCAGCTCTGAGAGAGAGAGAGAGAGAGAGAGAGAGAGAGAGAGAGAGAGAGAGAGAGAGAGAGAGAGAGAGAGAGAGAGAGAGAAAGAGAGAAAGAGAGAAAGAGAGAAAGAGAGAGTTGTAAATGTTGTAAATTTTTTGCATAATATTACCACGGTATATCGGAGAGACAGAATAACAAAGATATTCTCATCTCCCGAGCCGTGTATGTGTATGTGTGTGTGTATGTGTGTATGTGTGTGTGTGTGTGTGTGTGTATATGTGTATGTGTGTGTGTGTGTGTGTGTGTGTGAGTGTGTGACTGTGTGTGTGTGTGTTGTTTGAGTGACAGGGATGAGAGCTGGATGAGAGGTGTGTCCTTACCTCTGTCCTCAGAGATGACCTGCACCAGCTCGTATCCGTCCTCCGGCTCCGTCTCCAGGTTGTGCTTGGCGACGGCTCGAGAGATGACCGCCGGGGTCTTATCCTGACTGGTCAGCTGAGGGGAGAGAGACCACACGCCATCTTGTTAACCCCTTCATAGATGCTCATAGACACAGATGCTTTATGTCACCTATAAGAGGTGGTCCTCTGTGGCTCAGTTGGAAGAGCGTGGCGCTAACAACGCTTCGGTTGTGGATTCCCGCCGGGACCATATATACTGACGTGTACGCACTCATTGCAATGTAAGTTGCTTTGGATAAAAAGCGTCAGCTAAATGGTATATATAAATATGACTATAAATACATTCTACTGTAGTATGTCGGATAACAATGAATAATGGCTAAGCAGCTGCTAAGCTCCTCTGTGTATGAATGGCCTGTTACAATGGAAGGAAACACAAGACAAAAATATCATAAAGGTCATAAAGGTTTTCCTGCTAGCTCTCATAGAAACCACCTGATTTACTAATTATGGTTGACTGGACATAATAGAAGTCACTCTCTGGGGCGCTTAGGTGGCGTAGCGGGTTAAGCGCTGACCATGTAACCGCAGGGTCCCCGGATCGATTCCGGCCGGGGACATATCCTGCATGTCATCCCTCCTCTCTCTCTCTCTCACCCGTCCTTCCTGTCTAAATCTTCACTGTAACTGTCAATAAAAATGAAAAATATGAGTGGGACTGCCCCACTCAGAAAAAAAGAAAAAGAAACCTTCTATCAAGTCACGGACACTGAGTGACGTTTTCCCGTCATGTCTAATTCTGGAGTTGTGTTCAGACTCACCAGGATGCTCTTGTAGAGGTTCCCGTTGCCCTGCTCCAGGCTGACTCTGATGATGCAGGCGTCCTGGGCCTGGGTGTTGTAGGCCGGGGGCAGGGAGGAGCTGGGGGACAGGGGCGTGAGGGAGGCCGAGCGGCGGTGGAGGCAGGGCGGGCCGGGGAGGGAGGGCGAGGCGGGGGTCGCCGGCACGCTGGCCGAGGACAAGGTCGTGTCCATGGAGTGGAGAGACGTGCAGGACGAGGACTCGGAGAGCTGGGTAGAACAACGAGCAAGCACACGACGGTCGGCACATAGAGAACCACAATATTATCACCTGTTTATGTCCAGACTACACACTGTATCTCAAGGCTCTAGACGTCTAGACTACACATCTCACACATAAGATGTGAAAAGGGAAATCATGGAGGAACAGGAGTGGTTAAAAAAAACAAAAAACATTGAGTAAAATCCACCTCTATGACATCCAATAGGAAACACCAAACGAGAGATAACGACATCTACAACAACAACCGCTGTAGCCGCGGTAACCTGGCGAGTGTGTGTGGTGGTGTGTACCTTGTTCTGCTGGGCGTCTGAGGTGTGCATGGGGGTCAGGCCCTCGCTGTCTGAGGGGCTGGAGGAGTCACTGGAGGACACGCTGACAGAGTCCATGCTCTCCCCGGAGCTGCCAGTAGGGGGCGACCGTGGGGTCTCCCTCACTGGGGAACTGTGGGAACTCTCCACTCCCAGGAACAGCCTGGCAAAAAAAAAAAAAAAGAGAAAGTACCAGATTAGATAAGAGATAAGACAGGTCATATACAGGCCGTATACACAGATTTTAATGGTTCATATCTCGATATTTCAGTTTCATATCTGATTTGAGTTTGAGTGCTTTGAGTTGCATTCATGTACGAAAGGCGCTATATAAATAAAGTTTCACTTCACTTCACTTCACATTATTCCACCGTAGGACATAATTAGACGTGACACTCACAGGCTAAGTCTCTTGACCATGCTCTTGCGAGGTTTGGGTGAGGTCGGACTGCTGTCTCCCACGCCCTCGATCTCACAAGACAGAGCATAGCTGCAGGGAACAGATTAAGAGTTAACACTCATGACATCGTGACCACCTGTTCGTTCACAAAGCCTAAGCATATGTTTTATATAATAAAAAATTAGCAACATTTTAAAAAATACATTAAAAAATGTTTTAAACAAGTTGAGTGAGGTAGAGAGCTCAGGTGTGCGGTAATATGGAACGGTTAGGAGAGAGACACAGAGAGAGAAAGTGGTGAGGTGCTGTTAAAGTAACTGTGTCTCTACCTCTCCTCCTCGCTGTGCTGGGGTTGGCTCTTGAACCAGCGGAGGAAGCCAGCGTCAGCGCTCAGGCAATAACTGTTACACGCAGACTGAAGCAACTTGATCTGAGCTATCACCTCAAACTCCTGGAGAGAGAGGAGGGGGGGGAGAGAGTGAGAGAGAGAGAGAGAGGGAGAGTCAATGTCATGTCAGTCAAGCAAACGCTGTTAACACCCTGAGACATTCGTATAACCACCTCATTAGAGGTTTAGGGTAAGGTTGAAAGTGTCACTCACCCTGCGCCTCTTCTCAAAGTTGATCAGGCCGCCCTGCAGAGGACACAAAGAAGACACTGTGTGAGACGGTGTGTCTCCTACTAGCGAGTACAAACAGCACCAGACCAGACTACCCAAAAAACTGCCAAACAAATTCCTCACATACTCATGGAAACTCATCCTCCAAGATACAAACAGTGTGGTGTGGTGAGTCACGAACACACACGTGCACACACACAGACAATAACACCCAGGCACATACCGTACGGGTAGAACACACACACACACACGCACACACACACACACACACACACACACACACACACACACAAAAACAGTGGTGTGGTGAGTCACGAACACACACGTGCACACACACACACACAATAACACCCAGGCACATGCCGAGCAGGCAGAACACACAGTGAGAGCAGTAATGGGAGTACCGTAGGTGATAATAAGGTCTGGTTTACCTCCACCAGGTCTGGCAGGGCTGTGTCCAGCATGGTCAGGTCTGTCAGGAAGGTGCCCAGGTAGGGGATGGTGCCCTGCATGGCACCCTGGGAAGAGACAGAGCCCCAGGTTACACACACCTGAAGGTACAGCCTAGCGTCCCTCAACCCTCTCACTCTGACACACCCTTGTCTGGTCTACAACATAGTTCTGGATCCATTTCAATTCAATTAAAATCTTATTGGCACGGGAAACATACGTTTCAAAGCAAGTGTGAAGATAAAAAACAAAAAAGAATGTCATGTACGACTACAATAAAGAAGTTATTAAACAGAGCTGTGCATATGTATAGTATACAGGTAGATAAAGATAACTTAAGATGAATCTTTCACTCAGAATAAGCCTGACAGAAATATACGATAATAGTAACCGTGCCAGTGGGGGCGGATAGGGACTAGTGACGCCTGTGGGCTGAGAGGCCAGACAGACAGCACCCCCTACCTGCCTCTCTCCACATGAAGACCGTAACTGTATTCTCATCATTGATTGAGGACAAAAAAAAATAACTGATGCACTCCATTATCGTATAATATCTCACCATTTCCTTCTGCAGTAACAGCCGTTTGTGTGTGCGTTTCTGGTGCTCCTTGGCACAGCTCTCCATGCTGGCAAACTTAGAGGTTCCCTCCTGTAGAAGAAGTGGATGGCATCATTATGAACGGAATGGGGAACCGTGTCAAACACATCAAACCACTGCTCAGTTATCGGTCAACCACGACATCATCACCACTCTAGAATGAAGGGGTTCTATGGAGCTACATTTACATTTTGGACATTTACCCAAAGCGACTTACATTCGTCTAAAGTAAGTGAATCCTCTATACCTCAGTCATACATCATAAGAAAAAAATGCTCTATGCTCGGACCAGGTGCCATTAGCCAATGCTATTATGATTATTCATATTCAATTCTATATTTTGTATTATTAACAGTAGAGGAGCTACCACTCACCCTCATCAGAAGCTCTCTGCTGGTCAGGTAGTTGTTGTGATCGGAGAAGATGTCCGACAGCTCCTCGAACGTCTGCATGCTGTCTCTGTGTGGGAAAGAGAGAGAGATAAGGCTCAACAAAAAGACAATGGGGCTTTATCTGCTTCGACAATATTTACATTTGTAATGAAATGCCAATGAGTTTAATTGAATGCACAACAAAGAATCACTCCATTGCTCTAGACTCCATTGTCTTTATCAAGTCTACCAAACTGATAAGCAAATCCTGGGCTCTGTAGTGTCTGATAAGGGACTTGGTGATTGACATGTGTCCCTGGGTGTGAAGGAGACTCACTTGTGCACACAAGCCCAGGCTCTCTTCAGCCTGTAGAGGGGGTTGGACTGCAGGGCAGACACGATGGCACGCAGGGACGAGAAGTTCTTACGGATGCGACACTCCTGATAAGGGGTTGCATACAACAGAGTCAGTCGTGACAGGCGGAGCACTCACAGTGTGTGTGTCTGTGTGTGTGTGTGTAAGTAAGTAAGTAAGTAAGTAAATAAGCAAGTAAGTAAGTAAAGCTTTATTTATATAGCGCCTTTCGTACATGAAATGCAACTCAAAGCGCTTTTGTGTGTGTGTGTGTGTGTTTTGTGTGTGTGCGTGAATGTGCGTGTGCCTGTGTGTGTGTGTGCCTGTGTGTGTGTGTGCCTGTGTGTATGTGTGCATGTGAGTGTGTGTGCGTGTATGTGCATGTGTGCATGAGTGCAAGAGTGCGTGTGTGTATGTACAGTATGTGTGTGTGTGTGTGCCCACAGCACAGGGGGGTGTATTCCCAGTTCATCCTCACCTGGGCGATCTCTATCCAGCACTGGATGACGCGGGCGCGGAGGTGGGGGCGGATCTGTCGCCTGCGCAGCACGGTGCTGACCACGCAGGCGGCCACGGCGTTGAACTGGGTGATGGTGGCGCGGATGGTGGGAGCGCTGTGCTTGTTCTTCTTCTTGTCTCTCTGGGACCAGATGGAACCCAGGCAATGGTGGGGGACAACCCTCTTAAACAGCAACTGGAGAATCAAATAATAATAATGAATAAGAATCATCATCATCGAAACAATAGTTCTTCATATATCATATGCTGAAAACAAAAGAAGAAGCCATAACAGCCATAATCATGTTGATATCATCTCTTTGTGTGTCTTTGGCCCGATCCCAATTCACCCCTCCGGCTCCGTTTTGCGCGTTCACGTTTAGGTTAGTGGTGTCCCGATTCATTTTTCATCAAGGGCTAGGGGTAGGAGGGCTATCCACGGCTTCGTTTGGAGAATTTCGGGACCCACGTTCGATTCGGAGCCATGACCCCAGAATGCATTGCGATTCATCAGCAGAAAATGATTCCGCTCTCGTAGGCTTAAATGCGGAAGCCAGCCACAAATGTCATATACTTTTTCTGTAATTACTTATTAATTAAGATTTGAAAATGTATGATAACCATCTTATTATCTTAGTTTAATGTCATTTCAGTGCATTATAGACCTTTTCTTTATAACAAGCATAAAAAAGAAATCTCTAATATGCCGAGGTGCTGTGTCTAACGTTACAGGCATGACAGTCACGCATATTGACATATTTCCATGTTTGATGGCATATGACACCTACTAATGTCATTTCAATGCATTATAGACCTTTTCTTTACAACAAGCATAAAAAAAATCACTGTTATGCCGAGGTGCTGTGCCTATGCTTAACATAGTTAAGTTTCCACAGTCCAGCGCACTCGGGTTTAGCAGTAGAGGACTGGTACCTGGGCACTTCCATTAGACTTTAGACTTATAGATCGGTGCACGATTCACATTTCAGAGATGTACAATCCTGTTTATTTAGAAATTAATTATTACCTGTGGCAGCGGATGATGGTAGACATATTTAATGTAAAGTTATCTATCTAACGTTAGGCTGATCTGTGCATGATCAGCCTAATGAATGGCTAACGCCTAACGCTGGTGGAATGAGCTCCCCACGGCTGTCAGAACGGCAGAGTCACTACCCATCTTCCGTCGTAGACTGAAGACCCACCTCTTCAGGTTACACCTTAACTGCTCCTCCTGAGACATCTTCTGCCCTCAGCACTACGTCTCCTAAAGACGTCCGCTTTCCCCTCTACTGTGTCCCTAAGAACTTATATCGCCCTCCTTGTACTGTTTCTCTGTTCCTCCAGTATTAAAAAATAAATAAAAATAAAATAAAGTAGTTTTAGAAGAAGGTGGTAGAAGAAGGTTTCTCCTTCTATCAGTGGCCCCGGGCCTGAGCTGGATTACTCTTCCTGCCACGAATGGTGGACTGCTGATTCACATGCTTAGTATTCAAATTGATTGTAAATCGCTTTGGAATAAGGCGTCTGCTAAATGCCAAAAATGTAAATGTAAATGCATGATAGGCACGCATTTTGACCTAGTTCTATCGCATTTCCCCCCCATTTCCCCCCCTTGATGGTATTATGGTATATAGTTATATAGCGGGACTTTTTTTTATTTTATTTTTTATAAATTAGTTTTTTCAGATTTTATCCCTTTTTTTCACCCAATTTGGTAGCCAATTGAACCCAACCTAGCATCCAATTATCCCCTGCCTATTGCGAGGGATCCGCCGCACGACCCCGTGGCCGGCAGTCCCAGAGGAGGCCGCCAGGCAGACTAGCTGACTGGCTCCTCGAGCCCAGCACCGTTATTACGGCACCCCGGGGGCGCTGTTGCGCGACGGATCCTTGTCCGGAACTACTCCTATACCCCCCCTCGGGAGCGGCCGCCCAATATGCCGCTCCCCGTATGTGCCTCAGCCATATCCGGGTCTGGCGAGCCGGGATACGAACCCCGGCCCCGGTGGGCAGCATGCACTGGTGGCCAGTGCTTAGCCCGCTACACCACCGCGGGGCACATATAGCGGGACTTTTAAAACAAAACTACCCGCAATCTAATCTGAGCAGTTGTTATTATGTAATATTATTGATGGATGTGCCATTTTTGATGGAGAGCAGTGAGCGGGAGACTCATCAAGGACATGTAGTTGACTAATGCAGTGGACAGCGGCTGTTTCTCCAGCGTTCCTGTCACATCGGATTTCGGAACGCCAAAAAAATAAATCTGCGCTCCCTGTAAGTCATGCATTTTTCCATGTTTCCCTTTGATGGCATATGACGCCGTAAATTTTACTAACGTTCAGCCGCGAAGTTGTTGCACTGTTGTCCTATATCAGTGCAGACTGGCAGGATAGGAGCACAGGTTTCATACAGGTTAGAGCGCCGTTATTCTGTCATGGTCTGACAATGAAGCATTGCTCTTTTTTATTTTATGACTTGTTTGATCGATTGATAAGTGTAAAACTTGTGAATGAATCGCGAGCGTCAATGCTTTTCTATGACACTACTGATGACGTATCAGGGTCTTGAAGGGTTGTCCCATTTCATAGGGAAATATTTCAACCACTATGGCTTGTGGCTCTGTTCCGAAGGCCTTGGCTCAAAAGCGAGTGGTACTCGAAAACGAGCCATAGGGGTAGAAAAGGGAATCGGGATTCGGCCGTTGTCTTATGCACCAAACACACCAAGTCAATGTCCTGTATGTGTGAATATACTTGGCAATAAAAATGATTCTGATTCTGATTTGTTACATCCTTCTCCTCCAGCCACTCAAGGCTCAGATTGATTTGCTGTACACTGTCATGAACACAACAGGGGTTCTTTTAGTGTCGGAAGCAGTGAAAACAAGGTGTCTCTGGACGCTCCTAAATCCTGCTCTCACCGCGTCCATGTAGGTCAGCTGCTCCGCTACCAAGTCGGCCTCGAACGACAGGAAGTCCTCCTGGGCCTCGATCTCCACTTCGTCCTCCTCGCCCAGGCAGAAGGAGCTGTTGCCGTGGAAACCGCCTGAAAACCAGAGGGACCGAGAGTTAGGAGATGACGATTAGACTAAACGATGGACAGACATAGACATAGAGAGAGAGAGAGAGAGAGAGAGAGAGAGAGAGAGAGAGAGAGAGAGAGAGAGAGAGAGAGAGAGAGAGAGAGAGAGAGAGAGAGAGAGAGAGAGAGAGAGAGAGAGAGAGAGAGAGAGGGAGACGGAAAGTTCAATAGTCGACTAGACACAAAATGTCGGACCGCCAGCTACATCAGACACCCACCGTCTGGGGAGTCCGGGTCCAGACTGGCCTGACTCTGTAGCTGCTCCAGGAGACTCTGGGCCCTGCGCGTGGCCTCGGAGCCCGGCAGCACCCTCTGCAGGTAGCCCAGCACCCTGTGGAGGCAGGGGTAGGCCGGCGGCTCCTGGAAGTCCTCTGGACACTGATCCAACCAGGCTCGCAGGATGGAGGCCAGGGCACTGAGGAGAGGAGAGGAGGGGGAGAGGAGAGGAGGAGAGGGGGAGAGGAGAGGGGGAGGGGAGGGGAGATGAGAGGAGAGGAGAGGAGGGGGGGAGGGGAGAGGGGGAGAGGAGGAGGGGGGAGGGGGGAGAGGGGAGGAGAGGGGGAGGGGGGAGATGAGAGGAGAGGAGGGGGAGAGGAGAGGGGGAGGGGGGAGATGAGAGGAGGAGAGGGGGAGAGGAGAGGGGGAGGGGAGAGGAGGAGAGGGGAGGGGAGAGGGGGAGGGGAGAGGAGGAGAGGGGGAGGGGGGAGAGGAGGAGAGGGGGAGGGGGGAGAGGAGAGGAGAGGAGGGGGGGAGGGGAGGGGAGAGGAGGGGAGAGGAGGAGAGGGGGAGAGGAGAGGAGAGGAGAGGGGGAGAGGAGACAGGGATGGTCAGGGTGGGCTGCTGCTGGGAACCAGCTGCTACTCGACAGAAGGCGACACTTTTTTGGGTTGGACAGGACAGACAGTGAATCCAGCTCACCACCATATGGAATGGACACAGATCTCTATTAGTGACAATGACCAAGCAAAAGAGTGGACAGTCAGGAAGGGTATTATAAATAGAGAATGACGAGAAAGGTAAAGAGAGAGGCAGACAGACACGGCAATGTTTGGAAATCCTACTTTCTAACAGCTTTGGTTTCCGAGGGTCTAGATCGCTGCGTCTCCTCGTCACCGTCCTCCTCATTTCCGTACCTGAGAGAAAGAGAGAGAGGGAGAGAGAGAGAGAGGGAGAGAGAGAGAGAAAAACCAAAAACAATGTGTTAAGTTAAGTTAACACACCCTACCAGAACCACGCTTGTGTGAAATCAAGTGAGACTTCTCTCTTCTCTCTCCACATCATCTCAGCCTACTGCAAAGGGGATACATAAACTCAGGCCCTTGAGAGAGTCCTGCTGGTTTCCATTGACCATAAACTGTTGCTGATTGGCTGCACAAAGGCATACACCCAGGGTCTAAGTCGGGGGAGGGGGGGGGGGCGGTCACAACGCCTGGCTGTGTGGAGACGTACTTGTCGAGCAGCAGCTGCAGCACAGTCTGCGTGCTGGCGAAGGCGCGGTAGGTGGAGAGGAAAATGCTGGTGTAGGTGAGGTCATTGTCCCCGAACGCCGTCAGCAGGGTCTCCACCAGCCGCTCCAGGGTCCCCGCGCGGATAGTCCGGATCTTACAGGTCTCCAGCTGGCTCACCGTGTGACCGGGGGGCAGCCGGTCTCCCTCCGCCTGGGGGAGGGGGTGGAGATGGAGGGATAAATAAAATAAATAAAAAGAAATGGTTAGGGTTAGATGAGAACGGGATAGAGAGAGAAGGAGAGATGTTTGGCGAGACAAAGCCACCCTATATTTAATTCTTAAGCAGATGTGTCCGTCTATTGTGTCTGCAGGGAGATTGAGGGGAGAGAAAAGGGAGGGGAGGGCGGGAGAAAAAGGGGAGAGAAAGAGGGAGACCTTGGCGCTGCTAGCACGCTACAACAGGAAACTCTCCAATCTGCTTTTAATCACAGAGAGAGAGAGAGAGGGAGAGAGAGCCCCTCCTCCACCCGTGTCCGCTGGCTGAGAGTCAGAAAGGGGGACAGCAGAGCACACTCTCACACACCAGCACAGACGCACTCTGTGTCTGACAACTCACTGTTCGCTGGACATGGGGCTGCGTGTTGAGAACAATTAGCCAGCTGTACTCATACTGTACATGACTGCACACAGCTCATACTAACACAGACTACATTGCTTCTCCACCGCAGGACGGCCTCATTGTTAATGCATGCGTGAAATGTTGATACAATGTTGAAATTGATACAATTCCGTTCTGTGCGTTACAATGAGCCTGTCCTCCGATTTCTACCTCCGTCAGCCTCCCCTGATACAGTGTATTTCACTACTTCTCTAAAGTCAGTACATTTCTAGTGAACAGTGAGTTGATGCACTTCATATATTGTACCTCGTGAGTAACTTGGAATCAGCCTCATATCGTTCTTGCCCCTGTTTTATATGAAAGTCCCATTATTTGTATTTTATTTATTCATATCGTTCTTGCTCCTGTTTTATATTTTATATGAAAGTCCCATTATTTTTATCCTATTGCTCTGATCAAATTGTATTTTGTCTATTTTTTGTTGTTGATCTGGTGTTGTTTTATTGTGTAATTGTGCTGTTTGTTTTAACTGTTGAAACTTGATGTTTTTAAGCTGCTGTCTTGGCCAGTCTTCCCTTGAAAAAGAGATCATTGTGTCTCAATGGGACCGACCCTGGTTAAATAAAGGCTAAATAAAATAAATCTATCAAAAAATCAAATTTGCATTGACACACATCTACGGATGGCCAAAGATGACCAAAGGCATCACAGTAAAACAAAGCAGCTGGGAGAGACATGGCATCTTGTTTTTCTAAACAAATGAGTGATAGAGACAAATCAACAACGTCTGCTGCGGAGAGACAACTAACAGGGATATTCATAGCAATAGCAATGATAGCAATGCTATTGAATAGACCTCAAATATATATTTTTAAATCAAAGCCAATCTACCTACCCCCGCCCCACCCACGCCCTAAAAAACTATTCAACCCACGTCAACGTGTCGCTCTCAAATGTAGGTCAGGTTTCAACAGCTCCAACTAATTAGAAGAGAGCCAGGTGAGAATGTCTCCTTCCGCTAAAAACAAGCGCTCAAGTTTGACAAACTCATTTGACAAAGTATTGCAGTTGCACTCCTCTTATTGGTATGCAAATGCCTTGTTATTAGACGATGCAGGGATTCAGGGAACTAGGCATTTGGGTGGCAGTGGGAATATCAGGCATATCAGGAAATCACATGCTTTAACTAAACAGTTGAGTGCTCATGGAATTGTTGTTTTCAATGGTCTGCACTGGGTGTTGGCAAACATTGGATAATTGTAGTTTAAATGTTAAAACAACAGGCCCACGACCCAATGCTGGCACGGCACAACTGTATACAGTAGAAGGTATACAAAGCAGTGAAACTTTTTATGATTTTGCAATCTTCATCGACTGTTATATATATATATATTTATATATATGGATATATTGATGAATGCCTAGCTATTTATGCTCCAGATATATATATATATATATATGGATATATTGATGAATGCTTAGCTATTTATGCTCCAGACATATATGTCTGGAGCATAAATAGCTAGGCATCCATCAATACCATTATTGTTATTGTTTGTGATTGAGCCTGACTAGCTCTATTCCCCAAATGGTGTCTGGGGAACATTAATCACTAGCTTGTTGTTGTTGTGGTGGTGGTGGTGGTGGTGGTGGTGGTGGTAGTGAAGGAGCATAGAGTATAGTTGTCTCACCCCCAGCCATCTCGCTCCCTTGTTGGCGGCCTGTTGGATTTGGACCCTCTTCAGTGTGACGTTGTAGATGGCTCCCTCCTCCACCTCCTCCCCCCAGTCCTGCACTGAGCTCTGTGGGAGAGAGAACACAACAAGGGGGGCTGTTAAACAACCTCCTACAAACCAGGGAGGCCGACCCAATCAACTGCTGCCTGCTGCAAGCATCCATTTAAAAAAAGTGAAGAGAGACAGAGAGAGAATGGATATGGACGTACTTGAATCTCAATGAGAAGACGGAGAAACAAAAGAGAGCGAATGGGGGGGAATGGAAAGAAAAAGAGAAAGGGATGAAAGGAGGAGAGCAGCTAGACTGGACAGAGTGTTCTAGAACTGGAGGAGCTCCACAGAGGGAGTGAGACAGTCTCCCGCTTCCTCACCCCCTCCCCCACCCCGGCAGGCCTCTCTCTCTCTCTCTCTCTGTCTCTCTCTCTCTCTCTCTCTCTCAGAGCTGAGGTCAGAGCTGGAGTGAGCCACTGGAGCGCAGGAGAGCTGGAGCTGAGAGCTCTCACAGGCTTAACCCAATAAAACCAGCTTGTCCGACTAGAACCTGATACCTCTCTCTACAGGAGCCCAGAGCTGGGAGAAATACACTAGTATGAACCGCTCCAAACACTCACACACACACACACACACACACACACACACACACACACAGACACAGACTCACGGAAATGCATCGCTCTTCAGAATAGTCTATCTGGCACTAAACTCTGCGTGCTATAACACACCAAGCCTCCAAGTTATGCAGAGAGGGAGAGAGAGCGCACAGACAGAGCAGCAGTTCACTGACTCTCGCTCAAATTCCAAAAGAATTTGCTCAGTCAGGAGAGTCGGGGAGCCAGAGATCCACATGCGGTGTGACGGGGATGAGAGCTCATTATTAATCCCATAACGAGGAGCTCGAAACAGAGAGGGCAGACAGACTCCAGCCAGCTCCACCGGGCCTCCACGCTCTCCGGCCTAAAAAAGCTCAACGCCAATGTCCACTCTCTCACTCTCTTCCCCCAAACAGGGGGGGGAGGACGACAGCCAACTGGAGCCAAAGGTCAACGGCCCTCGTTAAGAGGCTGAATGGTCCGACCCCGACGCCCAATGGCACTCAGCCTGGACTGGCCGTTGGTGTGGGTGTGTGTGTTTGGGTTGAAACAAAAACACACCACAGAGGGGGACCGAAAACCCTCCCCAAACAATCCCAGGCACTGATAAACACTGTGGTGAGGGTGGAGGGTGGTGGTGGTGGAGCACAGGGGGGGTGGGTCGTGGGTCGGGCTCAGACTGGCACTGGGAGAGAGAGAGAGAGAGAGAGAGGGTTAGGCGAGGGCCGCAGGAGGTGGTGGTGGTGACTGTGGGAGATAAAAACGGACCAGCGTGTCTGTATTTGCCATCCGTTTCCTGTACAGTGCAGCCTCCCCTCTCTCTCTCGGCCTGCCTGAGAGATAAATACTTGGTTCCATGAGTCATGCAGTCCACACTCAAAACAATAGCTGGAGGTCTTTCTGCTGGCCGGCCCCGAAGCCTGCTGAGTCCACAGTCTGTGGGACAGAGCTCACTCTTTGTGCGAGGGCAGAAATGTTTTTCAGAGTGGGGTTTTAAAAGTCGGCCTGCTTTGTGGGACCAAGTTGGGGCTTTACGGGGGAGCCAAAGGCCTCGGGCGTGGGAGTCGTAAAAGAGAGATACCCAAACAGTCTGCCACCAAAACACGGCTGTTTTAGCCACTAACTGGTTCCAACCGTGGCAATTATGTGACATCTGCAACAATAGCGTACGATACTATTCTAAAAAAGTGAGATAGAGTTGACCTTAAACAGGAGAGTCTTAAGGGACTGCATGGCATATGAAAAGAACCCACTATGTAAACAGGAGATCGGTTTGTTTACTAGCTGCAGTTTCAGTTTTTGCTTCGTCTGAGGGATGCTGAACCCAGTTTGTGGAGGAGGAGGAGGAGGAGGAGGATGCAGAGTTGCAGAAGTCAAGAAGAAGAAGAATCATTCGCCTTAGCCAATAGTGGGAGTCAGTCTCTCTTTCCCCCTACTGACACAAAAACACATCACAAAAACACTGGCTGTTTATCAGCCGTGTGTGAAACCAATACTCCCCAAGACAACAACAACAACAACAACAACAACAGTATCAGGTCTTAGAGGGCTGATCTGTTGGCTTTTGTGCTCCAGACGCAGCTGGGGGACCTGAAGAGAGAGATGGGCCCCCGGGGCCACGGCCGATTGTTCCCCCCATTCTCACTCTGCAGCTCCGAGACAAAAGTTTTTCATTTCTACAACAGCACAGGGCCAGGGCAGAAACTAACGGGATCATATTGTCCCCAGGGTTTAAGATTTCCACAACAAAAGTTTTCATTTCTACAACAGCACAGGGGCAGAAACTAACGGGATCATATTGTCCCCTGGGTTTAAGATTTCCACAGGGCAATCGAGGGCACGTTTTTTATTTTATTATTATTATTAAACACGTAACGTTTGCGCACCCGAGATGAATGAAACCATATTTAAAGCACACAGTACACACCACGAGAAAGTCCCGAGATAAACAATGAAAAACTGCTCAAATGTATCCCCCGCCCCCCCCCCTCTTTCCCCTTTATCCGCTACTTTCCCAAGCCCCCCTAATACCCCCCTCCCCTCCCCTCTCCTCTCCCCCCTCTCTCCCCACTCTGAGCTGACTTCCAAAAACCGCAAAATCAACAACAGTCTGCACTGCAGCATGAAAAACAGAGGAACTTTTTTTTGCATTTTTTTTTCTTTACCATCTTAGCTTTCCAGGCGAATTTCATGGTCAGCGGTTCTCTCATGGTCCCGGGACAGCATCAGATCAGAACACGGTATAAATCCAATCGTGGTCCAAGAAATGTTTTCAGTCCAGTCCGGCCGCCGTAACAACATACGGCGATGTCCTCCTCTGTAAATGTCTTCTCCTCCCACTACACACACACAATCCGTCACAGCTCTCTTGTCTGTTGTCCCCCCCCCTCCCTCTCTCTCTCTCTCTCTCTCTCTCTCTCTCTCTCTCTCTCTCTCTCTCTCTCTCTCTCTCTCTCTCTCTCTCTCTCTCTCTCTCTCTCTCTCTCTCTCTCTCTCTCTCTCTCTCTCTCTCTCTCTCTCTCTCTCTCTCTCTCTCTCTCTCTCTCTCTCTCTCTCTCTCTCTCTCTCTCTCTCTCTCTCTCTCTCTCTCTCTCTCAACTCCAACCCGCCTCTCTCTTTCAATTTCCCTCTGCTCTGCTGTGAATGGCCAAGCTCCACCCACTGCACTCACCCACCCCCCTCTCTCTTTTCTTTCAATTGATTTCTTTCAATACCAGTGATCAAATCTGTCATGTATTAGATAATAACATCGTCATGTCCAGAATATATGTCGTAGGAATTGCGCACGGTTTTGTTGCGTAAAAGCTGAAGGTTGCTTGTCCTAGATTGGGGGACAATGCCAGGAAGTTAGATGCTGTCACTACTGTGTATTGTTGTTTATGTGAGAATAGGGGTAAGTGTGTGAGAGTGGACAACACTAGTTCCACTGTAATATGTGTTTGTACACGTAGACAACCCACTTGTGTGAATGGACAAACATCGGAGTCAGCCGGGTGAATAATCTTCACGAGGGTCGTCTGACCTTTATGAGTCTCGAATGATTATCACTGAATAATAACTTTACCCACTAAGTGTCCACGACGTCCCACATGAACCCTATGAGAGTAAGTCATGTACTTAGCACTTTAGCAGTCTACAATAGAAGGAGTAGGCCGAGTGGACAACGGGAACTCTGTGAGGGGTCTCTCTCAGTGGGAGAGAGAACAGGCTGGACACGCTACAGCTGGATGTCCTGTGTGTGACTCCCATGTCACGCTCGCACACAACCGCGTCACGCAGCATCAGTCACAGTCAGCTGGTGCTCTGCCCAAACGCAACAGGGCCCAGCCGTGGCGTCACTGGTACCCCCCCTGAACACCAAAGTGCAGGGAGGCCAGAGGGCCAGGGGGGGGGGGGGCTGCCTGGAGGGGGCCACAGTAGGCCAACCGGGCCAGGGGTTCAGGGCCAGGGTCCAGGTTCCAGGGAAGCCCTGTGTAAGCCTGGCGGGAGGCCAGTTTCCCAGGCAGGGGCTCGGGAGCTGTCCTGGTCGTCCACAATCAATCTCCCAAGGCTCTGGGAAGCATCGACAGGCAGTGGGAGAGGTCGCGACCCCCCGGCTCCCCCCGGGGAATGTTGTGTTGCTCTCCGAGGGGAGTGATGTCATGGATCTAGCGCAACAAGACTCCCCCCGACAGATGTGACAGGCACCGGTCAGCCCCGCGGATGAGCACACACACATCTCAGATGTCACCGGGAGACTCTCGGTCGTCTGTCGATCTGTCGGTGCCGTAAATTCACTTGTGGGGCTCAGTGTGTTCAGATGACAGAGATGTGGAGATGTGATTGTGTTGCATCAGCTTACTTTGGGGGGGGTGGGGGGGGGGACGGACGGACTGATATCTCCGGAAAAACAGAACAGAGAAGCCGTCTCTCTGACTGGGATGCGGGGCTCAAGATCTCATCTCTCGGCTCTGATACATGACCTAATAGGCCAAAGCGATTCCCTGCGGAGAGAGAGAGGTTTGTTTGTCTGGGGGGGGGGATGAAGGGGGATGGGGAGGGAGGGGGGGGGGGGGGGGGAGGGGGGGGGTGTGGGTGTTGCTACTGAGATCTAAGATGTTAAATACCACAGCCCCCAGACTTGAAGAACTACGCAGGTCAGCTCTCTTCTCCCCTGGCCCAGCCCTCCTTGTCCTCTCCGCCTTCCAGTCTTCCCTCTGGGGGACCCTATGTCACTCTGGGGGTCAGGCCAAATAACCCCCCCGCCCCCCCTCTCCTCTCTGCCCCTGACCCAGGATGGGGGGAACTTCAGTGAGTTCGCGGGACAAAAACAGGAGGAGCACCGAGCGCTGTTATTGCACCACTGTGGGGAAAAACGCACATTCCAGGAAATCTCCCACTTCCTGCCTGTAGCCTCTCGACTCCAACGTGCCTGCTGTCCTCATACCTGACTGGCTAGGTCGCCTAGCCACTCTGGCCCAGGGTGAACAACACTACAGTGAGGAGGAGGGGAGAGGAGGGGAGGAGAGGAGAGGAGAGGAGGAGAGGAGAGGAGAGGAGGGGAGGAGAGGAGGGGAGAAGAGGAGGAGAAGAGGAGGGGAGGAGAGAGGAGAGGGGAGGTGAGAGGAGAGGGGAGGAGAGGAGGAGAGAGACCATTCTCTCTGTGCAGTAGAACAGCAGTTCTCACAATGTAGCCGTCTCAAAGCCAAGTGGGTTTAACAGACCAGACAGGCCGACTGTGGGATGGTTTGAAGGCCTGCGTGTTTGGGGAGGATAAAGAGGTCAAGCTAAGAATGGGTAGTAGAGCAGTGAGTTTCAAAGAGGGTTATCAGAGTCGTGTATGTTTGTATGCATGTGCGCTCGTTTGCATTGTGTACACGCACACACGTGTGTGTGTGAGACTCCACACCCATGTCTGCAT
>NC_137677.1:7479818-7492318 GCF_963989245.1 Nansenia antarctica | reverse complement strand
GATGGGGGGGCTCATAGCAATACATGGAATGGAATGAGGAATGATGGTATCAATGAGGAATGTTGGACACCGTTCCTCATTCCATTCCATGCATTATAATGAGGCCCCCCGTCCTCCGATTTCTACCTCCACCAGCCTCCCCCCCCGGTCCAGACACACCACTGAGAGGAGTACAAAGAGGGTCCACTTAAGATAAAAGGGAAAATATGACTGGCACATTGAAAGGGATCTGGGGCAAGGAAGGAGACACCATTGTGTTATCAGGGTCAGGAGGAGTCACAGATGAACACATTCTGACACACACTTCGGCCTGGACATTCCTGGTCCACTTCCTAAAAAAACGTAGCCTAGCGACGGAGAGTTTGTCGAAGTTGAACCGCAGTCGGGCCTTGCGCAAGCTAGCTAGCAGCACCGTCTTATATTAGATGAATCACTTCTGCAATAAACACAAGGCCCGATAATTAATCACCATAACACGCGATTTGTTAGAAACCAAACATTAAACGAAACTCGGGGATAGAAGAAACAAGTCGCACGTCACTACGGACGACGGGAAGCGGGAGTGCTTCGGTCAGCTTTCCATCCTTCGATGGAAACCCACATCATCCACATTTCCTTTCTCGTGGTCCGGCTATTGCTTCTGCTTTTTTCTTCTTCTTTTCTTTTCTTCTCCTACTTCTATGACCCAGTGAAGCCCTATTGAGCTGCCCTCGGGGTTAATACAAGCCGTCGGGTTGAGCTGTATATTCTCTCGTTAATGTCTCTTGTTAGAGGTCGTTGACCTTGGTGTATTATCACATTATCATTTCCAAACCGTGCCAGTGTGTCTGAATTGAGAGATCACACTTATATGCTGTGTCAGGAGGCAAGGAGGTCCATCTCTATCTGTCTTTATGGGCCCTCTAAGTGCCCAGTGACATGGACCAGGGACAGGAGACATCATGAAACGCTGCCTTTCTCTCTCTGATCTGCACTTTGAACCGACCCAGACACATAACAAGGGGGGAGGCCATTAAAAATCCACAGATTAGAGTCTAATCACTGCTTTATGGGTGTCCTGGTTTCATAACCAATCTTATAGGAGGGAGAGGAGTATGTGGGACAGAGATAGGGAGGGGGGAGGCAGGGGGCGGGCGGGGGGGGCTTGTGTGTGTGTGTCGGGGGAGCCAAAGGAGCAGAGAACAGGCAAAGTCTCAAAGTGCTGGACATAAATGCATAATAGGCATAAATGTTACGCAATTCACATCTGTGTCAGAATGTTTAACGTTGAAGCCAGTTTCTTTGTGTGTAACCAAAAACAGGTGGCAGAGGGGGGGGGGGAAACTGTAAAAGATACTCAATAGGACATGTTCTGTGTCTATCGCTTACACGCCGATTCAACCAAAAATGAAGACAAATAGGGACCGAATAAAAGCAGAAAGAGAGTGAAAGGAAGAAAGAGAGAGAGAGAGAGAGTGATATAGAGGACAGTGAGCTTGGTCATACAGTAGACTAGATCTGTCACTTATACAGTAGACTCCCTGATACACACACACATGCTAAACAGAGTTCAGTGTGTTTCTGATACACAGAGGGTTATTGTGCGGGCCGATTCTTACAATGTTATGCAGATTTGGTGTGAAGAATGTGTGTGTGTGATTGTGTTAAGTCTGAATGTGTATAATTAGTTTGTTTGGAATCTGTGTGTGTGTGTGTGTGTGTGTGTGTGTGTGTGTGTGTGTGTGTGTGTGTGTGTGTGTGTGTGCAGTAAGAGAAGGCTGCCCTCCGGCCTCCCTGTCAGGGGAAACAATGGACGGAAAGTGAGCCAGTGAGCCGGGAGGACACAGAGGACACGTTAGCCAGGATGCACGATAAGAGAAGGGGGGGGGGGGGAGGGGGGGGGTACCATCACAACACTAACACAGACCAGCCGCAGGCCTCTACTCTTAGCCACCATGTTAGATATAAAATGTTAGACCAAAAATAAATAAGACTCACATCGGTGTATACATAATGTGATTCTGTTTATGGGTCTCGAACACGAACACACACACACACACACACACACACACACAGGCAGGCGTGCACACACACACACATGAATCACACACACACACACACACACACACACATTTTAGTGTTTAGTGTCACATTTTACAATAAAATTCTTGAACACAAACATTAGTAGCTGCATCAGCATAGGACACTGTGATTCTGTTTATGGGTCTCGAACACAGACACACACACACACACACACACACACAAACACACACACACACACACACACACATACACACAGCACACCAAACACTTAAACATGCATTGCTTGTCCTGCTCCAACTTCATGGCTGATAAAGTGTGACATAACAATTGCCTTTGCTTAGGTTGGCAGTTGAACTCTGGAAGACGGTTAGGGTTAGGAAGGGTTAGTGATGCAGGTTCCCTGAACTGCCTGGTCCCGTCAGCGAGGCTGGGGAGGGTCAGGGGCGGTCAGACAGAGTTACCGTGTGTCACTGGAAGTCAACCTTTCATGTGACTGGGCAGAACTGCTGACTGGGCCCACACACACAAACACACACACACACACACACATCCATACACACACACACACACACACACACACACACACACACACACACACACACACACACACACACATATAACACAAACAACCCCAAAACCTCCCCTCATTCCCCACATCCCCCTTCCTCCACCTCCTCCTACTCCTTTTGTTTCCTCAGAATCACCACAAACCCTCACAAACCCAACCTTTGAAGAATAAAACCCACTCAGCAGAACTACACTTCCCAGTAACGGGAATATCCTCCCATCTGTCCTCAAACCATCACCGACTGAACTACATTGAATCATCTACCACCGTCCAGTGTAAATAAATACCCCGCGTCCCTCTTGGCAGGATGTCCCACCTCGAACCCGACAAGGAGTCCCCCGAAACATCCAGGTCTCCACGAACAAGGGCAGCAACATCCCCATACAAGGGCAACAGAGCAGGAGAGACCGTCCAGAGAGGAGAAGGCCTGTGCCCATCACGGGATGGGTTAGACCAGAACAGAACAGACCCATGTTCCACTAACGTTAAACGATAAATGAATCCGAGAGACACCAGTGAAAAAGGAGGAGGTTGAAAGACAGACAGCAACAGTCATAAACAAATAGATTGGTAGGTTGGTGGGCACACACACACACACACACACTCACACACACACACACACACACACACACACACACACACACACTAACTTTACCGATAAATGAATCAGAGAGACACCAGTGAAGAATTAGGAGGCTAAAAGACAGACAGCAACACTTACAGACACACACACACACACACCACAGACACCCTAGATTGCACGGTGGTAAAAGACTGACCCAGTGTCGGGGGGTGCTCTCCGGGGAGCGGGCCTGGTACCTCTGCAGAGCCACCCCTCCCTCCCCCTCCAGCAGGCAGCCCTCCAGGTCTGGGCAGTGGCCGTGGGGCCCGGGGGGCCAGGGCAGCAGGGTGGCCAGGGGGTAGTGGGAGAGCATGGTGCCCAGGCGGCTGCTCAGCGACGGGGCTGGCAGGGCATACTCTTCTCTGGAAGGCAGGGTGCTGGAGAGGTCCTGGCGGGGGTGCTGGCTGGGGGAGAAGAAGTGCGACGTGGCGTGTCTGTGGGTCTCCGGCGGTGGGTCAAATGTGGATCGAATGTTGGCGTCCCTGGTTCTCTGGACGGTTGGTCTCCCTCTGACGGTCCCTGACGCCTGGTTGGCTGGCTGGGTGGGTGTTTCTGGTCCCAGGCTGGGCGGCTGTGGCTGTGGTCAGGGCTCTGGGTGGCTGTGGTCAGGGCTCTGGGTGACTGTGGTCAGGGCTCTGGGTGGTTGTGGTCAGGGCTCCGGGTGGTTGTGGTCAGGTCTCTTGCTGTGTCGTCTCGTGGAGTCGCCTCTTCACTGTGAAGTCAGAGGTGTGAGGTTGATGGGGTATAGATCTCCAACTGACCGCTTTCTCACTCCTCCACTCACTCACTCACACACAGACACGCACTCACACACCCACACACATACTTCTCCTTTCTGCTCACAGTGCACGTGAAGCCCGGCTGCCTGGCTGCGTGCTGGCTAACAGCTCTGACCACATGAGTGATTAAGGACTATTGTCTCTCTCTCTCTCTCTCTCCTTTCCTCCCTCCCTCGCTCCCCCCCCCCCCGCCACCCCGTCTCAGCAAAAAGGGGGAGGGGCATGACATAAGCCCAGCCCCTTAACCATCTACTGACAGAGAGTTTGGAAAGGAGGCAAGGCAGGAAAAACACAGGAAAGGGGGGGGGGGGGATGTTGAGAAACAGGATTTCTGGATTACTAATAATATCGGATGTTTTCCATATTGCTCACTAAGCTGTCTTAAATCCTACTCCACCTGAACCTAACTTTTATATCACAAGGTACATTTAAATGTAACATGCAAATGTAAATGTAAACAAAGTGAAATGAGAGATTATGGTAGACAATGTAGGTTGATGTGGGTCACCCCTGGGGGGTCAAAAACTGTGCAACCAGACAGCCCTGTGGTTCTGTGGTGACTAATTCTGCTGGTCTGTTAACCAACAGTCCAGCACAGCAACAGATGATGCCCTTTGAGACTGTACAAGGTTCAACTCCATGTAATAAATGTATAATGTAACGATGGAGAAGAGTGTGTGTGTGTGTGTGTGTGTGTGTGTGTGTGTGTGTGTGTGTGTGCGTGTGTGTGTGTGTGTGTGTGTGTGTGTGTGCGTGTGTGTGTGTGTGTGTGTGTGTGCGTATGCAGTAGGGATGAGAGTCAGTCATGTGTAAAACTCTGCTATTGCTGAGGAGGATTATCTGGCACCAGGCACCGCTCACTCACACACACGCACACACACACACACACACACACACACACACACACACACACACACATCACACACGCATGGACGCACGCACACACATACTTTACTGCACACTCAGAAGACAGCTCTGGTTGCAACAGTTAATAGGACACAGGGCGTAAAGAAAAGTTGCTCTGATTGTTACCAAAGGCCTCAGTCAGACTGGGGCATCCTGTCCAGGGGTAAATGAGAAGCCACTGTAGAAACATCAACACAGGAGCAGCATCCGGAGCACGACTTACTCGGGTAGGCCCCTGGAAACACCGCCATGGGAGTCATCTGTCAATCCCTGACTGACCTAGTTCATTTAGGTTTTTTTGGCTTTCTCCAAAAAAAACTCTTCCACAGAGTCACAAGGTGCTACAAGCTCCTGAAAAAAAACTGATATATTCCATTCCCTCTCTGACCTTCATTTCTACATATCACAACCACACTGTACAATGGAGGTAAGCTAGTCTAAAGTTATTTTTTCTGAGTGGGGCAGTCCCACTCATATTTTTTTATTTGTATTTTTTATTGTGACAGAGACAGTAGAGATATGACAGGAAGGATGGGTGAGAGAGAGAGAGGAGGGATGACATGCAGGATATGTCCGCGGCCGGAATCGAACCGTGAACCCTGCGGTTACATGGTCAGAGGCTTAGTCCGCTACGCCACCTAAGCGCCCCCTAACCCTAATCTTTTAGCCTCACGGTGTTAACATCACCTTGGTTTAGACGGTGCAGAAGGGTGTTTCACCTCTGAGTGTTTTTAGAAAACGGGGCGAGAGTTCAACTTCAACGTGTTTGTTGATGAATGAGACGGCGAAGGACGGAAAGGAAGGAAGCGTGAGTGAGCGTTGTCAGTCAGAGTTCAGAAATTCCACTGGACTTCTAGTGAACTGCCTTCCCCCCTCTCTCTTCCTCTCTCTCCCCTCCCTCTCTCTCTCTCTTCCTCTCTCTCCCCTCCCTCTCTCTCTCTCTTCCTCTCTCTACCCTCCCTCATTTCCTCTCTCTGTTGTTCATTCCTGCTCTCTACCCCAGAATAAGCCCCACACTCCAATGCCCAACCTCGCTCTCCTTATTAATCCCCTCATCTTTTTCTCTCTCACCACCTCTCTCTCTCTCTCTCTCTCTCTCTCTCTCTCTCTCTCTCTCTCTCTCTCTCTCTCTCTCTCTCACCACCTCTCTCTCTCTCTCTTTCTCTCTCACCACCTCTCTCTCTCTCTCTCTCTCTCTCTCTTTCTCTTTCTCTCTTGGAAGAGTAGCTGTTGCTTTGCATAAGCTAATGGGGATCCAAATAAAATAAAAAAAATTAAAACTCTCTCTCTCTCCCTCACTCCTACATTCACACTCCTTTTTTCTTCCTTTCTTCCTTTCTTTCTTCCTCTCTCCTTCTCTCACTCTGCTGACACAGTCATAATGTGGCCTACGCCAGTTTACACAGCTGGGGTGAGCCCCGCTAGGCTCACAACACAGCTCACACTCCAACACACTGAAGACACACTCACACACTCACACACTCACACACCCAACACACTGAAGACACACTCACACACTCCACACACTGAAGACACACTCACACACTCCACACACTGAAGACACGCTCACACACTCCACACACTGAAGACACACTCACACACTCCACACACTGAAGACACACTCACACACCCCAACACACTGAAGACACACTCACACACTCCAACACACTGAAGACACACTCACACACTCCAACACACTGAAGACACACTCACACACCCAACACACTGAAGACACACTCACACACTCCAACACACTGAAGACACACTCACACACTCCACACACTGAAGACACACTCACACACTCCACACACTGAAGACACACTCACACACTCCAACACACTGAAGACACACTCACACACTCACACACTCCACACACTGAAGACACACTCACACACTCCAACACACTGAAGACACACTCACACACTCCACACACTGAAGACACACTCAAACACTCCACACACTGAAGACACACTCACACACTCACACACACACTCACACACCCAACACACTGAAGACACACTCACACACTCCACACACTGAAGACACACTCACACACCCCACACACTGAAGACACACTCACACACTCCACACACTGAAGACACACTCACACACCCAACACACTGAAGACACACTCACACACCCAACACACTGAAGACACACTCACACACTCCACACACTGAAGACACACTCACACACTGAAGACACACTCACACACTCCACACACTGAAGACACACTCACACACCCAACACACTGAAGACACACTCACACACCCAACACACTGAAGACACACTCACACACTCCACACACTGAAGACACACTCACACACTGAAGACACACTCACACACTCCACACACTGAAGACACACACACACTCCACACACTGAAGACACACTCACACACTCCACACACTGAAGACACACTCACACACTCCACACACTAAAGACACACTCACACACTCCACACACTGAAGACACACTCCACACACTGAAGACACACTCACACACCCCCCAAAAAATTTGGGGAATCAATATAGAATATGGCACATACACTGTTTTCTCAACTTACTCCACACAGTGCAAGCGTAGAGATATCACTTACCACAAATAAACCAATGTTGTATCATATTACAATTTCACACGTATCTGCTACTACAGAGAACAAGGCAAATCATTCAACTCGATTGATTTCATGGACATTTATTCTGTGAAAACCCTTGCAATGATACATTCCAGAGATCTATCACTTATTCAGACTGACGTACTACTAGACACACAGAGCTTTGGTGCTGTTCCAAACTTCCACTGCTCCACACTGCCCTCTGATGGCCATGAGAGGACTAACACGTCTCAGTCCAGTAATAGAGCAAGGCATACACGACTACTACATCCCTCCCACAGACAGACCGCTCCAGTGTCCTTGAGTACGCAGGGCTATTGTTACCATGGTACCCGGTACAGAGTGCCCTTGCAGACCTTCACTGACAACAAAACACTCCCTGACAGGAGCACACAGCGGAGGTTTGACGAGTCCTCGTTCGCAGACACTGACAGATAGCAGTTACTCATTATAGCAGAGACCCAGAGAGGCCAGAACACGGACAAGGGGACACCGTGGATCCATTATCTCTCTCTCACTGACAAACAGAAGATAGGGGGCAGAGGAGGAGGGGTAAAAGGAGGGAGGCCATAAGAAAAGAGACAAGACAGTAAGAGAAGAAGCTCTCGAGTGTTTTAGAAATGAAAATCATTAGAATTTTCCTCCTTTCATTTTCTCTTCTCTTCTTTACTGGCCTGCTCTGTAATTCTGCTACAGTGTGTGTGTGTGTGTGTGTGTGTGTGTGTGTGTACGCGCGTGTGCCGTGTGGGTGTGTGTTTGTGTCTGAGTTTGTGCGTCTCTGTGGGGGTAGTTGTGTGTGTGTGAGTGTGTGTCTGAGTTTGTGTGTGGATGTGTGTTTGTGTCTGAGTTTGTGTGTGGGGGTGGGTGTGTGTGTGTGTGTCTGAGTGTGTGTGTATGTGTGTGTGTGTGTGTATGTGTGTGTTTGAATGTGTACGTGACTGCATGCTCGGTGTGTGTGTGTGTGTGTGTGTCTACGTGTGTGTGTCTATGTGCGCCAGTATGAAAATGAAAGCCAGAGTGCATGAGAGACAGAGACAGAGACCATTAGGGAGACATCGCCTCTACCCAGGCTTCCAGTAAAGCTCTTACTCATGGGCCGTCTCCAGAGAGCTCCAGTCTCCGCCGTACATACAACTGAGTCATTTCACCCACTTATGCAACGCTTTCACATTGTTACATAATCGTCATCATCATCATCATCTTTTACGACTTCTGTTCCGTACTTGGTGGGAGTACAAAGCGTTAGGGTTGCTCCCCTTTGGTGAATAACAATGATCCCACTGGATGATTTACATACAATACCCATTCCCTTCCCAGCAGGCCTGCCATGCATATTATGCCCACACTGGCATATATTTAGCACGGTGGAGTACATCATGTTCCTGGCCCTGAAAGTACAACATGACTTTACTAGAGAGACAGTATCCCTGGGAGTTGACTCTCCTGTTTCTGTGTTTTTCAAGTGATTTTCAATCTCTCTGGCCAGCAGGCAGACGCCATTCCCTCCCTCCCTCCCTGGCTAGATTGACTATGGGTGTCAGGTGCTGTCTTTTGTTTGTCCTATCCTGTGTACTTTGTTTTTTTACTAGATGCTCGGGGGGGGAAGATTAGCTATAAACGGCTACCCTTGACGACACCACACAGTGAACTTAGTGAACAATACCCAGACTGAACTCTTGAGTGCCTCTCTGTGCATGCTTGCCCCCCCCCCCCCCCCCCCCCACACACTTGCCCCCCCCCCCCACCCCCGGCAGGTCCATCTACCATCTACCCCCCATGTGGAGCCAGACGTCCCCCAGGCCTCCAGACTGTCCTCAGTGCCCCCGCCACGTCCTCACCGGGGCGGACGCGGCCGTCTCCTACCCGCGGTTCTGTGAGGCGTTTGGGTTCCCCGTGGGTCCCTCGGGGTCCCGGGCCCTGCTGGCCTTCTACGAGCTGTGGGGGGCCGGCGGAGAGCTGCTGCAGAGCGGCCAGGCCAGCGGCTGCCCCGCCCAGGGACGGCACCCCGAGACGCTGCTCTTTGACGCCCAGCAGGGGTGAGTCACACTGTCACTGGATCTTTCCATTTACATGTTTTGGGCATTTAGCAGAAGCCTTATTCCAAAGTGATGGAGTATGTGTCTATCTATCCACCAGAAAAAAAAATCTATAAACCTATATTAAAAAATCTGATTAAAATCTATAAATCTATCCACCAGTCATAGCAGGAAAAAGTAATCTATTCTCAGGCCAGGGGCCACTGGCAGTCTGTTTTTATGTCTCAGGAGAAACAGTACAGGGGGGTAGTAGATGTCTCAGGAGAAACAGTACAGGGGGTAGTAGATGTCTCAGGAGAAACAGTACAGGGGGGTAGTAGATGTCTCAGGAGGGTGTGTGTGTGTGTGTGTGTGTGTGCCACGGTCTACGTCACTCATTGACCCAATCTCTCCCCATCTACCACAGTCTGTCTCAAAGGATTAGAACTCTTCCTATTATTAGCTTTGGATCAGACATTTCCCTCGAATTAGAATTCCCTGTCTGCTCTCGGAAATAAATCATTGTGCCAACTTCAGGCTAATCAATTTGAATTAGAGACCCAATTATATCAGTAACTCTCTCTCTCCCTCCCTCCTCCTCTCCAACCCTTGTCCTTTCAGAGCACAACTAATCACTACAGCTCCAATATTACTGTCCACTTACTTACAGTGTGTGTGTGTGTGTGTGTGTGTGTGTGTGCGTGCGCTCGTGTGTGTGTGTGTGTGTGTGTGCGTTCATCTGTGCGTGTGTGCCTGTATGTATGCGTGTATGTATGCGTGTATGTGTGTGTGTACGTGTGTGTGTGTACGTGTGTGTGTGTGTGTGTGTGTGCGCGCGTTCATCTGTGCGCGTGTGTGTGTGTATGTGTGTGTGTGTGTGTGTGTGTGTATGCATGTGTATGTGTGTTCATGTGTGTGTGTGTGTGTGTGTATGTGTGTGTGTGTGTGTGCGTTCATCTGTGCGTGTGTGTGTGCGTTCATCTGTGGGTGTGTGCGTGTATGTGCGTGCGTGTGTGTGTGTGCGTGTGTGTGTGTCCCTCCCCGCCCCAGGTACCTGTCCTCAGTGCTGGCGGTGTGTGAGGAGGTGTGTTACATCCTGCTGTACTCTAACTACAGCCCCTGCCAGGAGCCCGCCAGCCAGTGCTGCCTCACCCTGCAGTCCTTCCTCCAGCAGCACCCCTGGGTGCGCCTGGACCTGCTCTTCTCCCAGCTCTACCGCACCCAGCCCCCCCAGCCCTACAGCCGGGAGAACAGGGGGGGGCTCCGCAGCCTGGCGGCCCTGTGGCCCCGCCTCACCCTCAGCCCCATCTCCGGAGGGGCCTGGGGTCACCTGCTGCGACGCTTCGTAAGGGACGCGCCGCCCTGGGCTCTACGGCGCCCCCTGCTGCCCGGGAGGGTGGAGGCGGACCGGGCGAACGCGGTCCAGATCTCAGCCATCACCGGGGTGGGACCCGTCTTCCTGGACCTACCTGTCGGGACTCACGCGGAGCCTCCTCCTCCTGTGCCTCCTCCACACCTCCTGCCCCCCCCACCTACGCTCAGCGCCCACCCAGGGTTGGGGACCAGCCCCCTCCGCCCCCCTGAGCTGCCCCCCAGCCGAGCCCCTCCACGCCCCGTCAACGTGGTCAGACATATAAGGATGCCCCCCCCCCCACCTCGGCGGCACCATGGCCTCTCCCCCCGAACACCTCTCTCCCGCTTCTTCAACTCCCCCCTCTCTACTCTACTGCCTCCCGGTGGACGTCGGGTGGAGGTAGTGCACGTGACAGAGAGGGAGGTGGCCAATGACAGACCAGCGCAGGACAGGGACTCAAAGAAGGTCAGGACGTCCAAAGGAAGATAGTGCAAGGCGGCCGCAACACTGCATCATAATTAATCATTCTAATGCTTCCACCCTAATCTGTGTACAGTATAGCAATGTATGCCCTCGTATGCTGTGTGCGTGTGTGGGTGTGTGTGTGTGTGGGTGAGTGTGTGTGTGGGTGAGTGTGTGTGTGTGTGTGTGTGTTATATCCATGCGTGTATAAGTGTGTGTACACTAATTATTAGGAATACTAACACTGGGTACGGCCTCCGTTTGCTCTGAAAACAGCCTCAATTCTTCGTGGCATTCATTCCGCAAGATGTTGGAAACCTTCTTTTGAGATTCTGGTCCATGATGACATGATTGCGTCATGCAATTCCTGTAGATTTTTCAGGTGCACTTCTTTCAAGCTGTGAATCTCCTGTTCTACCACATCCCAAAGGTGTTCTACTGGACTCAGATCCGGTGACTGGGTTGATGAACTTTGCCCTTGCTCTGCACATAATATTGCTTCTCATGCATATTGCTTACTGTACATATCTCGCCCTTGTCTGTACGCATATATCTCACTGTACATATACAGTACCAGTCAAAGGTTTCAATTGATTGGGACAGTGTGTCCAAACTTTTGACTGTATCTGTTTATGGCTTTTGCACTATGCACTATTGCACTGGCTAGACGCCGAATGTGTTCCGTTGTCTCTGTACTCTCTGCCAACGACAATTACATTGAACCTGATCTGAATCTGAATCCGATCTGAAGACACACCGAACTCACTGTCATGTTCACGAAACCAGTTTGAGACAACGTTCGCTTTGTGACTGCATGGTGCATTATCATGCTGGAAGTAGCCATTAGCAGATGAACACATTGTGGCCATGAAGGGGATTCACATGGTCAGCAACAATACTCAAACAGGCTGTGGGCATTCAAGCCATGATTGACTGATATTAACGGGCCTAAAGTGTGCCAAGAAAACATTCCCCACACCATTACACCACCTGAATGAATGAGACCATGTACAGGTGTTCCTAATAAAGTGTCTGGTGAGTGTATGTGTGTGTATAAGTGTGTTTCTGTACGTATGTTTGCACTCTCTCTGTTGGGCTCGGTGCCAGAGGACAGGAGATTGAGAGGAGGAGGAGGAGGAGGAGGAGGATCTCTGCA
>NC_137677.1:7467318-7472318 GCF_963989245.1 Nansenia antarctica | reverse complement strand
ACACTGAAGAGAGAGAGCGGGGGATGGAGATGGAGGGAGAGAAGAGAGGAGGGGAGAGGGGGTGGGGGGAGAGGGGGTGGGGGGGAGTGATGAACCTCTAAAACAACACTAGTCCACTAGTCTATATGGAGGAAGGCCATAATGTGCATGTGTATTTATGTCTGTGTGACTGTGCATTATTATGCCTCTCACTATTTCAGGTCTGGTTTGTTGTCTGTTTTCTAAACGTGAGTAAGTCTGTTTGTCTTCCTGTCTATGACTGTCCGTGGACAGTATTTCTGTGCATTTCCCTGTACCTGAACGTAAATAGATAGACCATACATCCTATTTAGATCCTACAATATCTAAAAAAATGCCAAAATAATAAATTATAATTAGGGATGCACCGATACCAGTATTCGTACCCGTACCCAATACTGTGCTCATGTACTTGTACTCGTAAAACTACTTAGGAGAGATCTTAGGATAAGCGATGATGATGACAAAAGTAGAGCAGACTGCAACCTATGCTAAATTCTGTATATGTGACAGGGTCTGCCGAAGGTAACAAGTCATGTAACAATCGTCAAGTCGTGAGTTTAGAATTATAAGGTTCTATCTCCATTTTTGTCAAAATTTAGTTTTTTACATAATCTGATCCATTAGGTGTTTATTAATGCCTGTGTGGTGTTATTTTTAAAATGTTGACATTTTTGAGTTAGTAATTCATAAAATACAAAGGTTCCATCTCACAAAACATAATGGAATGTAAAAACTTTGACGCTCAATATCTCTGAACTGCCCTAAACGGAGATAGAACCTTATCATTCTAAGCTCACGAAGTAGCGAAAATGACCAAAACGTCAAAAGGTTAGATGTTACATAGCAACGTTTTTTTGTTAGCTGCTAGCTACCGACGCGATGTTTGATTTGTTTTGATTAAGAGGGATTTTCTCCGGTATTTTGGTTTGAAGTGTAGCAACATTCAAATAAGCATGACGTCTTCAACTAATGTTGGCAGTGTATGGCACTATCATTTTAAAGCGTACAATTTGCATGCTTACACTTGGAGACCAAAACAGAAAGTCTGACAGAAAGCCAGAAAGTGAGTGAACAACTGATGAAAGTGAGTGAACAACTGATGAAAAATAAAACATGTTTTCAAAGTCATTGTTAGAACTGTAATGGTATTATTAAGTACTCGTATCGGTACTTGGTATCGGCAAGTACCCAAAGGTAAGTACTTGTACTTGGTCTCAAAAAGAAGTGGTATCGGTGATATCATCTCTAATAAAAATGTCTCTGGCTAATCACTTGAGTGCTTGTTGGACATCTAAACTGTCTAAAAAGCCTGTCTGTCTGTCTGTCTGTCTCTCTGTTTGTCTGCCTACATGTCTGTCTGTCTGTCTGTCCCTGTCTGTCTGTCTGTCTGTCTGTCCCTGTCTGTCCCTGTCTGTCTGTCTGTCCCTGTCTGTCCCTGTCTGTCCCTGTCTGTCAGTCAGTCAGTCAGTCCGCCTGCAGCCACTCACTTGGGGTGTTTGTTGAACATGACAGGCAGGAACTCGTCCACGGGCAGCATCTTGCTGAAGGACCCGGCCGCCAACAGCTTCCTGGCTCCCTGCTGTGACAGAGCGTAGCCCAGCGTCCAATAGGAGTAGTCGGCCACCACCAGGTTGTTCACCCCTTCCACAGACGTCTCCGGCCTGTGAACCTGCATCCTCTTACGCCCCACATAGCTGAGGGAGGGAGGGAGGGAGGGAGGGAGGGAGAGAGGGAGGGAGGGAGGGAGGGAGGGAGGGAGGGAGGGAGGGAGGGAGGGAGGGAGAGAGGGAGGGAGGGAGGGAGAGAGGGAGGGAGGGAGAGCGAGAGAGAGAAACAGTTTGCTGATGCACAGTATTGGGACAGGCCGATATGACATATTATTGAATATTGTGCTACTTGGAGCATAATGTCATACGGTTCTTTTACAGACCATTGTCTTTAAGTGCTTAAAACACAGGGTTAGGGTTAGAGGACAGGGTTAGGGTTAGAGTCCCACGGTGTTGCAAGGCAAAGCCCATCCTGCTATGAAAACTCTGTTGCACCTGACTATTCACAACACCAGCTACGCACTCTATGCGCTTCAGTTTGGTCCTTTTTGCTGGTGAACTACAATACTTCTAATCAGTTTTAGCTGATTGTAAACTACTATTTCTGATGAATGTATTTAACGTATTGAACTTATTGAACAGATTCACCGTGACACAACAACAGGTGCTTGTTGCATTACACAGTACCAGAAGTGTAGCTGGCTCTGGCCAAGGCTAGGTCCAGACACCAGAGTGTGTGTGTGTGTGTGTGTGTGTGTGTGTGTGTGTGTGTGTTCTTACATGAGGTCCCAGTCCAGCTGGGTCTTCTCCACCTGCTCCATGATGGTCTCTATCCGCTTCTTAAACCTGGGCTCAAACCTCACGTCATCCTCCAGCACCAGAATCCTGTCCAGGCCACGCTCCAATTGCTGGCACACACACACACACGCACACACGCACACGCACACACACACACACACACACGTGCGCACACACACACGCACACGCACACACACACACACATTTTAGTATCTTTATTTGCATTCACATTTGACAATAAAAGTCTTGAACACAAACATTAGTAGATGTTTAGCATAGGACACTCGGTTGCTCAATGTGTTTCAGTCTGGGTCTAAGGGTACAGGTAACACCTTCTCACACACACACACACACACACACACATTTTTAAATTTCAAACAATTTTCATGGCTTTTAAGGAGAATTGTAGCAGATGTGAGGCAGGTGTAGCCTAGGCGGGTGCGGCCTACCTCGACCCAGGTCTGGTGGTGGCTGAGGAAGCAGCCTATCTCTCCCCGGGTCAGAACGCGGCCAGAGTACGGGTCCTTGTAGTTGGGCATCATCTCTATACCCAACGCCTGCAGCTGAGAGCTGTTCAGGGCCCTGAGAGACAAGGAGGGGGAGGGGTTATACACAGCGTGTGTGTGTGTGTGTCTGGGTTTCCGTTAACCGGCAATTACCGGTCTTTGTCCGGTAACATTTGGTGAAGTCCGACAAATTGAAAAGTCGTCGGACATATTGTCCGGTGAAAATAATTCCCTTTGAATACAATTCGCTAAAGCTGGCTGGGTGCGTTCGTAAACACGCTCTGGAAATCCGATCAGCACTCGCGGAACGCCTCTCGTCCAATCGAACGACTCGGTCGCTCTGTGACATCGAAGCCAGCGTGCGCTCCGGCGCTCTCAGAGCGTGTTTACGAACGCACCCCTAGAAGTTTCCAGCCAGCTAGCTGAAGCTGCTACACACACCAGAGCCATGGCGACCGAACGGCAAGTTAAACAACATACTATAAAAGTGACATTGTTTTACTCATTACTCATACGTTTGTTGTCATTCGGCGGTGCTAATAGTCGCTTTCTTTTTTAATTTATTTAATTTATTTTATTTTAGCAGTTTCCCCGAAAGTTAAGTGTTTGTTTTTATATCACTATTTGCACTTCTGGTTAGATGCTAAACTGCATTTTGTTGTCTGGTACTTGTACTCTGCAATGACAATAAAGTTGAATCTCACCTAATCTAATCTAAAATAATCTAAAATAATCCCATCACTATTACTCCCTATTTTCATCAGTGTTTCAATCCTTGAATCTGTGATGGAAATCAAGCAAAGCCACTTCAAGTCTCCCCACCACTGACAGCGCTGGGTGTGCCTTTCCTTACACTCTCGGTTATTCCCTGTGGATTTAAAAAACGGTGTTTTGGTTTCTATAATGTGGTCTATTCTCAGTGTTGACGAGCAGCTCAGGGGGCTTTGAGATGGCTAACAGCTAATTAAAGGAGTAATTCCACTCAAAAGGGTAGAAGTAAGCTGACTGTCTGTCTGTCTGTCTGTCTGTCTGTCTGTCTGTCTGTCTGTCTGTCTGTCTGTCTGTCTGTCTGTCTGTCTGTCTCTCTGTCAGTGTGCTGGACTACCTATGGACTTCCATGGTACCTGGGAACGCGTTGTCGGAGAGAAACGCCCTCTGTACAAAGGACCTACTGACCAAAATCCCTGTTCCCCGTAGCCTACATGCTTGCACTGTTACTGTTCAATAAAATGTTATACATCTAGACATTGTGGTATTTCTTTATATACGTATCCCAGACTGCCTATCAATTGTTTCTCAATAAACAGTTATGTTCTTCCCATTGTCATACTCCCGAGCTAAACGAAATGCCTTCCCAACCAGCGAGACTTATAGAAATGACGTTGTTTTATTGATTTAAAAAAAAAAAAAGGGTAAAACTGTAAAGAGAAAATAGAAAACTCACATTAATCCCAAACAATTTAACAAACTTCAGTTAACGTAATGTGGAGTCCGTTCATTGATCGATGCTGTCTGTTCAGTTCCCAGTGAGGCGCCCGTTCAGCGCTGGACCCGTTCAGCGCTGGATTTGACGCATGGCATAGCGCGCATGCGTCAAATCATGTTATATTATTATATATTATATAGCTCGCATCTAATCGTATCGGATGACAAATAGACATTAAATGGCATATATAGGCCGCTACACAACAGTAATCACCGCGACAAACAGCTATATTAGATTTGAAAAAAAAAAAAATGATTTTGATTTTTTTTTTAAAATTATATTTTAATATGATGACCGGAATATATCACGTTTGTCCGGTAAATCGAATTCTTCCCGGACACGATGTCCGACGGCAAATGTTTCTAACGGAAACCCTGTGTGTGTGTGTGTGTGTGTGTGTGTGTGTGTGTGTGTGTGTGTGTGTGTGTGTGTGTTACGTCCGTAGTGTTTGTGTGTGTTTTGTTTGTTTCCTGTGTTTCTCCCAGGTGATTGCCCATCCTCCCTGCCTATCGCCATGGTGACGGCCTGATTGAGCACACCTGTGCTCTCAATCGCTCAATTAAGGAAGGAGGTGGAGGAGAAAAGGCTGGGAGAGATATTCAGATGGCGCCAGTGGGCCAGTGTGTGTGGTTAGCGTGTTAG
>NC_137677.1:7454818-7462318 GCF_963989245.1 Nansenia antarctica | reverse complement strand
GTTGTCACTGTCAGCAAACTGGAGGGAGAGGGAGGGAGGGAGGGAGGGAGGGAGGAGGGAGGGAGGGAGAGAGGAGGGGGGGAGAGAGAGAGAGAGAGAGAGGGAAAGAGAGAGAGAGAGAGACAGAGAGAGACAGAGAGAGAGAGAGAGAGAGGGAGAGCGAGAGAGAGAGAAGCATTATTTACGCACTTTACATTTCATAACACTTTTTCATTGCCAACTGCCATCCCTCCAATGTTCCAATGTTACTGTCTCTGACTGAACAGAATCAGAATCAGAATCGTTTTCATTCCATCTTAATGTACTGTACTTACAGTTCAAAAAGAGTACAATTCTTTGCCGTTGGTTCCTCAACATTGACATTGCAGCATTCAGACAAGAAAAACACAATAATAATAAGTAGCGTAAGTAAGTAAGTAAAAAAGTAACTCTACATTGATACAAGTAATAGGGTAAATAAATGTGTTATCTCAGGGTGCTCACCAGGATGTAGTCTGCCCAGCGCTCCCTGGCTGCCTTCAGGGCCGCCTGCCTCAGCTTCATCACGTGGTTGAAGCGTGACGGAGGCCAGTGTTTGGGCCCCCACTCGTCTGTGTAGGACCTGAGACACCGGGAGGAGAGTTCACTGTCAGTCCCTCGTCTTTACCTGGTCTTTACCTGGCCTTTACCTGGTCTTTACCTGGTCTTTACCTGGTCTTTACCTGGTCTTTACCTGGTCTTTACCTGGTCTTTACCTGGTCTTTACCTGGTCTTTACCTCGTCTTTACCGTGCACTGGTGTGCTGCAGTGATACCGCTGGCTTTGGGAGTTAGACAGGGTGTGTGTGTGTGTGTGTGTGTGTGTGTGTGTGTGTGTGTGTGTGTGTGTGTGTGCGTTTGTGTGTGCATGCGTGTGTGTGTGTGTGTGCGTGTGTGTGTGCGTGCATATGAAACTTACATATGTACATCATTTCATGATAGATGCAATGTTTTTTAAAAATATATATAGTCTGCTGTATGTTGTAGTTGAACACACTGTGAGATATAGATGAGTTAAACCTAGAGGGACCAGACTGTAGATGAGTGTAAGCCTCGAGGACCAGACTGTAGATGAGTGTAGACCTAGACTCTAGTCCTAGAGGGACTAGACTGAGATGTAGATGAGTTAAACCTAGAGGGACTAGACTGAGATGTAGATGAGTGTAAGCCTCGAGCAGTGGTTCTCAACCCTCTCCTCGGTGCGCCCCAGCCGTTCCACATATTTGATCTGTTCCACCACCAGCACACCTGATTCAACTAATCAAGTGCAAAGCAATTATGGTTTGTACTTGATTAGTTGAATCAGGTGTGCTGGTGGTGGAACAGATAAAATATGTGGAATGGCTGGTGGACCCCGAGGAGAGGGTTGAGAAACACTGGCCTAGAGGGACCAGACTGTAGATGAGTGTAAGCCTAGAGGGCCAGACTGTGAGATGTAGATGAGTGTAAGCCTAGAGGGCCAGACTGGAGGACTCACGTAGGCTCCTCCAGAGGCCTCCACTCTACGTAGTGGTACTGGTGCTGGGCCCTCTTCAGCCACTCCCTGAGCATGGCCGTGCTGTTGTCCACGTTGTGGTCCGTCGCCGCCCTGCAACACAGCAAACAGCAGGTCAGGCAGACGTCAACACCACACTCAGTACTTCCATGGACACACGGACACACACACACACGCACATGCACGCGCACGCACACATAAAATACGTACACATCAACAGTCAGTACTTCCATGGACACATACACACACACACACACACACACACGCACACGCACACGCACAGACACCCTCACACACACACACACACGCACACACACATTAAGTACGTACACATCAACACTCAGTACTTCCATGGACACATACGTAATGGATTTTTTTCATCTTATGAATGTTTTAACATTGGGTATGTATTGTATGTATTCATTTTGTATTCATTTTCATAACAGAATGTGACAGTATGTTTTCATGGAGTCATTTCCCGTGGGATTGTTGAGAGTCTGGCTGTCCTGTTTATGAACACAGAGCTGTTTGGGCCGTGTGTTCATGAACAGTGAATGCAGACTCGTTATGAATGTTGTGACTATGTTGACAATATATAAAATGTACAATGTGAGAGTTTGGTGTCAGTCCTTGGAAGCTTCCCATTGAGAAGTTGACTGGCCGCTCGAGCTGTAAAAGATCATTTTCTTTAATAAATATTATACCTAGATTTAAACACGTTCCTATCTTGAGTCTCATTTATAATCCACAACAGTACACATCAACATGCATATGGCACTAGAGCACAAAAACTAATTCAACACACTGTGAAACAACTGTCAACAAAAACATATCGGTGTAACGTGTCCACATGCTGAGGTAGCATAACTGAAGCTGACAGGATGTTTGGAACATATAAACACTCACTGCACACACACACACACACACACACACGCACATACACACCCACATACACACCCACATACACACCCACACACACACACACACACACACACACGCACACACACACACACACACACACACACACACACACGCACACACACACACACACACACACACACACACACACACACACACACACACACACACACACACACAGTGTCCTGTCTGCGTCAAGCCTGGCGTTGAGTGTGGAAAGCTCCATGGAGGAAAGGCTCAGGCACAAACCACAGCAGCGTGTAAAAGCAGCGACAAACAAACAGGCCGGAGCTGAGCACCTGGAACAAGCCCCTAACATCCTCCTGCACACTGCTGCCTGTGTGTGTGGGGATCAGCCACTGTCTGCACACAACGTGCCCTGTCCACACACACACACACACACACACACACACACACACTGTCACACATACACTTTCACACTGTCACACATACACTTTCACGCAAACGCACATACACACACAGTCATACACGCACACAGTCATACACACACACACACACACTCACACTCACACTCACACTCACACTCACACAGTCACAGAAGCTAAATCTGTCTCCAGACTCCACCAGTCACTTACTAGCCCTCAGTCCCTATATTTTTCAGTCATAAAGTACACTCACATTGCACGCTATCCCTTCCCACGGTCTGCGCCGACTACTGTGCAATATACTGCGCTTTAGTGAGCTAGCATGGCCCTGTGAGATGGTATCTGAAACAGCAGAAGGTTCAGCATGGAGCGTCGGGCCAAGGTAATCTCACCTGGTTCTCTCTCTCCACATCTAATATGTGCTTAATAGAGGAAAGGTCAATAGTGAGAGTGAGAGAGGCCTGTGTACGGTGGACGTAGCTGTAGTGAAGGGACACTGTACCACTGCTGGCAGGCACGCACACAGACACAGACGCAGACACACACACACACACACACACACACACACTGGAGTTTTCCACTGCTTACTGTAATATTCCTGGCCTCACCCTCTCCAAAATCAAACCTCTACGCTAGAGTGCAGTCAGACCTGTGATAGCAGTGTAAACACACACACACACACACACACACACACACACACAGACACAGACACAGACACTCGCACGCACACACACACCCTACATACAGAACAATACACCGCTAGACACAGTAGATAACACTGTAGACACAATTCATCGGCCACATTCAGCAGATAACAATATACTGTAGACACAACAGCAATCCACACACCCACACCCACACCCATACCCACACCCATACACACAGACATGCACACACAGTGTACAGAAAGACAGCTATTAGCAGACAGTTATGAAGTAGTATTGTCACTCAGACAGTGCAGCCCCCCTCCTGACAGACAGACAGACAGACAGACAGACAGACAGACAGACAGACAGACACACACACCAGCTGGTGAAGGAACGTGCCATCTGTGCTTTATGTGTGAGATCAGAGACAGATAGGTCTGATGCTAACATGTAAACATGTTAAACACTGTGTGTGTGGCTGGGTATGTGGATGTAAAGCCCTTGATAACTGGTCTTAGCCTTTATCGCTGGGTTGAAACAGCTGAGTCAGAGGTAATGACTGGATGTTCAGATCTTTAACACACTGCTTACAGCCTAGGGCAGCTTTCACCCTTCGTATTTTCGATTGACTACCTTTTTTGCGGGCAGTTGAGGGGGGGATGCGTGTACAAACATGTGAAGAAACATGTTTGTCATCTGTCCTCGATAGTGCCTTCAGACCCCTTCCCTTTTTCCACATTATATTGTGTTATTGACTGGAAAAATTTATGAAATGAAAAGAATTTGGCATCAATCCACACACAATATCCCAGAACGACAAAGCGAAAACAAGTTTTTTGACATTTCTGTAAATGTATTCAAATTTGAATACAGAAATACCTCATGTACATAAGTATTCAGACCCTTTGGTATGACACACTAATTAAAATTAGCTAAAATGCAAAGATGCCATCAACAGATCACTCAATGAGTTACATTGAGTCCATCTTAATAGAAGGATAATAGTTCATGTAGTTTAGGAATGAATATCTTTGTTTTTATAGGGTCTCTGATTTGCATAGGAATCAATTACACACTGTGTAGATTAGATGTCACTATCAACTTAGCACATTTCATAATTTTCTCTTGATCCTAACAAACTCCCCAGTCCCTGCCAGTGACAAATATACCCATAACTTGATGCAGCTCCACTATTCTTCACACGAGAGATGGTGCGGAAACTGCATTGCACGTGTTAGATTTGCACTAAACGTAATGCTTTGCAGTAAAACCAAATAAAGAAATGTCCAGCTACTTTCTTTGCTATATCACTTGAATCCATTGTGTTGCATACACAATTATGGATATGAGATAGATTATTTTCCATTAAGGGATTCTTTTTTGGACACTTGGTTAATAGACCAATTTTGTGTTGAGTGCCAGAGATGATGTTGTCCCATCGACTGTGCTTTTTCCTCTCAGCCATTCAACTTTTTTTACAAGATTTTTGTAAGTCTTCCCAGGTCACAGGGTCACATTCCTGAGCAATTTTGTTCCTCTCCATTTGCTCAGTTTGTAATGACAACCTGATCCACTCAGCGCTTAATCGCTTCATCTCTGGGTCTGAAACACCTGAGTCAGAGGTAATGACTAGATGTCCGCGTCTGTAACACACTTCTCCAACCACTAAGTTCCATATTCCTTCAGGTGATAAATGTGTCGGTACATGCCATTTCTCAAATGAAAGACATGGCTTTGGGCAACGATTTGCTTTAGTTTGAGTGGTGGGAATGTCAAGAATACTTACAGCAGAGTGCAAATACCAGAGGAAGAAGTTAGGGGCTACTGAGAGGGTGTTCCAGTTTGTGCGTTTAAGAGCATTTTCTCATGTTGCTATATTTCTATAACTGTATTTACTGGCTAAATACGACAAGTATGGTATGCTGAAGGAATTATACATCCAACCAACAGTATTCATACATTTATTTGACTCTCATTATTACATTGCTATATTTACTGGCTACAACAGTACGCCTGCAGTCTCCCTATTGGGAGAATCTCACATATATACATCAAGAGACACATCACGGAGCCTCTTCATCTTCCTCACAGAGCCGATTAAAGCCAAACAAACAGATGAGCAGGGAGGAGGCTTGTGTGTTTCCACATTCCCCCCACTGAAATACAACGGCTTCACATCTGGTTCCATTTGAATTCCATTTGGACCCTGGTACTCTCTCTTATATTATAGCGGTTACGGAGTTTCTGCGCTGTGTTCCATTACACAAGTCCCGCCCCTCCATGCCTTCCCTAGGCTGAGCACTGGGGGGGAAAAAAGAAAAAAGTACACTGAGTTATTTTCCTAAAACGGAAGCAGCATTTCATATGCCTTATGATTTATATAAGGGCCCATTATGTACCTTTGCTGTACGACTGTGTGCGTGTGTGTGTGTGTCTATGTGTGTGTGCGTGTGTGTGTGTGTCTATGTGTGTGTGTGTGTGTGTGTGTGTATGTGTGTGTGTGTGTGTCTGTGTGTGTCTATGTGTGTGTGTGTGTGTGTGTGTGTGTGTGTGTGTGTGTGTGTGTGTACTATGGGCCTGTATAGGCAGGTATACCGCCTTGGGGCAGCTTTCACCCTCTGTATTTTTGACTGCCTAGCCTTTTTCGCTGGGTTGGCTCATGAAAGTGCCAACTCCCATCTCCATCTCCTATTCCAGACATGCTCCTTCCTCCTCTGGGACTACAGCACCCACTCTGGGCTCTTCATTTCCTCTCCCTAGGGCAGGATCAGGCAGAGGACTCTGTACCGGAGCTACAGTCCCTGTGTGTGTGTGTGTGTGTGTGTGTGTGTGTGTGTGTGTGTGTCCCCTCCCTGCCTTCTCTACCAGGCCACTGGCTGTCTCCATCCTATAACCCCCCCTCTTCATTCACTCACTCACTATTATGCAGCACAGTCTGGATATCAATGGCAATAATATGGGATGTTATATGTGTGTGTGTGTGTGTGTGTGTGTGTGCGTGTGCGTGCGTGTGTGACTGTGTGCGTGCGTGTGTGTGCACAGCAGACATTCATTGGGAGATGGCAGCAGTATATTGCATTTTTCCGTCAGTGTTTGCGTGTGTTTGTGTGAGTGTGCTTCGTGTGTTTCATTTGGAAGTGGCTCCCTCTGAGTTTAAAGGATCTATAACAATCACAACTCTGGGGGATTAGTGAGAACACACGTCCTCTCTCTCTCTCTCTCTCTCTCTCTCTCTCTCTCTCACTCTCTCTCTCTCTCTCTCTCTCCCTCCCTCCCTCCCTCCCCTCTTATCCCTCACTTTATTCCTCCGCTCTGCCCTCTTATAAAGTTTACAATAGCAGGCTCCGGATCATTATTTTTCCAGCCTGGAGCGTTCTGCCTTACCCCTCTCTCTATCTCTATCTCACACTCTCTCTCTCTCTTTATGACCAGCATCTGGCCACCACATGCTCTCTAGGCCTAGGCCTCACCTACACCCCCCCCCCCCCCTTCACCCCCCTCTCCTCCCTCCCTCCATCTGATTAATCTCCCCCTCCTTCTCTCCTATCTATCTGTCCCACCTGGCCTATCTATCAATAAGCTGAGAGGTTGTGTGTGTGTGTGGAGGTTGACAGTGAGAGTGGGTGGGTGGGGGGGGTCACAGGGTGGGGGGGACGGCAGGGTCACAGCTGGCTCTAAAGACAGGCTTGTCCCTCTGGGCTGGTGTCAGGGTGGGTTCACCTGTCTGTCTCTGGGAGGCCACTGTCCCCCGTCCATTCCCCTCATAGCAACACACAAGTGACAGCTACAGAGCCTCGGCTAACGTACACACACCGGAGTCATTGTGTCTGTGTGTCTGTTTGTTGTTGTTTGTCTGTTTGTGTGAGCGTGTGAGTGTGTGTGTGTGTGTGTGTGTGTGTGTGTGTGTGTGAGCGTGTGAGTGTGTGTGTGTGTGTGTGTGTGTGTGTGTGTGCGTGTGTGTGTGAGTATGCACGCATGTGTGTGTGTCTGTGTGTGTGTCTGTGTGTGTGTGTGAGTATGCACGCATGTGTGTGTGT
>NC_137677.1:7434818-7449818 GCF_963989245.1 Nansenia antarctica | reverse complement strand
CGTTTGACTTTTGTTGAGTGTTTGGTGATTTTTACAATGCTGCTGCTGTTGTAACAAGGGTGGAGGAGGCTGAAACACCCGCTGGCTGAAACACCCTCCAAAGAATCAGATGAGAACAGGAAAAAGTCAGTGAGCATGGATTTTCCTCTCTGGGAGCGGTGATATACTGGGAAGGGACGTCTTCGGGGGGGGGAGAGCGAGAAACTATGACTGTTATGACTGTTACGCAAGCCTAACCTAACTCTCTGGCGTCACATATCTCTCTCACAAAACTTTTCCCTATTCATGTTAAAGTCATTATCTTGCTTGCCTTCCCTTGTACATCTTAAAATCACCAAACCACTTAAACGTCAGTTTGCCGGGCTCCCTCTCTTTCTCCTTGGCAGTGTTATGCAGACTCAGTGTAGGCAGAGACCCAGTGTAATCAGACTCGGTGTAATCAGACCCAGTGTGCTGTGAGAGAGACACCGCCTCTATACGTCCTGCTTCTATAGATCTTTCTCTGTGTGGACACGATGTTCCACAGCTGGGTCCGCCCTCAAGGCAGCAAGCTGGAACTTTTTTTTTCCCTCTCTCAATGACTTTGTTCACTCTCAAACTCTGCGGCTGTCAGGAACGCAATGGAAACAGGGAGGGATGGAGGGGCAGGAGGACGGTGGGATAGATAGACTGCGGCGTATTGTCTTGTCTCTAGGACTGTCTGTTACTGACAAGATAGGCTCTGTAGTAGATAGTGAATATCTGTGGCAGATAAGGCCATATTTACTGTCTCCACTGTCTTCCCTGTGGGTTAGGGTTAGGTTGTGTGTGTGTGTGACCCCCTGAGGGGGTCTCAATGAGAAGCTGGGGGTCTCAATGAGAAGCTGGCCTCGTCAATCATACTGGCGTGTCACAGTGGAATTGATCAGTCTCCCTGAGTCCCTCTCCTTTGTTAGCTAAACCGTACCACATCAACATGTTGGCGCCGTCATTTGACAGTATACTCTGGGGGAGGCCTAGTGTGTGTGTGTGTGTGTGTGTGTGTGTGTGTGTGTGTGTGTGTGCGTGTGTGTGTGTGTGTGTGCGTGTGTGTGTGTCTGTCTGTGTGTGTGTGTGTGTGTGTGTGTGTGTGTGTGTGTGCGTGCACTGAGAGGGGGGGGTTTCAATGAGAAACAGACCACCATTAAATCCTCTGCAAACAAAAACAAGACAGGGGCGGGTGGGAAACAAAACACAAAGGCGTCCCACAGCGCATACTGGCAGCAGATCGGGCTGAAACACTGAGAGAAAGGCATTTCAACCTCCACGGTTACTGGGTGCAACCGAATTGGTATGCGTGTGTGTGTGTGTGGCAGATGGGCACATTCTCAGCAGGTTTGCGCTCCCTACACTCCCTACACTTTTACGCATGATTTCCCAGAGCGCACCCACCTCCTGTCCTGCTGTCAGAGCTGCTCTGTGTCCATAGCTGCAGGGTGCACCTTGGCGAGATAGCTTATTATTATTTCAATCACGATTGCCTATCATAGACCCTGGATACAGGCTATAGGGGTAGAGCCCCCCCCACCCCCCTTAGCTGCTCGTGAGCTTAGAATGATAAGGTTCTATCTCTGTTTAGGGCAGTTCAGAGATATTGAGCTTCAAAGTTTTTACATTCCATTATGTTCTGTGAGATGGAACCTTTGTATTTTATGAATTACTAACTCAAAAATGTCAACATTTTAAAAATAACACCACACAAGCATTAATAAACACCTAATGGATCAGATTATGTAAAAAACTCAATTTTGACAAAAATGGAGATAGAACCTTATAATTCTAACGTCACGCTGTGTCTACAGCTGCAGGGTGCACCTTGGCGAGATAGCTTATTATTATTTCAATCACGATTGACCCTGGATAGGCCTACAGGCTATAGGGGTAGAGCCCCCCCCCCCCCCCCTAAGGGGGGCTTAGCTGCTGTTTTATGGAGCCCTGTTTCCGCACTTTCTGCTGAATCAGAAAGACTAGACGTGATTAACACGTTGTTTAACTACCCTTTCATCTGATCCCAACATGCAATTAAGGACACACACACACACACACACACACACACACGAGGGGAGCGCGTCATAAAACCCTCAGCCACAGGTATAACAGACTCCACGCTGACAGCGGGATCTCTCTGTTCTTTACGAGTTTACGTGGCCATAAGGTTTTCATTAGAAAAAGATCCGACGCCAAATCGTCAACAAAAACAGCTCTATGTCGTGACGTTAGAATTATAAGGTTCTATCTCCATTTCTGTCAAAATTGAGTTTTTTACATAATCTGATCCATTAGGTGTTTATTAATGCCTGTGTGGTGTTATTTTAAAAATGTTGACATTTTTGAGTTAGTAATTTATAAAATACAAAGGTTCCATCTCACAAAACATCATGGAATGTCAAAACTTTGACGCTCAATATCTCTGAACGACCCTAAACGGAGATAGAACCTTATCATTCTAAACGGAGATAGAACCTTATAATTCTAAACGGAGATAGAACCTTCTCTTTCTAAACGGAGATAGAACCTTATCATTCTAAACGGAGATAGAACCTTATCATTCTAAACGGAGATAGAACCTTATCATTCTAAACGGAGATAGAACCTTATAATTCTAAACGGAGATAGAACCTTATCATTCTAAACTCACCATGTGCCGGTAGCGTACTCCCCCCCCCCCCTCAAGTAACAACAAACAATAACTCGAACTTCAAAAACTTCTGGCACAGTTACGCTACAGTATTGGATATAGTTTGTCCGTAAAAAAAAACAAAAAAGTTGTAACTTGCGTCTCTCTCACCAGACAGCGATGCGCTCCTTCGGGTAGTCCAGCCTGTCGATGCAGCCCAGGTAGTGCGGGAGGCTGTGCGCCGAGTTACGAGCCAGAATGGCGATCAGGACTTTGGGCATCAACAGCGAAGACTCCGGGAGGACCGGGTCCTGCACCAGAGTCACCAGGTCCGACGTCCCGCCCGGGACCAGAGCCACCATCAGCGCGCAGAACAGCCCGACTCCCAGGGCTCCGACCGCCGGCATCATTCCCAGATAACACCCGTTATCCCAACCTGAGCTCCGCCTGCGACTGAATAGGAGAGTGAGCGAGAAAGGAGGAGGGGAGAGAGGGAGGTAGGAGGAGGGGAGAGAGGGAGGTAGGGAGGTAGGAAGGAAAGGAAAGGGGGGAAAGGCTAGAGGAGGGGGAGTGAGTGAGAGAGAGGAGAGGGAGAGAGAAAGAGAGGGAGAGGGGGAGTGAGGGAGTGAGAGAGAGAGAGAGGGAGAGGGGGAAAAGGGTTACCTCTGTAGAGTTTAGCTACCTCCTCCCCCAAATGTTTTCTACTGCTGTCCTTCCAGCAATAAATGTCCTTCTCTCTCTCTGTGAGCAGGAACAAGGGGAGGAGAGGGGTTGGTATAACTGTTACAGAACAGGGAATAATGTAATGAATGTGTGTTCATAAAGAAGAGGCGGCACTAACGTGTCCTACAAGGACTGAATTTCAAAATGTAAGTCGGGTAACTTTATTGATGTCAAGCAGCTAACAATGTGTGTTGTGAAATGGATTGGACTGTGTGGAATGTAACCTATATAACCATGAATGACAATCTGTTATGTAGGACTAGATGTTGATATCCCTCGATAGATACATACTTAAGGCACCGATGAGACTCTGTGGTGTTCAAATGAGCGATGGCATCCTTTGGGTTGTCAAGTGGGCGCCCTCCTTCATGAATGTTTCGCTGATAAGCCCACGACACCTCCAGAGGGTTCAGCAGTGAATCCCAGCGTCCCAGGTTCACTCCCTAGATGCGATCAGCTCATTTGAACGCCCGGGTCGAGTCCTTTCTCTTCATCCACAGCCACTGGCTCCCCTTTTCAGCAGCCCTGGAGAGGTCCTTGATTGCCTGCCGGTGGGTCTTCCCTCGCACTCCCATCTCCCTGAGTAGCCTGGATGTTGAGGTGGCTACGAACCCTCTGCAGCCTACTTCCACTGGGCGTACCTTCGCTGTCCAGCCTTGTTGTTGGGCATCTGCTGCGAGTTCAGTGTACCTCAGCCTCTTCCGCTCGTAGGCCTCCTCCACTGCACCCTCCCAGGGCACAGTGAGCTCGATGATGTAAACGAGCTTGAGCGAGGCTGACCACAGCACAAGGTCTGGTCGCAGGTTGGTGGCTGCAATCTCAGCTGGGAAGCAGAGTTTCTTGTCCAAGTCTGCCAGCAGCTTCCAGTCCCGTGCTCTGCCCAGCTGCCCAGTGTCTGGTCTTATGGTGGTGAGGCTGACCCTCGCCCTCCCGAACAAATGGTGCTGGCTGCCACCGGGATGACGGGGGAGGAAGGGCGTTCACACTTGTCCGTTGACTTTCCAGCACTGCTGCAAGACACCTTAGCACCTGGTCGTGCCGCCAGGTGTAACGGCCTTGGGTGAGGCTGGTCTTGCATCCCACTAAGATGTGCTTCAGTGTTGCTGGACTTTGACATAGAGGGCACGTGGGGTCTTCGCCATACCACTGGCTTAGGTTTGCAGGAGAAGGCAGGACATCGTAGGCAGCCCTGATGGTGAAGCTCGCTCTGAATGCCTCCATCTCCCACATATCTTTCCAGGAGATCTTCCTCTTTTCCACTCCTTCCCATGCCATCCACTGCCCTTGCTTTGCCTGCGCCACAGCTTGTGCGCGCCTTCCTGCTTCCTCTTCCCGACGTACCTCCTGGACCACCAGCTTGCGTCTCTGAGATGGATTGGCCTTGCTCCAGGCCGGTGTACTAATCCCGAGGCCAAGACCACTCCTCCCCTCCTGCACTCGGCCCACAATGTCCCTGTGTCTGAGTGCTGCCTTTGCCTGCTCAGTTGCAGCCAATGGGGTCCACTTCCTCCCAGTGGCCAGGATGGGGGCAGCTTGGGCTACAAATGGATCATTCGAATCCAGAAGCATCATCTCCAGTCTGACTTTGGCACACTTGTACTCCTCTGTCAGACTGGAAATGGGCAGGTGTAACATCCCTTTGCCGTAGAGCCCAATGCTGCTGAGGCACCTGGGAAGGCCAAGCCACTTCCTTGCATATGAGTTGACCAGTCTCTCCAGCTTTTCCACCTTTGAGAGAGGAACTTCATAGAGGGTTAGTGGCCACAGGAGACGTGGAAGTAGTCCATACTGCATGCACCAGAGCTTCAGCTTGCCAGGAAGCAGGGTTCTGTCGATGTTCTCCAGGCCGCTGGCTACCTCCTTCCTGAGCTGCTCTACTTGCTCTTTATCTTTGAGGGAGGCATCATACCAACGACCTAGGCTCTTCACAGGCTTCTCGGAGACCGTTGGAATGGGTTATTTGCCAATGTGGAAGCGGTGGTCTGACAGCTTCCCCTTGACAATGGAGATGCTTCTGGACTTGCTCGGTTTGATCTTCATGCGAGCCAACTCAATGTTTTCCTGGAGCTTTCTTAGTAGCCGTACTGTGCAAGCCTTGGTCGTGGTGAGTGTTGTGAGGTCATCCATGTAGGCTCTGATCTGCGGCAGCCTCAGCCCAGGTCTTATTCGCTGTGAAGTAAGTAGAAACAAGAATGTACTAGATAACATGTGTTAAGTCTTTTCCCAATGCCCAAACTGTATTCCATAATGCTAAAGTAATTGCATAAATGTGTAACTCCTCTTGCATGTAATGTCCAATATTCATTATTGGCATGCAACTTGGCTGTCATCTGCCTAAATATGTTCAAGTCAAGACTAAAAACCCATCTTTTTAATATTGCCTTTAATTTACTAAATAATTAAATTATGATTATATAATGATTGGAGCACTTTGAGCTGCAACGTTTGCAGGAAAAGCGCTATACAAATAAAAAGTTATTATTATTATTATTATTATTATTATTATTATCAGCATCCCCTCCTGTTTTCTCTTTTGCTCATGTATGGTAAGTACATAATGTCTGTTACCAAACCCGCCCCCCTCCCCTCCTCTCTTCCCCTCCATTCCCCTACTTCCTCATTCTCTCTATTTTTCCCTTCTGTTTCCATCCCTCCTCTGTTATGACTGCTTCTTGGACGCTGCAACTCTCTGAGTACCATGAAGTTATCAATGACATCATTAGCTTCCAGCTGCAGACAGACAGACAGACAGACAGGATGACACCCACTGCCACCACCGGCTCACCCACTGCCAGCCAGCCAGAGTTAAATCCTGTGTTTATTTTCCTAAAGAGCACACCCACCTGTTAGAGCTTCTCGTCTGCATGGACGTAATGAGTGTACTTTTGCTCTGTTGTTGGATGGAGAGAGAGAGAGAGAGAGAGAGAGAGACAGAGAGAGAGAGGGAGAGAGATAGACAGAGGGAGAGAGAGAGGGTGGGAGAGAGAGAGAGAGAGAGAGAGAGAGAGAGGGAGGGAGAGAGAGAGAGAGAGAGGGAGAGATAGAGAGAGGGAGAGAGATAGAGAGAGAGAGAAAGAGAGAGAGACAGAGAGACAGAGAGAGAGACAGAGAGAGAGGGAGGGAGAGAGAGAGAGAGATAGAGAAAGAGAGAGAGAGAGAGAGAGGCCTGACATGGAGGGAAGTATAATATCAGTGTGCAGTCAAGCAGGGTCCAAGCTATCCCCCTAGCTCCCTCTAGTGCTCAGTGGTGGAACCCTCTGTGAGACTAGTATAAACAGTTTGATATTAAATAACCTCAGATTTACTCATAACCCGGGACTTCTTGTCCTGTAGTCTGAAAAAGGGCGGCTGTGTTTCTAAACATAGATAACATTAAATCTGGAGTTATTGTGTGACATGACCATGAGTTACATTTTAACATGATCTCTGCACTTGAATATCTTTTCCCTGTGCCCTGTGTGTGTGTCCCCTCTCTACTCTCTGTGGCTCGTTGCCTGAATGTTTCGCATGACCCGGTTTGGACTGGACCTTCTTCTAGCTGTATAATGGAAATGCCATGCCATCTTCTCTCTGTACCCCAAGCGCTTGCCTTGTAATTGTGGTCGCATACTTTTACATAGTGATTTGTCTTTGTAAACCGTTTGTAAAAAGAGCTGCATATTATGACGTATGGAGCTTCACTGTGTCATTTGCCTTCTGTTTGGGATAAATGCATGCCCCGTCTCAGCTTGAAAGGAAGCTAATTTGAACTATAGTTCTCAGTGTTGCCAAGCTTATGATGTTTGAAAACTGTGGTCAAACACATTCCGAAGATGCATAGATTTGGATGCACCCGAAATAGCAGGGTAAATCCATAATTTGGCTTTCTAATGGATGGTTAGTTCCTATGGTGAAAATGGCTCATATTTCTGCACACACCATATTGCAACACACCAGTTTTGTGCCCATTTTATTTATACACAACAATTCATACCTTAAATGCAATCCAGTAAAAAAGCCAAGAGCAAGAAGATTAGAAACAAAAGAGAAACAAACTAAATGAACAAACCTAAGCACCAGGCAGCAGTCTCTACTCTACACACAAGTGTGTGAAAGTGATTTCTATCGACACGCCTTGTCTGTGATTATCATAGCAATGAGCTGGGTTATATAAGTGTTGAGGGCCGCTGGCCTGCCTGCCTCTCACTGTGATGTAGTACCACTAGAGCTGCCCGTGTGAGGGAAGTGATTATACACACGTGTGTGCTGGTGTGTGTGTGTGTGTGTGTGTGTGTGTGCATGTGTGTGTGTGTGTGTGAGTGTGTGTGTGCATGCTTGCGTGAGAGTGTGTGTGTGTGCGTGTGTGTGCACGTGCGTGTGTGCGTGCGTGTGTGTGTGCACGTGCGTGTGTGTATGCACGTGCGTGTGTGTGTGTGTGTGTGCGCGTGCGTGCGTAGCAAATTTAATGTAGAAGTAGGACACCTCATATAGAACCGGTCATTCTGAAGGCTATGAATGGAAGACATACTAGACCAAGATCAATATCTTTTCAATTCCACAGTGGAAATGTGTCATACTGATGTTGACAATAAAGAAGTGTGTGTATTTTGATGTGCTGAGGGTTTGAGGATAGTTTAGAAATAAGGTACATGTCCATCCACTGTTGGCTGCTCTCAGAATAGATACTCTACATGGCCAAAAGAATGTGGTCACCAGAACATCTCCCCCACATGTGCTTGTTGAACATCTCATTCCAAAACCATGGGCATTAATATGGCGTTGAAGCTCCCTGTGCTGCTATAACAGCCTCCCCCTCCACTCTTCTGGAAATGCTTTCCACTAGATTTTGGAACATGGTTGCAGGGACTGGGATTGGCTCCCATTCAGCCACAAGAGAATTAGTGAGGTTGGGCACTGATGTTGGGCGAGAAGGCCTGGCTCACAGGGACTGACTCACAGGGACTGGCTCACAGGGACGGCCTCACAAGTCGGCGTTCACAGTCGGCGTTCATCCCCAAGGTGTTTGATGGGGTTGAGGTCAGAGCTCTGTGTGCAGACCAGTCAAGTTCTTCCACACCAAATTCGGCAAACCACGTCATTATGGACCTCACTTTGTGTGTGGGGGGTTTTGTCATGCTGAAACAGATGAAACAGTTGCCACAAAGTTGGAAGCGTACAATTCTATAGAATCTCATTGTATGCTGTAGCATTAAGATTTCCCTTCACTGGAATTAAGGGGCCTAGCCCAAACCATGACAAACAGTCCTAGACCATAATTCATAATAATGTCCACATACTTTTGTCTATGTAGTGTACAAACTAGGAACTTCTACTGGAACATCAGGCGAGCAGGCCGGCCAGCAGAGGGGGCTCCCGCTGTATCCGTTCCATCAAGGAGAGCAGGAAGGAGAGGCTCCACACCTCCCACCCCCACCCCCACCCCCACCCCCACCGCCTACTGGGCACTCAGCCACAGATGGTCTGACGGTGGGCTCCACGGGGTCAAAGGGCACTGAAGGAGAGAGTCCTAGACACAAGTGACCTGTCAGTCACAGCCTCCTGTAGTCCTCCCAGGGGCCGAGCTATTATGTCATCAGCTCATCAAAGGCACATCTTCACAAAACCTGACAGAAGCCTCGTCAGAGGCATTTTCATAGTACTACAGGAGCATCTTAACGAGACGCTTCTCCTGTTCCATAAAATGTCTACAGTAAATGTAATGTACTGTACATTAGGTAGTTAATGTAAATGTAATTAGGTAGTAAATGTAGACGGTAATAAATGTATCAAATGTAGGTAGTAAATGTAATGTAAATGTAAATGTATCGTGGGCAGGATTAGGGGGGATTATGGAGGCTGAGGTGAGTTCCCTCCCTACAATCAATGTAAAGCACTAGCTTCATGAATGCAAATGTCATCCATTATATCTGTATGGCTCCGACTATGATTTGAAGAGTGTCTTGTTAATCCAATGCATCATGCTTCAGCAGCCTCCTGGGGCTTTACATACAAATAGAAAAATGGAGAGAGAGAGAGAGAGAGAGAGAGAGAGAGAGAGAGAGCTGCAGAGGGAAGCACAGCTGCTGAATATGGACAGAGATGGAGAGAGAGATGGAGAGGGAGAGGGAGAGGGAGAGGGAGAGGGAGAGGGAGAGGGAGAGGCAGCCAGCCAGTGGAACAGGGAAGGAGTTGGAGGGAGATGGACATGGGGAGTGATGAAGTGGGAAACCCAGCTACTGACCTGGGAAAGAGTCTGGAGGGAGGAGGGAAGGATAGACAGAGGCTACGGAACAGGGAGAGGAGAAGAGAGAAACACCCACGGCTACAGGGGAGAGACAGCTAGAGAGAGAGACAGCCAGACAGAGAGACTGCCAGAGAGAGAGACAGCTAGAGGGAGACACCTAGATGGAGAGACAGCTAGAGAGAGAGAGAGACAGCTAGATGGAGCGACACCTAGAGGGAGGGACGGACAGAGGGAGAGACAGCTAGATGGAGAGACAGCTAGAGAGAGAGACAGCTAGATGTAGAGACAACTAGATGTAGAGATAGCTAGAGAGCGAGACAGCTAGATGTAGAGACACCTAGAGAGAGAGACACATAGAGAGAGAGACAGATAGAGAGAGAGACACCTAGAGAGAGACAGCTCAAGAGAGAGAGAGACAGCGAGAGAGAGAGACAGCGAGAGAGAGAGACACCTAGAGAGAGAGACAGCTAGAGGGAAAGACAGCTAAGGGGAGAGACGGACAGAGGGAGAGACAGACAGGTACCGAGCGCTGGGCAGGGGTGTGTGATAGTTGGACGAAGGGAGTAAGACGGAGGAGTGGAGGCGAACCGGGAGCTGCTGGATCGAGTTAAGAAGAGTAATGGAGGAGTGAAGTCATGCTGGTTGGCAGTGCAGAGTGTTCAGGAGGCTGAGCCAACCGTCTCAGGGGAATAGGAGGGCTAGCCAATGGAGGCAGGGGTTGGAACCTCTGAGCAGCTGTCAATCATCATCAAGCCCCCTCCCTCTCTTCTTCACTGGGCACTGCTCCATCATGTCCACTGCTAGGGTCTCTTCTGTGACACACAGAACAAGTGTGGCTCTTCATCAACGCGCGCACACACACACACACGTAGACGTACACACACATGCTCATCAACTACTCGCTACCGTTGTGAAGCTCGTGGAGCTGTGTGTCTGTTGTTCCCTCGACAGTAGCTAATGAGGGGTGGTGCTTCACTCTGCTGTGTGAGGTGGGGGTTAAAAGATGTAGCAGCCAAACTGCGAGAACAAGCTGTACCCTAATGAGGGCTCTCTCACGAGGGAGGGAGGGGGGTTTATTGGGACTTACCTCATAGTGGAAAGAACATTGTCTTGCCCATATTCCTGTCTGGGGTTAACGGGCAACATCCGTCTCTCTCTCTCTCTCTCTCTCTCTCACACTCACACACACACACACACACTCTCACTCTCTCCCTCCTTCTCACACACACACACACTCTCACTCTCTCCCTCCCTCCCTCCCTCACACACACACTCGCACTCTCTCCCTCCCTCACACACACACACACTCTCCCTCCCTCCCTCTCTCTCTCTCTCACACACACATACACACTCTCTCTCTCTCCCTCCCTCCCTCTCTCTCACACACAAACACACACACACTCTCTCCCCCTCCCTCCCTCTCTCTCTCACACACACACACACACTCTCCCCCTCCCTCTCTCTCACACACACACACACTCTTCATTTCTCGTTCTCTGTGGGAGAGTTTGGCTGTGAGAAGAACTCGCCCACAGGGACTCTTTCTCTCTCTGCTGCTGTACAGTGGCTGCTGATTGTAACCTCATGTGCCCTGTGTGTGTGTGTGTGTGTGTGTGTTAAATGGGGGGCAGCAGCAGTGTTCTCCAGCGCCCCCCCAGTGTGTGAAGTAGGCACAGGCACAGCAGCGTTATGGTGGAACGGCTCCAGATTACAGACTCCACTGGTGTGTTGCTTTCCTAATTACATAAAGATCAGATCCACCCAACCACACTGACTCCAGGCAAACTGCGGGCAAATCTGTTGACACCCCATTCCCATATAAGTGCACGCTGCATCTCAGTGTGCTATTATGCAACTTTGATCCCTAAGTACCACACTGTATGAGGCGTGTTATTTGAGAAGACTTAGGAGATCCTCCAATCTAACATGTTAAAAACAGATCCAGTTGTAGACAGAACCAGTTGTACATATCTGCATATCTATATCCAGTACAAACCAGGGGAGGCTAGTGGAGGTAGAAACCAGAGGACAGGCTCACTGTCAGCCTACATTAACCCTACATTACAATGAGGCCATCCCATGCATTTACAATTCTCCCTCCACCAGCCTCCCCTTGTGCAAACAGCATCAAGATTCCATCCTTCCCTCACATTGGACTGGTTGTTTACTAAAACCGTGAGAACCGGTATGGAGTTCTTACATTCTACCACCAGGGGGCATAAAACATCAGCCTTGACCACAAGTGGTGGCTACTCTCTATTTCTGTAAGCAAAAAAAAAACTGCCCTGGGATTGGGGAATGACCAAAGGAAAAATAGAACTGACTCCTCAACCAAAGGGTGATGTCAGCATGACAGTACTTTCCAATCTTAGCTATAAAAACACAGACACACACACACTCACACACACACACACACACACACACACACACAAAACACACACGTTATAAACAGCTCCCGTGTTTTTATTTTTAATAGAAAAACAAAAGGTATTGAAAATGAAAAAAAAAAGGAAACAAAAAAGGAAGAATCCAGTAATGATGATGACAGAAGCACGATCAGGGCTGTGTCTCCAAGGCAACCCCACCTCTTTTCCTTTAACCTCAGCCCATGAAAGAGTGTGTGTGTGTGTGTGTGTGTGTGAGAGAGAGAGAGAAAGAGAGAGTGTGTGTAGTGTGTAAACAGAAGAGAGCATGACTCCACTCTGCCAGTAAGTAAGCTTCGAGGCTGCAGAGTGTGAGAGGCTGATCTCACCACGCAGGGACAGAGAGAGGAACACTGCAGGTGCACGTTAAGTTCAACAGACACACCCGGCGCTCCCACAGTCACCCAGACCCCCACTATCATATCAATATCACATCCTATTAACATACTTACATAACGCTCTGCTAATGAAATGACGGGGATACAATAACATCCGTGTGTGTGTGTGTGTGTGTGCGCACGTACGCGAGCTGCGTGTCTGTGTGTGTGTATGTGTGTGTACGTGGCGTGTGTCCGTGTGAGCTGCATGTGTGTATGCATGAGCTATGTGTGTGTGTGTGTGTGTCTGCGTGCGTATGTGTGAACTGCATGTGTGTGTGTCTGTGTGTGTGTTTCACATGTCGAGGGTCTGATATATTAGTGTTGAGGATGTTTAAGAGGACGGGTTGTGTAGAGACACAGGAACTCTGACCTATACAGATTTAGCCTGGGGGGGGGGGGGGGGTGATGCAATATGATAGAAGCCACATTTTAAAAAAGCCAAAACAAAACATAAAAAAAGAAGAACAAAACGAACTGGTTGAACATAATAAAAAAGGTCCTTCAAAAGGCAGGAGTTCAGAGCTTCAAAATAACCCACTCACTCCCTTCTTCTTCTCGCTCTCTTATTAAAATATCTGGATTTTCTCTTTTTCACCCTCTCCCTCCCCAACCGTCTCCCTCCCCAACCCCTCCCTCCCTCTCTCAGTCCCCCAGCAGTAGGTAGACCTCTAGTCCTCTAGGAGGCGATGGAGAGGGCTGGTGAGGGGGGTGATGAAAGTGCTACCACCGCCCCCCCCCTCCCCCCCAGCCCCCTTCCATCTCCATCCACATCTCGGCTCCCCTCAGACGATCCAAGCCCCAGGAGGGTAGAGGCAACAGGGGGTGTACGCCCCCCTCCTCTCCCACCTCCATAATGCCAGTTCCTCCATGTTAGTCTGTTCCTCCATGTTGTTGTAGTGTTGAGCGGGAGGGACCGGGTTGGGGGGGGGGAGGAGGCACAGTACTGGGGGGTTGGAGTAGTTGGGGTAGATGCGGGTAGGGGGGGCAGGGGGGAGGGGTCTCTCCATAGTCCTGCAAAAGGGGCAGGCAGGCCCCCCCCCCTGGCCTGGCTGTAGCGAGTCCAACATGTCCGTGTCTGTTCGTCTCGCCCTCTCTCCCTCCAGTGGTCCACTCAAGGTGCCCGAAAGGGCGAGGGGCAACAGTCTCTGAGGGGAGGGGGCTCTCATTCTCCGTCACACGCACGCACACAGACGCAGACACACACACACATACGCACGCGCACACATGCACACGCACACAGAATCACATACGAAAGCGTAGCCTATCACGCACGCACACAAACACTGCCTCAGTTGTCTCACTCACACTCACACGTACACATACACGTACACACGTACACACACACACACTGGGAGGCTCTCTGTAGGGGTTGTCTGGGGCCTCTGTGCTATGTCCCGTCCTCCTCCTCCTCTTCCTCTGAACAGTAGTCCTGTCCCTGCGGACACACAGACGAGAAGAGAGGGATGAGACAGAGAAAGAAAGAGAGAAAGAGAGAGAGAGAGAGGGAGAGAAAACAGACAATAGATTCCCCAATATAAGAGATGGAAGGGACAGATTAAAAACTTAAATTGTTTTTGTTAATGGTTGAGGCTCATAGGCAGAGTTGTGCCTTTATGTCCCAATCAAGATGGAGCCTGACTACTTCCTGCCAGCGCTGGCCTATGACATCTCCAAAGCCCAGAGGACCCTGTCTCTTTAAATGTTCATTCCCAGATGCTTAAGTCCCACCCACTCTCCCCCACAACGCCCCCCCTCCCTCCCTCCCCCCCCCCCCTCACCTTCTCAATCTTCTCATCCAGCATCCTGAAGAACTCCTGCTGGCTCTCTGACGTGTGGATACTGAGAGAGACGGGGGAGAGAGACAGAGAGAGAGAGAGAGAGAGAAAGTGAGAGAGTGAGACAGTGAGAACAACGAAGCGAGAGGAAGTAAGAGGGGGAGGAGGGAGAAGGGAGGCAACAAACACACCACTAGAATTTTCCATTACACCCCCCGCACGGAGGAGAGACAGACACACACACACACACACACACACAGAGGGAGAGACACACACACACCCTCCACAGAGGAGAGGGAGGGAGAGAGAGAGAGACACGCACACACACGGAGGGAGAGAGAGACACGCACACACACACAGAGGGAGAGAGAGAGAAAGAGATACACACACACACAACTCCTAACTCCTACACCCCCGCTTCATTGAGAACCTTAGTGCTCGTGGAGGAATTTGAATAATCATTTTATAGAGCGTTAGCGCCACAGTGTTCTAATCCGGCGACGGCTAAACTAAACAGAGATCCTAGCGCCCGTATGCTAATCCACGGCTACCGCCATAAACAAAGCCAGGACACCGAGCCGTAAACACACACACACACACACACACACACACACACACACACACACACACACACATACACCAGCATTCAGCTCCATTAACATACTCATCTCCTCTCACCTCTTTAAACCAATAAAACAGCACAATGTTTATCATTAAGTAATAACACATGTGGGCACACACACACACACACACACAGGAGTGCGGGGACACACACACACACACACACACACACACACTACTCACTTTGTCTTGTTAGAGTTGGCTCCAGACGCGTCTTTGT
>NC_137677.1:7424818-7427318 GCF_963989245.1 Nansenia antarctica | reverse complement strand
GGGAGAACAGAGGGATGGATGGAGGGAGAGGGAGAGCAGAGGGATGGAGGGATAGGGAGAACAGAGGGCGAGAGCGTGGCCACCTGCTGCTCGTCATCTGTCACTGCGTCCGTGGTTATTCCAACGTGTGGCTCCTAATTCTTAATCTCTGCTAATCCCTCATCCCCTCCCAGCCAAGCCCAGCCAAGCCCAGCCAAGCCCAGCCAAACCCAGCCAAACCCAGCCCTGCAGCTGTAATTGATGCGGTTAACTAGATACACTTTCTCAACCCTCCCCCTCCCTCCCTCCCTCCCTCCCCTCCCTCTCCCTCCCTGTTTCCAGACCAGCGCACTAAAACATTAAAAGCAGCAACCTACAAGACACGCTACACCACCCAACCACCAGCCTCCCCTGTCTGAATGAAGGGAAACAAGATATAGTGATTCAGACCAGAGAAAGAGAGAGGAGGAGGAGGAGGAGGAGGAGGAGGAGGAGGAGGAGCAGGGTGGACAGCGGCCAGGGAGGTCTGATATGTCCAGGTCAAATAGCCTTTAGACATTAAGAGCAGCGCACCCTCCAGTGCGGTGTGGGTTGCAGGAGAGGTGTTTCCCCGTGCACAGACGAGGCTGTGGCGGGCCGCCGTAGGCTAATTCTATCCCGCCGCAGTCTCGTAACGGACCGGAAAGAGTTTCTAGCGCGAGTCTCACGAAATCCCGCGGGGGAAACTGTTTGACAACGCCCGCTCCTCACCTCCGGGTCCGTGCGTTTTACACCGAGCCCTCGTCTTCCGATTTCTTTTGAAATACATTTTTAGGGCCTTTCTGCTTTTATTGGGATAGAGACAGAAGAGATTGACAGAAAGGACGGGTGAGAGAGAGGAGGGATGACACGCGTATGAGAGAGTGGCGGGGGAGAGGGGACTGACCGGTGAAGAGGTCTCCGTTGCTGTAGGCCTTGCCCCGGCCCTCCTCGTCGCTGGGCACGGCCGACACCTGCTTAGCCGAGGTGCAGCCCATCGCCTCACTCTCTGTCTCCTCTCCTGGGCATCGCACGCTCACCTGGAGGGAGGGGGGGGGGGGGAGAGGGGGAGGGAGGGAGGGAGGGAGGGAGGGAGAGAGGGAGAGAGACAGAGAGAGAGACTGTTAGCGTCCACAGCCGTTACATGGAGAGACACAGTAAGACATTGGAGTTCAGAATCAGAATCAGAATTTATTTTATGACATCCTTTTATTACATCCAATTGCACAAGAGTAAAAATCTTTGTCTTAGGTTCTTCAACATTGGCATTGCAGCAAGATACAAAATCAACAATAATAGAGTCAAGTAAAATAAGTAACGTAAGTATTAATAATCAGGGTTCTCACACCTTCTGAAACATAAAATTCAAGCACCTTTCAAGGACTTTCAAGACTCAATTCCCTCAAATTCAAGGACCCAACACGGCATAGATTGAGACAGATCTAGACTGAAGCTCAGCTTCTACCCCAGGGCCATTCAGGCCCTGAACACAGCAAAGACCTAGGTTCTAGGCCCTGGACAATCTAGACAATTTGATGGCAGCTACTAGATTGAAATCAAGTGCAACACTGAAACACAACTGTGAACATTTCAAACCTGCAAACTGCGACACTTTAAATGAATGTGCAATAACACTATGAGCAATATGACAACCCTCGGGTACATAAGGTTCAGAGATAGGAAATGTTAGAATAGGTATAGCATAGCATAGAGTACAGCACAGTGTTTTATTTGTATAGTATAGTATAGTGGATAGTGTACATAGCCTTTATTTATGTAAACCAGCTCTTTCCCCTTGTTTTTTTTGTTTTTTTCCTAGCACCAGGGGAGCCCCCCCTCCCAAATTTCGTTGTTTGGTACCTGTACTATATCAATGACAATAAAGACCATTCATTCATTCAGATGAGAATTTATATAATAGGAATTATCCGCTCACAGACAACAATTAAAAAGAGAGGCTTGAATGTGTGAACACTAGATGGTCTCTTGCGTTCTCTACCACAGCACAGCAAAACAATATATATTTTCTAGAGAGAGACGGGAATTCAAGCACTTTCAATGACCCATATCTATTTTCAAAAACTTTTAAGACCTTGATTTTCTTTTCTCAAATTCACAAACTTTCAAGGATTCCAAGGACCCGTGGGAACCCTGAATAATAAAGTGATAATGAAGTGATAACGTGATGGTAGTTGTACTACAGCGGGACCAGTCGTACTACAGTGGAATCAATAGTGCAAAAAGCTGTGCATCTTACAGCAAGATGAAAGTGACGTGTCCGTTGTGTTCAGTGACGACAGGGAGAGAGAGAGTGACACCGTCTCACAGCCCAGCTGACAGACATCAACACTACGTCACCGCCACAGACCAGCAGGACTGTCAGTCGCCATACACACACTGTCAACGTGCACACAGGCTGAGAAGCAGCCTGTCAGTCTCTCACTCACTCACACACACACACACACACACACACACACACACTATAGAGTGACAGAATCAGTAA
>NC_137677.1:7412318-7419818 GCF_963989245.1 Nansenia antarctica | reverse complement strand
GTGACACACACATTTGGGCAACAGGAGTATGGTTTTGTCAGGCCAATAACACCAGTCGAGTTGAAATTGAGATGCTGTCTGCATGGCTCGCTGTATTTCCTGTGCTGTGTTCCACAGAGGCTCAGAGCGAGCGAGACAGAGGGAAAGAGAGAGAGAGAGTGTGAGAGAGAGAGAGAGAGCAGACACAGGGAGAGAAAGGAGAGAGTCAGTGTGTGTGTGTGTGTGAGAGAGAGAGGGAGCGTGAGAGAGGGAGGGAGGCAGAGGAGAGATAGAGAGAAGACAGAGAGAGAACAGAGAGTGACAGAGGAGAGTGTGCGAGAGAGAGAGAGAGAGGGAGGGAGGGAGTGAGGGAGTGAGAGAAAGAAAAAGTGAGTGAGTACAGCTCAGAACAGGGCCACCGTTACTTACCTCCTTCCTCAGAAGGAGTAATGTAATTGTCAGCCCGTGCTCAGTTGAGATAAGGCCCTGTGTTGAGCAGCAGCGCCAGAGAGCTTAGTGAAATATTGAACATTAGAGAAACCCGTCTCCGAGAGACGGGTCAGAGCCCGGGGTTGGCCCGATCCCCTACAGTCTAACACACACATACCACACCTAGAACACCCCGGCAATATGTCAAGCAATATCCTGGGATCACAGTTGCGGTGGTAGGAGAAAAAAGCTTTAGGAGAGAGAGCCGCAATCACGATATATCACTCTCTACCCACTGCGGGTAGCGGAGTCCTTAAAGGATAGATAGATCGGTTCTACGGGCTGCAACGCTACGCTACACACGCGGGTTCTAACATGGCGGCGGCGGGGGCGGTGGTTTTTGATGGTGTATTTATCGTCGCGCTCCATGGCTATCAGGCCTCCTGGTATCAACAGTGTGTAGTGTGTTCTCACTCATTGACCGTGTTATCAAGCTCCAGCTCACTCACACACACACGCCTCGCATCGCAGACGTGGCCGAGTTGACAAACACCAGGACTAAAAAGGTCAGCCCCCCCCGCCCCCCCCCACCGCCTTGTTTTGTTTTTTTTATCTTCTGTTGGTGCCACTGCCAAACAAGTCCATCTGTATTCCGCCCGGGACAAGTGGCGTATGAATACCACCATGAATATTCATTAGGGATCACATAAGACTAGTGCAACCGAATCAATTTCAATATCTGGGATGTAATTAGGAGGTCTGCTGTGGGATAATTGGTGAGGCCGTTTCCTGTGTTGTGTGTGCATGTGTGTGCGTGTGTGTGTGCGTGTGTGTGTGTGTGTGTGTGTGGACAGGATGAATACACAGCGACCTGGAGTGGCCTGTTGGGTAAGATATGGGGCCTGAATAGAGTGGCGCTGAAGTGGCCGGCTACCTTTCAACAAAGTACTAGCCGCACAAACGAACAGAATCACGACGTCTCTCAAAATGGCCGTGTAATCTTCCTGTCATTATTTATTCAAAGCTGATCATTTCACTGCCTATCCTGCAAATTAGAACCAACTTTCTTTTTCCTTTCTTTCTTTTTTTTTCTCTTTTCTTCTCCCCCCCCCCCCGGTCACTCGAAACAGTCTAACAGTTCTCGTTCTTCTTATCTGGGTGTACTGTGATCCCTATCAGCCTATCAGGGTGCAGCGCAGGTTCAACACCCTGCTGCGACAAAGAAACATATGCCCCGATCTGTAATCTGCACTCAGGCCAAGGCCGGTCCAGCTTAACACCGCTGCATCAAACATGACAGACATACGGCGGGCGGGTGGCGTCACGGGCCAAGTCTGTCTGTCTGTCCAGTGTCACAACAACAAGGTAACAGACCCTGGGCCTGTGGCCGGCCGGCCTCCTGACCCTTCTGTGGACTCTGTACACACTGGCTATGAGAGAGAGAATGAGAGACGGACAGGCACACACACACACACACACACACACACACACACAGACAGACAGAGACAGTGACAGTGACAGAGACAGTGACAGTGACAGTGACACAGACACATACAGACACACACCGACACACCGACACACACACCGACACACAGACACACACAGACACACACACACACACACACACACACACACACGGCCGGCCTAAATTGCAGTGCCTCCGTTTTGTGAGTCAGTACCTTGAGGGATCGGGTTGTGCTGGCCTAGTGCTTTCTGCTCTGCACACACCGGCTCCACCCCACCTGACACCTACCTCCACTCAGCACCGCCAGACCCCCACACCACACTCAGCAATCAGCATCATGCAATGACACACACGCACGCACACACGCACACACACGCACACGCGCACACGCGCACAACAGCACATACACTCCTGCTTCCTGCAACCCCCCCCCCCCCACCCCCAATAACAACACAGAGATGGAGGACTCCCCACACACAGACCTCCCAGTAACTATGGAAACGCTCCTCCTGGCTCAGGAGAGTGATGTCACTTCAAACATTGCATCATAACCTAGTAACCGGGCCACACCATCACTACCACCATCATCATCATCATCATCATCATCATCATCATCTGCTGAAATCACCACCTGACTGAGAGTGGTACGGAGACGGTGGAAGAGGAGGGGGGACGCAGTGAGAGAGAGAGACAGACAGCACGCCGTTTGACGGATGGAGAGGCAGGGGGAGAGAGAGAGGCGGTGGTCAGACGAGTGGCGAGGAGGACGGGATAGGCTAAGAATAGACAGGCCTGCCTCCGACACGCTGTCAGTCTTCCACAGAGAACAAGCTGTGTGCTGTCTCTCACCACCGCCGCCGCCATCGGAACACGAGCGAGCGGCACATTATCATACACATCACATTCTAGGCCCCGGGATGAGAGTGAGGAGAGCGAGGAGACAGAGAGTGACAGAAATAAAGAGAGGGAGAGAGAAAGGCAGATGGAGGCAACCAGATGAAGCCAGACAGATACATGTAGAATACGTGAGGAGGAGGAGGAGGGGGGGGCGGGCTATCGTTGCGTGGTCATCCTATCACAGCGAGAGTACAGAGAGGAGAGTAGTACGTTATCCAATGTTTAAGCTGGTGTCCGCCGGCAGGATGCTGTAGTACTGGTAGTGACCCTAAAATACTGAGCGAATCAAACTATTCTCACGCCTATGAATCGTGCGATTGTCTGACTACAGTGGCTAACCAAGGCCAGGCCAGGGGGGGTGTTTCACAATAGAATACAGTGTGTACTCTCCACGCAACGACTGGGATCAAACACAGAGCAGAGCAGGGCTGGGCTGGCCGCTGCGTGTCCCACAATGACCACCACAACCCAACGAACACAATGACAATGGTCATTGCTCTGCCCAATATTATAGTAGCTGCCTTCCAAGCACATCAGCGGGGAGAGACTACGGAGACTGTGGTGTATTCTAGCTATAGCCGCCTAGATCAAACAAGTCACCCGTTAGCTTCTAGGTATATCCACAGATGAGCACCTCCGAGTCCTCCTGCCAAATAGGACATGAGCAATAATCACCAGTCCAGTCCTACCTACCTACCTGCAGACAGACAGACGCGTAGAACCTTTTGAGTAGTCACTCCTCCGAGTGCCCCTGAGATATTCCAACACTAGTCATGTGTGTGAAACAGGAGCGAGTTGAAGGGGGGGGGGGGCGTCCCAGGTCTGACGGGGGGGGGGGGGGCGTCCCAGGTCTGACGGGGGGGGGGGGGGCGACCCAGGTTCTGACCGGGGGGGGGGGGGGGGCGTCCCAGCCAGGTTCTGACGGGGGGGGGGGGGCGTCCCAGGTCTGACAGGGGGGGGGGCGACCCAGGTTCTGACCGGGGGGGGGGCGTCCCAGGTCTGATGATGGGGGGGGGGGGGGGCGACCCAGGTTCTGACCGGGGGGGGGGGGGGGGCGTCCCAGCCAGGTTCTGACGGGGGGGGGGGGGCGTCCCAGGTCTGACAGGGGGGGGGGCGACCCAGGTTCTGACCGGGGGGGGGGCGTCCCAGGTCTGATGATGGGGGGGGGGGGGGCGACCCAGGGTCTGACGGGGGGGGGGGTCCCAGGGACCCAGGGTCTGGTCGTGGCGGAGCGCAGAAGGTTGCTGCTCGGCTGAACACACAGCTGTGTCCAGCTGCGCTGCAGGAGAGACAGTAGGCGCATTGTTTCCCCGCAGGGAAAGGCAGAGAGGAGAGAGAGAGAGAGAGAGAGAGCTGATGCGGGTCTACGTGTTCACACACAAACACAGGGGCGCACACACAGCACACACACACATACAAAAGGTGTTTGTGTGTTTCTATGTCAGGCAAGCCCCCAGGTGTCCTCTCCCCCCCCCCTCTCTCTCTCTCTCTCTCTCTCTCTCTGTGTGTTTGTGTTGGTTGCTCTAATGTCCAGCAACAAACGGCCTTGAAGGAGAGAGGGAGGTAGGGGAGGAGAGAGAGAGACAGCGGGACAAGGGGGGGGGGGGCAATGGATTAAAACGTACGGTATCCAACCGGGGGGGGGATCAAACCTAAACAAATGCTTCTACTATGCCATTCCCAAATCATCTATCTGTTCCCTTCTGATCTGCAGATGCATGCAGGGCCAGTGGAAACATAGCAGCTATAACCATGATATATCCTAAAACAGGAGAGAGAGGCGAACCCCAAGACACAGGAAGGAAAGCGCCGGGGCAATCACGGCTTCCAGGATCCAGGAAACAGCAACAAAAGAGAGCTACCAAAACAGAAAGCAACGAATGCAATGTTCCTAAATGACGCAGATGTCTGATCGCTTTTAAGATCTCATGATCGCATGTGTTTCATTGCATTACTTACTTTGCTGATCCCGGTTCCGATCGGTCCACTGTGATGTGATCGTGGAGCTGAAGCGGGAGCTGGGTGGATCGGGAGTGTGGCTGCTGCGATCCGCTCCAGAATCAGACTGAATCACCCTGGACGTAAAACTCTCTGGGCGTGCGTCATTTCTACCAGGATACCACTATTGACTATTTCGCGCAGCAATGCAATGCAGCCATCTTGCTAAGGGACTTCACTGTTTTGTGTTTACCTTAAATATCCTGGCTGATACTTTGTTGCCGATCTCATTTTTTTGGGTTTGAGATCCGAGATCAGATTTTCTTAGATGCTTTTTTTTGGCATCTAAGAAAAAAAAAATTGGCATCTAAGAAATGTCCTTAAGTCCTTATCTTGCTAAGGACGTAACTGTTTACCTTCAATATCCTGATACTTTGTTGCCAATTTTATTTTTTTTAGATCCTCCAGATTTTCGTAGATGCTTTTTTGTTGTTGTTGCTTTAAAACAGATTTGAACATTTGAAGCGAAGGTGTGTGATCAAGAGATTGATCTGTCCTGTTTTGACACATGCAGCTAGAGCGACATTTTGAACGTGGACTACTTTTCAGGAAAATGAAATGATTATTAGATACACTGACATATCAGTTGGAGTGATTGTATCCATAGAAGTGTGCAATGGAGATGTGCACATGTGCACCACGCAAATGTGCACGTATCTCGGAATCAAGCCACGTCCATCGATTCTATCTCAGTCTTTATAACAGGGGAATACATTATGCGTGCAAACAAATACAGTGACTCAGTCATACATTAAGTTTCTCTGTCGTTATTCATAGAATTTTTATATATTTTCAATGTACAAAACACTTTATTTAAAATATATATATTTTGTGTAGTTCCTTATCCCAATGTCTCCAACTCTGGACACTATAGCTATTTCAACCTATGACAGAAGGGGTCATTACAGCATGTAGTGTGCATCATTGATTGTACAGTAGGTAGCCATAAAAAAGTATAATCTTCTGACAGGTGATGGTATAACTCAATGCAAGAGCAGCTCTTCTATTCAATCCCATCTAAAAGGGAAAAAATAACATAGCAATGAGAATAATAACCAGACACTTTTCGATTTCTTTATCAATTTTATTAAATTGTATCAGGATATTGGCTTCTTTTTTTTCTCTTTTTTGCTTAGTTTTCCAGTCAGTCAGCAGTTCCAGTGAGATGCTTCAAACAACGCTCCCCTCTGCTGGCCAGCTGTTGGTACTGTCTGCTCTGTCCCCATGGTGACAGGCAAGGGTGGGTCTGTTCAACCCGCCTGGATCAGAGGGGTGTTCGTCACTCGTACTGACCAGAAGCTGAGCAAAGCAGCACGGTTTAAAACAATCTGGGGGGGAAACGTCTGACAAATACATATATACAGTCACACTGAACTTCATATATTCCTGGAGAGGCCTGCGGCTTGGATTCCTCGCCCAGGCCTTTTTCAGACTGCTCATGTTGTGCAGTCTCTCACAGTAAAGTAGTGTAATATCGAACCCACAATTAGGCCCACAAAAGAAAATAGTCAAATCTCCATCGATTAATCATCACAGTTAAATAAACCAAATCAACGAATCAGTCGGGTCAGTCGGTAAAATCAATCGAATCTGATGATCATGTCATAGCACGGGTCTTAGTAGGAAGCGGTGGAGGGGGGGAGGGTTTGTTGGAGGCTGTCAAAGCTCGTCTTTTTCCATCTGATGGAACGCCTCCAAGTCCTCCCGCCAATCGGCAAGCAAAGCGTCCATTGATTTGCCGCCAGACTCCTCTTCACCCTCAGGCTCCTCCTCCTCCCCCGGTTCACTGTCCTTCTCAGCGCCGGACCCCCCCTCAACACCGGGGCTCCCCTCATCTCCAGACTGCGCCTCGACACCGGGGCTCCCCTCATCTCCAGACTGCGCCTCGACACCGGGGGGCCCCTCATCTCCAGACCCCGCCTCGACACCAGGCTCCCCCTGAACCTCCGCTCCGAGTCCGACCTCAACAACAGAGGACCCCGTCTCAGCGACAACTTCCTCGTTGCCTGCAGCTGATTCGTCCAGCTCCACGGGGCTCACTTGTGACTGGTCGAGAGTGGTGGAAGGGGGGGGCACAGTAGTGTAGTCCCTCTCCTCCATGGAACAGTCTTCCTCCTGCTGCTGCTGCTGCTGCTCCTCTTCCTGAACGTCCCCACCTGAGGAGGAAAGAGAGGGGGAGGAGGGGAGGGGGAGAGAGCTGAGCTCGGTGCGTATTCAGACGCTCTCACCACAGTTAATAATAAGCGGCATAGCCTGCGTATACACACTCATACGTACACACCCATACGTACACACTCATACGTACGCGCTTCCTCCAAGTCCGTAGGTATTTCAAACAGAAACACCTACACACACACACACACACACACACACACACACACACACACACACACACACACACACACACACACACACACACACACACACACACACACACACACCTACACACACACACACACACACACACACACACACACACACACACACACACACACACACACACACACACACACACACACACACACACACACACACACACACACACACACACACACACACACACACACACCTACACACACGCATACAGAAGTCATCCGACACAGTAGTCAGTCAGATAAAGAACACCGTGGCGTCTTGACGCGTGGCTGCCAAGCCCGACTATAAAAAGCTACGGCGCTGATGAGTCACCGCAGACCGGAGCGTCATGCTAGCGCTTACGACGTGGCCCGCTT
>NC_137677.1:7347859-7407859 GCF_963989245.1 Nansenia antarctica | reverse complement strand
GAGGGGAGGGGAGAGGAGGGGGGTGGAGAGAAAGATTCATCAACAAGATTCATCAAATTGGCAGGAGGGAGAGACCAACGTCAGAGTGGAAGATGGAGAGATTGAGAGAGAGAGAGAGAGAGAGAGAGAGAGAGAGAGAGAGAGAGAGAGAGAGAGAGAGAGAGAGAGAGAGAGGGAGGGAGGGAGGGAAGGGAAAAAGTGAGAAGTAACAAATGAGGGCAGTGGGCCAGCGACAGACATTAAACACCGTAGATTTATCTGGCAACCTGTCACGTCACCGTTCGGCCACCGTAAAACCGCTCACCTCTGTTGTACCGGCCGTCACTCAACGACAGTGTCCTTCCGCCCCCTCCCCCTCCTCCGCCCCAGCCCCCCCCCAGCCCCTCCTCCTCCCCCTGGTTACTCACCGGTCCTCGTGGCTCCCGGTGCGCACGTCCTTCATGGCGGCGAAGCCGCAGGGCACGCGGGCGAAGCGGTTCAGGTTGTCCAGGATGGTGCGGGCCGCCTCCAGGTAGTACGGGTCCTTGGTGGCCTGGGGGAAGGACAGACAGACAGACACAGACAGACAGACACTGTTAAAAGGGATTCGTTCATTTTTTTTTTTTTTTTGTCCGATGTTAGGCGTTCGTTTTCCACTTCCTTGGAGGTGTTGGGAGGCTCATCCACACACTTTTTCCTTTTTTTTTCGTCACATTTCCATTCTTGAGCTTTTCTTTGGCTGGCTCTAGGGGGTGAGCGTTGTGCCAAAGCTGAAAGAAAATCCCTTTAAGAGACTGTGGCTACACTACTGAGCCAAGCAATAAAGAAGACCACTGACCAAACACAGAGAGAGAGAGAGAGAGAGAGAGAGAGAGAGTGTGTGTGTGTGTGTGTGTGTGTGTGTGTGTGTGTGTGAGAGAGAGAAAATGTCCCCATGTCGATCCTACATAACAGTGCATTTCTCCACCATCATTACCTTGTACAGGAAGTAGGTGCTTTCTGCAAACTCAGGCCTTAGCGGGTGCTGGGCCCAGTGTACCCTGAAGTCGGTGGTGAACGCCTAGGGAGGGGAGGAGAGGACGAGATGGATGGGGGGGTGTCAGAAATACAGCTGAGCTAGGGTGAAGACAGACAGAGAGGGAGAGACTGAGAGGAACGTTCCATCCCTCACTGTACCTCATCTCTATCAATTATTTTTTTATTTTTCATACATCATGTTTTACATCACTATTTCCACTTCTGGTTAGATAGCTAAACTGCGTTTCGTCGTCTGGTACTCTTGTACTCTTGCGATGACAATAAAGCTGAATCTAATCTAGTCTAGTCTAGTCTAACAAAGGCACGGTAGGGAAGAGACATGAAGGAACACGCTTACCTCAGGGAGGAAGTTGTGTTTCTTGGTGACTTGGTACAGCATCTCGTGGGTCTCGATGGCGGGGCGGATATCTCCCTTTAATACCTGGCTCCACCAGAAAGAGTTTTTTTTCAGAGTCAGGTAAAAAAAGGCCCTCTATTTGTCTCCGTGTCCTTTCATGCACCATAATGATGCGACATAATGACGCACCGTAGCCCTTGTTCTAGTTTTTCATTTCCCAGGTGGGGACGGGCTGACTATGTCCCCTGCAGGCTTAAACACATTTATGGAGAGTAATGTACAGTGAAAGCTTTCATTTGTTTTTTTCCGTCCCCCTATGGCTGTCTTATTATAGCCCGTTGTACTGCAGAGCTTTAGAGCAGAGCTGATGGTGACAGGGTGCCTGTCTGTGTGTCCGTCTGTGTGTCTCTGTCTGTCTGTGTGACCGTCTGTCTGTCTATGTGTCTGTCTCTGTTTAACTGTCTGTCTGTCTCTGTGTCTCTGTCTGTCTGTCTGTCTATGTGTCTGTCTCTGTTTAACTGTCTGTCTGTCCGTCTGTCCGTCTATGTGTCTGTCTCTGTTTAACTGTCTGTCTGTCTGTCTGTCTGTCTGTCAGTCTGTCTGTGTGACCGTCCGTCCGTCTGTCTGACCTGCAGACCAGGGAAGAAGGCCAGGAGAGAGTCCATCCAGGTGCGAGCAGGCAGCAGAGGCTTGTGGATGTGGACGTCCAGCAGGAGGGGAGGCTGGCTGATGTACTTCATTATAGACGCATAGTGCTGTAACAGAAAAGAGGGGGGGGGGGGGGGGGGAGAGGGGGATGATGAGTGAGACTCGCTGAATGGGTTTCTCCGATTCCTCACATTCCTCTCTCTCTCTCGCCTCCTCCTCTAAACGCGTTGGAGGAGAAGACCTGATGGTCTCTGTCTGTCTCCGTCACTGGACCTTCTCTAATGACCTCCTCTAATGACCTTCTCTAACGACCTCCTCTAATGCATTCGGAGAAGGGGGGGCGGCCTCTGACGACGAGCAGGAGTGACAGAATCTATTTCCCAGCAGCACACTCAGTCAGCGCCACAGAGGCTCCGTAATGGAGGTCGTGACAGGGTCCCATTAATCCAGGGGGGAGAGGCGGGGGGGAGGGGCGGCGGAGGTGACGTCACTCACGATGTTGAAGCGCTGCAGGAAGAGGTCGTCCCCCAGCAGGACGTAGGCCTTCAGCAGGTACTCGTAGTAGGAGTCGATGCCCGCGCCGACGCCGCTGTCTGGAACCACACACACAACAACACACCTTCTCACAAACTACACACCTTCTCACAAACAACACACCTTCTCACAACTACACACCTTCTCACACAACACACCTTCTCACAACAACACACCTTCTCACAAACAACACACCTTCTCACAACAACACACCTTCTCACAACTACACACCTTCTCACAAACAACACACCTTCTCACAAACAACACACCTTCTCACAAACAACACACCTTCTCACAACTACACACCTTCTCACACAACACACCTTCTCACAACTACACACCTTCTCACAAACAACACACCTTCTCACAAACAACACACCTTCTCACAACTACACACCTTCTCACACAACACACCTTCTCACAACTACACACCTTCTCACAAACAACACACCTTCTCACAAACAACACACCTTCTCACAAACAACACACCTTCTCACAACAACACACCTACACACAACAACACACCTTCTCACAACAACACACCTTCTCACAACAACACACCTTCTCACAAACAACACACCTTCTCACAAACAACACACCTACTCACAACAACACACCTACACACAACAACACACCTTCTCACAACTACACACCTTCTCACAACAACACACCTTCTCACAACTACACACCTTCTCACAACAACACACCTTAACAACACACCTTCTCACAACAACACACCTTCTCACAACTACACACCTTCTCACAACTACACACTTTCTCACAACAACACACCTTCTCACAAACAACACACCTTCTCACAACTACACACCTTCTCACAACAACACACACCTTCTCACAACTACACACCTTCTCACAACAACACACCTTCTCACAACAACACACCTTCTCACAAACAACACACCTTAACAACACACCTTCTCACAAACTTAACACCAGGGACAGCGACGGAAACAAGTCACAGACTTTATCACTCTATCCCTGATAATCACAAATGCCTATGTATTATTTATTTTTTTTGTCAATAAATCAAATTTTAAAAATGTAAAAACCTTCTCACAACAACACACCTTCTCACAAACAACACACCTTCTCACAAACAACACACCTTCTCACAACAACACACCTTCTGACTCACTCTCCCTCCTCTCTGCAAATTCACTCTCTCACCCCTGCCGACCGACTCTCCCCCCACTCTCTCCCCACTCCCCCCTCTCTCTCACCCCTGCCGACCGACTCTCCCCCCACTCCCCCCTCTCTCACCCCTCTCTCCCCACTCCCCCCTCTCTCACCCCTACGGACCCACTCTCCCCCCACTCTCTCCCCACTCCCCCCTCCCTCACCCCTGCCGACCGACTCTCCCCCCACTCCCCCCTCTCTCACCCCTGCGGACCCACTCTCCAGAGTGGATGTTGATGGTGGTTCCCACCAGGTTGCTGTTCCTCTGCCTCTTCTCCCACAGGAAGTCCAGGGCTCTCCGAGCGTGGTTCTGTGTGTGTGTGTGTGTGTGTGGGTCATCAATCAACTCATCAATAATCAACAACAGTTACCGTGGTAACACAACTACTAGTCCTGACATGAGAACAACTCTGAATAAGAGCCGTCAAGTACAGTACGAAGATGATGATGATGATGATGATCTGTTACTGTACCTCAAACACAGGGTCGCCGGTAAAGCGACTTAAGGCGGCGAACTCCAGGATGATGGTGCCGGCGCACGCCGTGCAGGTGTCCGTCTCTGTGCCCGTTCTGGTCGCGGGACCCCTGACGCCGTACTTCAGATTGACCTGTTGAGCGGGGAGGAGAATGGGGCTGTCGATGGGGTGTGAAACGCGGTCTTAAACGCTCGTGAGACGTCGCTCGTGAGACGTCGCTCGTGAGACGTCGCTCGTGAGACGTCGCTCGTGAGAACCCACAGAGCCGCGGAAACAAGTCACGTCTCTGATGACAGAGGCGGACCACTGCTGCGAGCGAAGCACCGACACGGAAAACGGAATGATTACGTAGTCGTGATCTGAGATGGCTGCTGTGCTGTCGCCCGTGTGCTGGAGGCGTCCTTTTAGCAAACATGCATGACGACACGCTCTCTCGACCCTATACATGTGTGTGTATGTAGAGTTTGTGTACAGTGCGTGTGGACATATTCCCATTTTTTACATAAGTGTGTGTGTGTGTGTGTGTGTGTGTGTGTGTGTGTGTGTGTGTGTGTGTGTGTGTGTGTGTGTGAAGGGCGTACCCTGGGGTAAGGCAGGCCACTGCTGGTGTTGAAGGCTGGCAGTAGTCTATGACCCAGGTCTTTGGCCATGTGGAGGAGGCCGTCCCGGTACCACTGCATGTGGTGGCCCTTCTCCTTTAGCAACACGGCCATGGAGTGGCCCCCCAGGAGCCCTCTGGAGACACACATGGACTGCAGTTTAAGACACGCGCACACACGCACGGACACACACACGGACATACACACACACACACACATGGACAGGGACACACACGGACACACACACACACATGGACACGCGCACACACGCACGCACGGACACACACACGGACACACACACACAGAGACATGGACACACACGGACACACACACACACACACACACAGACACTCACACACACACATGGACAGGGACACACACGGACACACACACGGACACACACACACACACACACACACACACACACAAATGGACAGGGACACACACGGACACACAAACACACATGGACAGGAAAACAGACACACACACACGGACAGGAAAACGGACACACACACACACGGACAGGGACACACACGGACAGGAAAACGGACACACACACACGTGATTTTCCCCCCACTCAACTATCATGGGTAATTCCCTTCCTCTCTCACCCCAGCACGCGGATGTTGGTCTCAAACACAGACACCACGATGTCGTTGTCCAGCCTCACGTCCGTCAGCACCCGTCTCACTGCAGCCTCGAACTCTGTGGTCTTGTTCAAAAGCTGTAAAAGCACAGGCGGGGGGGGGGAACACGCCGAACGGCGGTGACAGAAATGTCAACGTCACGTCGTCCCACAAAGGGCTAAAACCAAAACCAGGAGACGGCCCGAGGAGGTCAGAGGCACAGACGACACGAACGACTCACCGCTAGAGTGTCCAGAGTGTCGATGAGCGTGAGGGAGAACCTAGAACACACGGTCGACAAATCAATCACAAACCGATCACATTTCCTCAACGACTGGGAAAACGTAAACCGTTTACAACAGGACGGCGTATCCCAGTGAAACCGTGACGAAGTACGTCCCCAGGTCTCCCCCCCTTCCTCCTGGGTTTTGCACTACTCCCTCCCTCCCTATATGGATCTAAAAGGACGCTGTTTGACACCGATTGATGTTACCATGGCTCTGATACCAATCAGTCGTGTTTAAACCTATGCGGGGGGGGGGGGTGTTGTTGTGAGTAGGTGTGTTGTTGTGAGAAGGTGTGTTGTTGTGAGAAGGTGTGTTGTTGTGAGATGGTGTGTTGTTATGACAAACAAATTGCACTTCAAAGGGAAATGGATGGATAATTTGGAGGCAGGCAGGCGGGCGGGCAGACAGGCAGGCAAGGCAGGCAGCATTCAACACAGATTGACTGTGTCTCCTGTTCACCACATCCTACTCTGGCCCTGCAGGCAGCAGCACTCACTTCCCCAGCGCGTCATCCACGTCTCCCCGGCTGGGCTCCAGCCCACGCACCCTCCCCCGGCACGTCAGAGGCATCAGCTCGTCCGCTGGGTACGCATGGTCCTGGGGAACACAACCACACAACCAGCGGCAGCTTTTACAAAACAAACACAACACAATACCGTATGTTGTGTACGCAGTATGATCATAAACATATAGCTGACTGACATAGACCCCGATATAAAAGAAGAGATTAAAACCAGCTTAGATGGTGGGCACTGAAGTAGAAAGGCATTTCCAAAATCAGGCTCGCTGGCACTGACCTGAAATGAGTTGTCTATTGGCTGAAACTAAATCAATTAGGAGAGCACTCTGTGCTTTTAGCATATTGCAAAACTAGATTCGGCAGAAAAGGCAGAGGCCTGCGCTGCAACAAATGTAAGCGGAAATTAATAAATTCCCCCCTAAACGACTCTCTCTCCCTGTGATCTGAGAAAGGGGTCGTGTGAGGTGACTTACCATATAATTGCCATAAGCATGGTCAAACATCTCAACCACTTGGTTCCTTAGGGGGTTGGGGGGGGGGGGAGAGAGAGAGATGGAGAAACAACCAGTCAGCATAGACCCATCATCCTCGTTTGGCTAAGAATTTCTGTCTCCCATCTGGACAACGAATCGCAACACCATCCTCACTTACCTCAGTTTGTGCTTCTCCTCTCGAGACATACCATGTCCCAGGCTGCACAAGGTGCCCAGCAACAGCAGCGAGGCCGTGTGCATAGGCACAGGGCGAAACCACGACAACAACGTCCACATGGCTACTACAACCTGGCTCTCAAGTCAAGTACAACTGTAGTCCACCATTACACTAATACACAACTAATACACAAACACACAGAGATGAACACCGCCGTCCTCATGGGCACATGTTCAGCACCGGGGGACACTTCCAACCGGTCCCAGTCTCTCTCTGGTCCTATTGCTATTTACTCGCAAACAACATATTGAAGTTATCCTGTTTATAATGCCCGAGACACTGTTACTCATCAGCTTGTCGCTGCCCATTTAGACGCCACTCCTCGATCACTCACTCACTCACTCAAATCCAGCTACAGTACAAATCCAGATGATGTTGGAGGTGGGAGTGATGAGAGAGAGCCTAGGACATAGGAGTTCATCTCAGATCAAACATGTATTTCACAGTTCATCTCAGATCAAACATGTATTTCACAGTTCATCTCAGATCAAACATGTATTTCACAGTTTGCAGGAATGCTGTGTTGTGTAAACTGATAGGAGTGACTTGTCACGGAAATGTGTCTTACTGTCTAAAGGTAAACATTCAGAACACACACACACACACACACACACACACACACACACACACACACTGACTATCACAGTTCCTTGTTGACCTGTTATGTCACACCTGTTTGTCTTCCGATCCCTTTCAACACACTGATCTACAGTATCGGGAGAATGACACGTTGACACACGACACACCAAGTCAGTTCTTCGGTGTGTCAACACAACCCTGTCTCTCACACTAATCCCTAAGTAGCTTTTCTAATTGGCACGATTCACACGATCGATTACTCAGTCAGGCAGTAGCTAATCATAATGCACAGCATCTAACTAGTAAACGTTCTTGTCATCAAGCAAATCAGGTAATCAGGCACTCAACAGCTTAGCTATGATCTCATATTATGAGCACTGTATCTTCAGATGTACTGTAGGTAATCACTGGAACATCATTCAACAGCCCCACATAGAAGACCTATTTACTAGCCATCATCTTGTCCTGGAAGATAGATAGTTAGATAGATTGAAAGATAGATGGGGGCCTTCTTGTCAATATGATCTAGTATTATTTCCTCCTGTTCCTTTGACAGCTCTCTTATCTCCCCTTTCGTGTCTCGTCAGCCCAAGTTGGAAAGCCTTGCTAGCTAGCTAGTTAGCCAAGAAGCTAGCCAGCTGGTTCGGTTTATCAACAACAGTCCTGATTCATACAAATCAAGTAAGAAACGTCGCCAGGGTCCATTCGGGCTTTGGGTCAGTCAGTGTCCCCCCAAGGTGAAGTTGTTCTTGTTTTCCTGTTTTTGAAGCGAAGTATTTGGTCCACCTTTGATGTGTTGGGGGAATGAGCCCGATTTGCGAGTATTGCTAGCCCGGAGACGAATGCGCCTCCTGTCCTGTTTAGTTCGTAAATACGCTCTGGAAATCTGATCAGCACTCGCGGAACGCCTCTCGTCCAATCAAACGACTCGGTCCCTTTGTGACGTTGAACACCGTGTGCGCTCCGGCGCTCTCGGAGCGAATGTGCGAACGCAGCCTTAGATAAACGTACAACAATATCCGCATCCGCTACGGTGTTAGTTCCGCCCTCGAGTCCCGCCCCCCCTACCCCACCTAATCACGTGATGTTTTGTGTTTGTCGAGAAGAAGAATTGTGAAATAATTACTACTCCGATATTTTTTAAATAAGTAAAAATCCATAAAAATCGTAGATGTCAAGGTACATACCGTTTGGCATGCGTTAGGGTTCTTTAGACATTGACGGAAACGTGATTAAATCTGCCATCATCTTTTGAGATGTCACTACATTTCCCATGAAGCATAGTGAACACGCCCCTTTTTGGGTGATAGAAGTATAGAAGTTTGACTGGCAGTCAATGGGAATTTCTGGTCTTCGCTACTTTAATCCGATAAAATAAGAAAACCGTAGTGCTTTTTAGATATTAGGAGCACAAATCCGATCAATGATCGACGTCGTTATATAGAGAAAATTAATGAAATAGGGGTTGATTCATCAGATCAGTCATACGTCATCTCCCTGTCATCAGGGATTTGTAGTTCTAAATCTGCCATCATCTTTTGAGATTGACTACATTTCCCATGAAGCATCGTGAACTCGTGAATACGTTGCTGGATGTCACATGATCCACATGGGGCGATGACAACAAATCCCTTTACAGCGGTTTAGGGATCAACTGAGGATCGATCACATGGTGACCCTTGAACGCTGTCATTATAAATGCTGCATACATACTTGCCCTCGACTGTGATCTTGGCTGTGTACTTCAATAACAGCAACATCAGTTCTCGTTGAAAAGATTGAAAACTGCTTACAGAAACCCTGTTGTTAACATTTCAACAACATCCCTCCTTTTCGGACTCTTTGGGTAAGTTTCACCAAATATAATTATGAATAATATCAAATCATCTATCTCCGTTATATTATTTATGCACATTAACAAGATTGTTGTCTTTATTTGCACTTGACACCACGGACCTCATTGTCTCTTCGCTTGTTTTAGAGCATTTTCGCTTTTTAATTTGTCTAGTGTGTAATATTTGTGATATGTTTAATATAATATGTAATATATGTGTAATAATATATATATAATAATAATAATAATATATGTAATAATATGTAATATATGTGTATATGTTTGTGAATATGTGAATATGTTTTTCTGTTTTTGCACCTTCAGAAGAACCACTACAATTTCATTGTATAGGCAACTGTACAAGGACAATAAAGTCTATTCTATTCTATTATATTCTACATGACATTGCACAGTCAGCATAATTGTGTCTGTCTCCCTCAGCCATGGCTCCAGCTGCTGTCAGACCCCTCACCGGGCTAGTCGCAGCCACCTTCACTCCTCTCACCCCAGAAGGGTAGGTGATTTGAACATTTCTCAACAGAATATATTTTTTATTTTATTTTACCCCAATTAACCCATTTCTGTCCCACCTCTCTCTTTCTCTCGCTGCCCCCTCAAAATTTGAGATGTTTAATTTAATGTTCCTCCACAGTGAACTCCACCTCCCAGGGATAGGACCTTATGTTGACTACCTGCTAGAGCATCAATGTGTTAAAAGTGTATTTGGTAAGAGGACATTTCTTATTAATGTTATGAATGAATCTTCGTTTTCTCCTATACTGTGAATAGCGTATGATCAGGTATTCATTTTGTCGAATAAACTTGTTATAAGCTGTGTGTTGATAATATATATAATATATCATATAATATAATTCCCTTCTATTAATTTCTTTACTACCAGTAAATGGCACCACGGGCGAGGGTATGTCTCTCAGTGTGGAGGAGAGGAAGTTAGTTGCAGAGGAGTGGTGTCGAAAGGGGAAAAACAAGTAAGTCATACATGAGTTATATGACTTTACAAGTTTACACCATGTTAAACATTTTTGTATTGCGTGAATGTAAATTAGTCACTTTGCTCCCTGCCTGGCTGATTCTGTGTGTGTGTGTGTGTGTGTGTGTGTGTGTGTGTGTGTGTGTGCTTCCTTCCACAGGCTGGAACAAGTCATAGTTCATGTGGGTTGCATGAGTCTTAAGGACTCCCAGGATCTGGTAAGTCATTATCTACCACAACCTTCTGACACACACACACACACACACACACACACACACACACACACACACACACACACACACACACACACACACACACACACGGTGTGTGTTTCAGGACTGTGCCATACTCTCTCTCTCTCTCCGCTTCCGCTGTGTGTTCTCTACAGGCTCGCCATGCAGCTGAAGCCGGGGCTGATGGGATAGCGGTCATCTCTCCCTCTTTCTTCAAGCCCGCCACTGCAGGTTAATGAGACCTTGTTTCTCTGCTGTAAAAGAAGAAGAACTGCTCGTGTGTTTGTTTGTTCTTGGTGACTTTCAGCTCTACCTGTTATAATCCTGAACAAATATTGACTGTGTGTGCGTGTGTATTTCCTCCCTCTCCCCCCCTCTCCTAAAAAGAGGCCCTGAGGAAGTTCCTTCAGGAAGTAGCCTCAGCCGCCCCAGATCTGCCATTCTACTACTACCACATTCCATGTGTGACCGGCGTTAACTGTGAGTGCTTTACGTTCAGTTGATGTGGGAGGGACACACCTGTTGATACACCTTTGCAGGAGTATTCATGCTTGGAATCACATGCTTGCTGGGTTCCACCATGACACAGCAGGAAACCCTCATAAGCTGTAGAAATAGAAATATAGGGGCGCTTGGGTGGCGTAGTGGATTAAGCGCTGAACATGTACCGCAGGGCTCCCGGTTCGATTCCGGCCGCGGACATATCCTGCATGTCATCCCTTCTCTCTCTCTCTCACCCATCCTTCCTGTCATAACCCCTACTATATCTGTCATTAAAAAGAAAAATATGAGTGGGACTGCCCCACTCAGAAAAAATTACTTTAAAAAAAGAAAGAAATAGAAATATTAATATCTTTTGTCCCAGTCTACTACTTTTGACACACTCTCAAGAGTCCATATGCCCTGTCCCAGTCCATTTGACACAGATAGCAGTAACGTAAAATACAGTTTACACGGACATGCCTCGGTATGAAGCTTGGTAACAGACTGTTGTTGAATCTCAGATCATGTTTTCCACTCAGTGCATGCGAGGGACGTGATGGAGGGCATCGAGAAGCAGATCCCCTCTTTCCGGGGGTTGAAGTTCAGCGGTAGTGACCTGATGGACTTCGGTCAGTGTGTCAGCTCCAGTCCAGCTCACTGGTCACTCCTATATGGCATGGATGAGGTCTGTCTTTCAGTTTCTCTCTCTCTCTCTCTCTCTCTCTCTTTCTTTCTTTCTTTCTCTCTCGCTCCCTCTCTCTGTCTCTGCAAGCCCAGTTCATCGCTGAGTGCCTTTCCAAGCATGCCCCCCCCCCCTGTCCCCTTGACATTCTTCATAGTTCAGACTCTGTACTGTGTCTTATCCTTACAGAATTGCTATGTTAGTGTGCAACAATATGTCTGTCTAAACTAAAGAACATTTGTTTTGCTTTTTAACAGCAACTTCTTGGAGCTCTGGCTATGGGTGCCAACGGGGCAGTGGGCAGGTCAGTCCCCATCCCATAATAATATTATAGCATATTATGTGATCCTAAAACTGTTGTTATATTCAGTGGGCACTTCAACACATAAACCTTCATAATATGAAGGGGGAAAAAACGGAAAGCTCTTTGGTCATTTGCGCGACTTGAGGGCTGCTGTCATGCGGACCTTTCCACCCAACCGTGTCACATATCCTCTTTATTTAACCTGGGGGTTTATACAAAGGAGGTGCCGTGTTACATAGCGTTCAGAAATAAGTACTTAGTCTAGAACAGGCATTTTTCTTTCTATGGGAGAATGAGCAGCTCTATAGATGTTTTTTTTTTTTTTTTTTACTTTATTGAGAGTAAGGCAGATGATACAGATATACAAAAACAATACTTTTCAGTTTTTTTTCTTCTTTCTTTTTCACAAAACACAAACATCACCCGCGGGGTGTTCCCAAAACATGGCTTCTGACGCACAAGGTCCATTTGTCTCAAATCACTCAGACTATTATCGCATCAGACTATTATCAGAGAATTACCAGAGGGACACAGGGTGATATAGTATATACATTAAGCATCTGTTACATGCATATTTAGACACAATATATATATATATATATATATATATATATATATATACATGTATACATATAATATACTTAACTTGTTTGTATGTGTGTCTAAATATATATATATATATATATATTTCGACACACATATTTGGTCAAACAAACAAGTTAAGTACTGGTATGACTGATGTTCAATGAGAGGACATCCACATGCAGGACCAATTCTGGAGATTCAGATTCCTTCATATGCATAGGCGCAAACTCTTCCCTTCAGTAGAATACAGTACCTCTCTCTCTCTCTTTCTCTCTCTCTCTCTCTCTCTCTCTCTCTCTCTCTCTCTCTCTCTCTCTCTCTCTCTCTCTCTCTCTCTCTCTCTCTCTCTCTCTCTCTCCAGCACGTACAACTACCTGGGCTGGAGAGCGAACAGCCTCTTGTCAGCATTTGAGAAGGGGGACCTCGCCCAGGCCAGGACCATCCAGGTACGCCTTCCGCCCAGGTTCCATTTAGCTTCACTTGGGTTTTCATTGTATCTGTTCATTTGATTGTATCTCCGTCAATCTCGTTCACTGATGATCTCCCTTTGCAGTTCCAGGTGCAAGATATCCTCGCCTACGCAATGAAGCAGGGTGAGTGGAAGGAATTGTAGTGGGATGTTTATTATTGGGATGTTTATTCACTGATCTATTCATTATGGCCCATGTGTTATCTCTGGTACTACTGCTGAAACTAGTAGGCTTGTGAGTCTAGGCATGTTGTCATTTGTTTTCCTGTGTGTGTGTGTGTGTGTGTGTGTGTGTGTGTGTGTGTGTGTGTGTGTGTGTGTGCTTGTGCAGGGTTCGATCTCACTGTAAACAAGCAGTTGATGAGTGAGGTGTCAGGATTGGCTCTGGGACCTCCACGTCTGCCCCTCCTCCCGTGTCCCCAGGCCCGGGCCCTGGCCATCGCACAGAGACTCCAGGACGTCGTCCTCAGGGAACCTTAACGGTTGTGTTAATAGGCCATTATGAACGTTACTGAATCAGTGAGAACAGTCCTCCATTTATTTTCTCACACTATCCTCTTGGCAGTAGTTCAGCATCTCCTTCATCTACTGTCACTGTGCCTTGATAAACTAGAGGAGGAACAAGCTAATACTATTAACAATCAGGTTTACAAACAGATTAAGATCATAAAAAGGGTTGTGTGTCGATGGTTAAAGGGTTATTCTGGAACATACTTTTCCAAGACTGGGCATTTGAACTGTACTGTACTTTATTGAAATTTAAACAAACATTCCCACTTGCAACAGGCCACAGTGTCACGCATCATAGCAGTAGCCTACTGTCACTGAAGGGAACTGTTGAACAAATTTGTTTATGATGATTGAGTTGTTACAGAGGAGAATACTCTGTGTATCTTAAAAACGGCTTCTTCTAATATCGTTTTATTAAACGTGTATGTACGTGATGTATTTGCTTACTAATTTCATGTCACGGAGAAACAATTATGCCATTTTGTGTGACAAAAAGTTTTTATGGAAGTACTGTATTGTATTCTACTGGGCCCTGTCCAACAGTGTTGTTTAGTTAGGTTTGGTGTTCCCTGTATAACAAAATGTTTGATTCAAAACACTCACTATAACTGACTTCTGCACTTTCAGTTAAATCTTTGTAACACCTTTGTACAGTAGATATTTTTTAAATGGCTTAAAATAAGTAATAAATTGAAACTTTATACTTTTTGGGATTTGTATGCTATTCTTTTTCACTGTTCCCATTGATGGCTGGCTTATTAAATGCTAGTTTTTCTGCTAATTAATCAGTCTCTCCTCTCTCTGGTTATTGTCATAGGTTCCTTCCTTGTTTCTTCTCCTTTTCTGTTTGTCTCCGTCTCATCTGCAAGGTGTGTCAGATCTTGTGTATTTGTAATACAAAAAGCTAAATGATATGTGTGTGTGTGTGTGTTTGTGTGTCTGTGTGTGTTTGTTTGAGGAAGAGTGAGCCTTTCAGTCAGACAGAGAAGTGCTTTGTTCATGACGGTGTCTCTTGGCTGTGGTGTCTGCGGCTGCTCTGTGTTCTCTCCGGGCCCGCTCCCCTCCCCTCCTTTCCTGTGCTCCTCTCTCCTCATTATGACACATTCCAGCAATGCTCACACTTGCCCATTCACTCTCCATTAATTAGAGGATTGTTTATTGATTGATTATAGATTCTAATATCACAAAATCTGTAACTTTGCGACAGATATGTAATTTGGTGTGCAGTATGGTTACACTATCGAACCAATGTTACGTAAGGAAGTTGATGTTGTGAAATCCTGTTCCAAATAGTTTGAATAGAATCTGTTTACATGTAGACTGTAGAGATAAAGAGAGAGAGAGGGAGCCAGAGGGGAGTATGTACGTGGCTGATTTTCGGGCAGATATGGTTGGTCAAGGATCTGGCTGCAGGACAGTGGGAGGAACTGGAAACATTCAGAAGCCTCTAAAAGGGGCTCAAGCTCCTTTTCAACCTCAGGCGGTGGTGCATTTGGAATTAAGAATCATAGAACCATGGCTTGGTTTTTCCTGGGCTTCTGGGCACTACTGTTAGGCTGTTGTTGCCCCTCACTGCAAGTGGGGCAGTATACTCTGGGTAAAGGGCAGAAATGCAGCGGGTCGACTGCGGGCCATTGTGAAGCTGGCCTCGCCTGTGTTTCTAACAGCTCTACAGATACGTACGGCGAGGAGGCAGTCTGCATCTGTGAGTCTCCCATCTTTCCTCAATCATCATTTGTTTTTGGAGAATAATTGGTTGCTTTTGAACTGCTTTCTTTTTTCTTTTTCAATTTTTTTCCCCACTTTCCAGCACCACTGTCAAATACCAGCCGTACTTGATGTATTGTGTGTTGACTCAACTGTTTACTGTCCCTCTCAAGTGTTTGTTGAAATAGTTTTCTTATGCCTGGATAAGAGATTCAGATTCAGATTCAGATAACGTGTATTGCCATTATGCTTGACACATATAGGAATTTGTTTTGGCATTACAGTAGGTGCGTTTATGCTTTTTTCCCATGTATACATGAACAAAAACAAATGCAAAAACAGGACAACACAGGACAGACATTGCAGTGAATAGTGCTATATATATATATATATATATATATATATATATATATATATATATATATAAAGTGCAGTGCAGACTTTTTCAAAGGTCCAGTGCATATTCAGTCCCGAGCAGACTTGGGGGCGGAGGGTAGGGGGAAGCCAGAGTCATTTAGCAGCCTGGCGGCTGAGGGGAAATAACTGAGCCTGTGGCGGGCCTTTACTGCTTTAGGCAGCCGCAACCTTCTCCCAGAGGGAAGCAGGGTGAGGAAGAGAGTCAAATAAGTACTTGTCAGTGCCTTCAACATACAGTATGTGTAAAGGTCTCTAGGCACAGAGGGAGGTCGACACAGAGGAACGGTGTAGAAATGGAATGTTTTATTTGGTACACCGTGGCAGCAGCTCAGCACCCCTTCCCTCGGGTGTGCTGGCGTATTCAATAATAGTCTTTAAGTGCAATAAATAAATGCAGCGCGACAGCCGACTGAGGCTCCGCCTCCTCTCTCCCACTTCCCTTTCGGTGTCGCTTGGCCGTCGCTCCGTCACTGCCTCTCTCTCGCACTCAGCAGGTGCTTCCTGTCATGTTTCTCGTGGGAACAAACACACACAGGTTAAATAGACCAGTTGGATAACGAGTCTGATTACTAACACCTGTCGGTAATCAGCCTGTTATCCACCCTCCACCACAATCTGGCTCCACCTGCAGGCCAGAACGCGCCATGCTCCCCAAAGTACGATATGCAGTACATTGCCTTGATCGTATCTGTATCTCCTGTTCTGTAGCTCCCCCTTTCTACCCGTTCTGCGCCCCCTGCTCGGAGGTGAAGTGTCCCCGGGTGCGGCGTATCTGCAAAACTAGACACATGACAGAACCGTGTGGCTGCTGCCAACAGTGTGGCCGCCAGAGGGGCCAGCTGTGTGGGGGCCGTCAATGGGAGAAGGGTTACTGCGACACTTACCTCAGCTGCGCTCTGTTCGTGGGCCACGAGCCTGCCTTACCCCCCCACACCGGCGTGTGCAAAGGTAAGAGGATTGGGATGATAACAGCTAGCTTATGAGCTGACATTGAGGTATTGCCTAGACATATTGTGAGTGGAATTTGGGTTTTGAGTAACAGTTATGAAAGAGGTTGATTATGTTAGCGGATCCAGCTTGCTCTGATAGGTTGTATTCTTTTCTTTATCAAAATGAGTGTGCAAATTGTCTCTTTTCATTGACATTTCATTTGAACGCCTCATGACAGTTAGCTTAGAAACATTGATACATCATTTGGTAACCCTTTAATTAGTGAGCAAGTTCATCAGATCTATTGTTATTGATTCATACAAGGCTTCAGGTGATAAATGGTTCACAAATGTTGAACAAAGTTAACGTTTAGAGGCAGACCTTGGAATAAAGCATTTCTCTTGCCCTCTTTTTCCTCTCTCCCTTCATCGTATTCCACTAAACTCATCCTGTCTGTCTGTGTTCTCTGTCTACTAGAGTTACCAGGGCTGACGGCGGATGCCTGGGAAGATCCCCTGTGTCCCTGGAAGTGGGGCTGCAGCATCAGGACGGGTGTGTGTGACTGCTACAACGTACAGACCTGCTACAATAGCCACCACGGTTACGATGATCCAGAAACATGCCAAAAAGAAGTGGAAGGTGAGTGCTGTACGGTATATACAGACATGTGAAATACCTCCCTGGTTTGGCTATTTCTTTTCTATTGCTTTATACATAAAAAGCAATAGAAAAGAAATATATATATTAATATATATTAATATATATATATATAAGCCCATCATGTCTCTGGACTGGACTGAGGTTTGTAGTATGATTCAATGCTGAACTTTATTCAATTAACTTCCTCCCCTCATAGTCCGGATGTACGGATATTATGAGCCGTTGGACGAGAACCCGAGTGAACCCGAGCCTGTACCCGAGCCTGTACCCAAGCCCTATATGAGTTGGGGCTGTGATTTGCAGGGAGACCAGTGTGTGTGTTCAATGAAGGATATCCGTATACGACGACTCTCTCCAGACCAGTGTGAAGACCTGCGGGGTGAGTTAGAGTTAGAGTTTCACTGAACAACATTACAACCGTAGTGATAGCGATATCCCAACTCTATTTGATCGAGCATCTTCAACTTTTCAAAAACAGCAGAGGACAAATTACTGAGATTTAGGCGATTTGAGGCTAAATGGCTATGGATTCTTATCTCATATTCTCTTTCTCCCCTGTGTGTGTGTGTGTGTGTGTGTGTGTGTGTGTATGTGGTCTGTGTGTGTGTGTGTGTGTGTGTGTGTGTGTGTGTGTGTGTGTGTGTGTGTGTGTGTGTGTGTGTGTGCACGTGCGTGTCTGTCAGAGAAAGCTCGCTGCAGTAATGTCCACTGCCCTGAGATCCCAGCTCCACCTTGCCCTGCTGATTCCTTCTTGACTGAGCCCTTCACTCCTCCTGATCAATGCTGCCCACAAATAACTGCTATTTGCACATGCAATTTTGAGAATTGCCCCAAAGCACCCACAACCTGCCCTCCTGGGTCCCACGTCAGGCGTGTGAAGAGTGCAGAAGGCCGTCCAGGAGATTGTTGCCACATGTACCAGTGTGTGTAGGTTAGACACTTGTCTGGGAAACCAAGAGAGAAGAGGTGGGAAGAGGCAAAGGGATCAAATGTGTTTCACTAGGGACTGCATGTACATTACATTTCACATGTATTCATAGAGCTAACCCACATTATTCTTTACAAATGCCATTATTCAAGAGGAACATTATCTTGATGATTTTAAATATGATTGTCAAACGTGTAAGTCGTTAATTTCAGGAAATGTGTAATAACAAAATAAAATACTGAATTACAGAACTGATGTCTAGCGGTAAGATATGTGTACTGATTCTAGTAGTAAATCTTTCTATGATCAGGAGGACATTCGATTTTGGACATTCGACATGTCGATTTCGCATCCACAATCAAATATGATCTAGGATCCCAACCGTTGTATGTGTCACGATGTGAATAAAACCACACATGTATGTATCTCACTGCATAATAAAGAAAATGTGCCATGATGACATGATGATTAAGTAGAACGTATGTCAGTAGCAGTGCGGAGCTAGTGGATCTAGTCCAGGGGTGGCCAACCCGTCTGTGTGCGGCTCTTTGCCTGTCTGTGTGTGGCTCTTTGCCTGTCTGTGTGCGGCTCTTTAATCCATTAATTAATAAAAGTGCGTGGCTCACTCTCTGTGTCTCGATAGACCTTGTTTTGGTATGGCAATCTATGGCACTCGCCATACCTGGATTCAAAAATAATAATAAAAAAAAATCCCCAGAAAATGTAATCTGAGTCACGTTGTGTCATGTTGGTGATTTTATCCACTTCACACAACGGTAACTCAACATCCTCCCGGCTCCATCTCACCCCACCAGCCAAGCGCTGTAGTGGAGCGCAGGGTTGCCAGACGGGATTTGACCATTTCCAGCCCAACCAGTCTAAAAGCTGCCGAATCCACCCGTCCAAGTGTGACCAAAAGTAGCCCAATCTGGCAACACTGGTGGAGCGACATCGGTTCCTCAATAAACAAGCCACAAGTAACGTTCATGTTAAAACCTAGTCCATGATTCTCGTTCATTCAGGTGGGTTAAACAAACTGTATATGAATGAATGAATGAATGGACTTTATTGTCATTGCTACAGTACAGGTACCAAACAACGAAATTTAGGAGGGGTGGCTCCCCTGGTGTTAGGAAAGGGAAAAAAAAAAACTTTAAAAAAAAAAATCACAAGAAGGGAAGGAGCTGGTTTACATAAATAAAGGCTATGTTGTAGGAGTGACGGCAATAACAGGACGATGTAGTCGGTTTGCCGGTAGAAAAACAATCATGTGCTTTATTCTCACTCTCTGCATGCGTACTGACAACAACAACATTCATTCATTTCCGTCCCACTTATATCCCGTCATATCACCCGCTAAGCAGCCTGGGTGATGGAGTAAACACAAACATATCAACAGTGCTTTGTACAAGGCTGGAACGCCGTGAATTACGAATACTCTGCTCGCTAACGAGCGGTCACTACACACGTCCCCCCAGAATTCACAAGAACCGGCCCCAAAAAACGGTCAGGGACTCTGATAACTCGCCCAAAGCGACTCTGGCGCCCTTGAGCAGGCACAGGAGACCGAGGCAGGGGAAAAACAACAGGCGGACGTTTGGCCGGCCTCGGACGGCAGGGCAGGGGGTCTGCAGGAGCTAGGGTCGGGACTGTTTTAACAGGGGGGCGACCGCGGCGAGGCGGGTGGGCCACCTCGATGGGACGGTCCAAGTCCAGATGAGCTGGCTTAAGGCGATCCACCGAGATGCGTTCCTTACTACCCCCCATGTCGATAATAAAGGATTTGTCGCCTGTCTCCACGACCCGGTAGGGACCATCATAGGGCGGTTGCAGAGGGGCTCGATGGGCGTCTTGGCGGATAAAGACATACCCCGCTGCCTTAAGATCAGGCGGGACACGTACCTTAGGAACGCTGTGGCATGAGGTAGGGATCGGCCGGAAGGACTTGGCCTTGTCCAGCAGCGCACTTCGCTGTTCTGGTGCTGACCACCCGTTGGCCAGAGGCCGTCCCACTGACGGAGACTACCACAGCTGAGGTGGCCCGCGCATTCATCGGCACCTGGGTCTCCCGGTTTGGGGTCCCCTCAGACCTTTCCTCTGATCGGGGGGCCCAGTTCACTTCTGGCTTATGGACTTCCATTACTCAGCAGCTGGGTGTCTCCCTCCACCGCACTACGGCTTACCACCCACAGGCCAATGGCCTGTGTGAACGTTTTCACAGGTCCATGAAGGCTGCCCTTAAAGCCGATCTCTGGTAATGTGGATGATTAAATCCAACTGTGAAATGAGAAAAGACAAGGAATACAATAGATTGAATGCACAGAATCAAACATTTATTGACTCATTCAGGTGGGCTTCTGGGTCTTCCTGGAGGTCTTCTTGAAGGGGTTGAGGGCTGATGCCATCCTCCTGAAGACGGCCGCTAGGGACAGGAGGGAGGGGGGGGGGGGGGGAGAGAGAGAGACATTAACGTAACACAGAATTCTTTTTTTTTTTCTTTTTTTTTTCTTCAGATTTTATCCCTTTTTCACCCAATTTGGTAGCCAATTTAACCCAACTTAGCATCCAATTATCCCCTGCCTATTGCATAGGATCCGCCGCACGACCCCGTGGCCGGCAGTCCCAGAAGAGGCCGCCAGGCAGACTAGCTGACTGGCTCCTCGAGCCCAGCACCGTTATTCCGGCGCCCAGGGGGCGGTGTTGCGCGACGGATCCTAGTCCAGAAATACTCCTTTTCCGCCCTCGGAAGCGGCCGCCCAATATGCCGCTTCCCGTGTGCCTCGGCCATATCTGGATCTGGCGAGCCGGGATACGAACCCTGGCCCCGGTGGGCAGCATGCACTAGTGGCCAGTGCGTAGACCGCTACACCACCGCGGGGCTGAATTCTTGGTTTTTCAAGGATTACATTTAGTCTCATAGTGTATTGGTGCTTGTAGTAATGTTGAGGATTAGCTGATTCATGCAGTATCAACCCTACAGCAGAAGGATCTTCCAATCAGTAGACTTACAGATGCAGCCTTCAGCCTTGGGCTCCTCTGCTTCCTCTGGGGCTGGGCTGTCCTTCTTCTCGCTCTTCTTGGAGCTCTGTGAAAGTATTACAAAAAAAGTAACATGTTTACGTGATAGGCCTATCTATCTATCTATCTATAATTAATGGAATTGGTAAGACACCATGGGCCGGTTTCACAGACAAGGCTTAAGCCTAGTCCTGGACTAAATCACACTTTCAATGTAAAATCTCCATTGAAGATGCTTTTTAGTCCAGGATTAGGCTTAAGCCTTGTCTGTGAAACTGGCCCCATAACTCCTAAAAACACTGTGTATGAGAGGAGATTGTGTATATTAGTGTTGTTCCGATACCATTTTTTGATCCCGATACCGATACCGATACCTGACCGTGCAGTACTTGCCGATACCGAGTACCGATCCGATACCACGGCGTTTGAAAAAACAAAACAAAAAAACATGTTTTTTGAGCCGCATACTCACCTCGATGTAAAATTATTGCTAACACTTAGTCTGGCACTGCTCAAAACCTTTTTTTTTTTTACGTTTTTGTAAAGTACTCGCCGATACCGATACCAGCATTTTTGTGCGTATCGGTGGCCATGCCGATACTAGTATCGGTATCGGAACAACACTACTTTCCATTGTGAGCTAAGTCAAAGGCATGGTCCGCATGCCACGGTTGCTACAGATGGGGTTTGCACATCTCACCTTCTCCATCATTCTGGACTGCACTTCTGGTCAATTCATCTCCTAATTTTAGCACCTCTATTTTGTGAGTGCTCAGCTGACAAGACCTCCCATGAGGTTCTCTACCCCAGTTTTCTGTGTACGTAAGCACATTTTGGTTGGCAGTAGGCACTAGGTGCCAAACTGCTACAGATATACCAGGGTCGTTTGGCAATATTTGAATGAAAAATAACCTGTCTACTACAACTTTAAACTATATTGCCAGTAAATAGAACTTAGCTGTTGATATATCTGGTTTAGCCTGACAAAAGCACTATTCCAGCAGAGTATTGGTGCGCTCTACTGTAGCAGTCTTGTAGTGGTACAGTATAGCTACAGTTAGCCTTAGCTAACCTGAGAGATGTGGGACTGTGGTTTTAGCGACAGCATTAGCCTTAGCTAACCTGAGAGATGAGAGGTTAAGTGCTAATGCTCTTATCCGCACACTACGCCCTATATGTTTTAATCTCACTGTGTGAGATCATGTAATATGATCCACTCATAAAGGCTTGGGTCTGGTTAGCCTAGCGACTGTGACTGTTGCATTAGCTAACCTGAGTGATGTGGGACTGTGGCTTCAGCATTAGCTAAACTGAGAGATGTGGGACTGTGGCTTTAGCATTAGCATTAGCTAACCTGAGAGATGTGAGACTGTGGCTTTAGCATTAGCTAACCTGAGTGATATGGGACTGGGACTTTACCATTAGCATTAGCTAACCTGAGAGATGTGAGACTGTGGCTTTAGCATTAGCAGGGCTCTCAAGTCTCACGCATTGGACGTGAGACAAGGTGTGGCGTGTGAGCGTGTGAACGGGTTGAAATGCGCGTGTCTCACGCCCAATGCGTGAGACTTGAGAGCCCTGCATTAGCTAACCTGAGTGATATGGGACTGGGACTTAAACATTTGCTAACCTGGGTGACATGAGACTGGGGCTTGTCCACGTCTCCGTCGTTCTCGTTCATGTCGCTCAGCAGGCCCTGCACCTGGTACTCCAACACATAGCTGTCGATGAAGCGCTCCAGCTCCTCGATCTCCTGCGAGAGTGTGCTGCCGGCCTCCGAGGACGCCGACGCCACAGACGAGTTCTCCATGGCAACTTGGCAGCCACCGGCGGGGGGGGGGGCAGGGGAGGGAAGGAGGAGAGGGACCTGTGGGGGGTGGGAGATAAACAGTTTGTTAATGAGATCAAATCAAAACACAGCAGGTAGGCACTACACATCACTTCAAGTCAAGGTGCAATGTACAGCATTTCAACAGTTAGAGCTTGGAGATCAACTATCCTCTATCTTCAGTTGTTCCAAGTTCTGACTGAAACCTGCACAACAAACCGAAGTCCCTCTAGCCCCAATGACCTCTGAAAAGTAACAGTGCAGTACCACTACTACGCCACTAGTCACGCCACTACTCGTCAAGGAACTGTTTCCATCCCCAAGTCAGCCTTCATTTCTGTCATACACCCTGCAGCCCCACCAGCCTAGTCCTAGCCGGCACCAACCCCAGTCACAGAAGAGGTGTCTCCCTCTCCCTCCAGGATCTCCGAATGCCATTTACAGCTTGGCTGTAATCCCAGATTCTTTCTTTCTTCTTGTCACTTTCTCTCTCCGTCTCCCTGAACTCTACCTCATCCCTGCTCTCCAATGGTGACGTGCCTGCGCGCTGACATGACCCCTACCTGGTTGACACGGGAGAGGTCTGGCTGCTAAGCTGCTTGAGCACTGGCTACGCAAAGAGGATTTACTACTGAGGCACGCAGAACTGATACGTCGAGGGTTGGTGTGCACTTGCAGGCTATAAGCCTTTGTTATGTTTTGGTGGCTACATGTATAACCTAGACTAGAAAGTGAGCCACGGCAGCTGATGATATCATAAAGAGAATAGGCTGAAAACGTAATGAGTGATCAATGTGTAATAATAGTAGGCTGCATTTATTGTAGCCATGTAGCCTTATGTAGACACGTATGTTTGATGATGATTCTTCACACAAATTATGAGATGATCCAAGCACCACATACCTTAAAGTCTAATGATTGTTTCTCTACCTTTGACACATTACACCCTATATGTTTTGTCACTGTGTGAGGGTAATAAGATCCACACATACACTGACGCTTGCACCTGGTTAGCCTGGCACTCTGCGAACAAGGCTAACGGTAAGTTTCTGACCAACAGAAGGCTAGTCTCAGTGTCTTGTCTACCAAACTTTAAAAATTGACTTTTTGGGAATGGGAAGGAATTGACAGTAGACGGAAATGACACGGGCTGACAAGTTGCCTGTCTGGCTGTCTGGTTTAACAGTGAGAAGCGGTGCCAGCAGAGGGCTAATTGCTTGCAGACAGACAGACAATACACTTGGCAGACGGACAAGCATTCCCTCCCCTGACAGAAGCAGGTGGCAGCTACAGAGTCCTATAAAAGGCTGTGGCTTCATTATCTTGTGACAACATCTCATTCCATCATACGACCCCGACTGCAGTACTGTAAAGCCAGTGTTTCCCACAGGATGCTGTGAGACTGTGGCGGGTCGACCACAGTCTCAGCTAAAATATTGTCGATCACGGCCCACCACAGTCTCGCCGACGTATGGGTAACACTGCAAGCAGCAAACAGAGGTCTGATTAGGCGCGTCAACTGCTTGAACGAAGAATTCAGAAGATCCAGAAGAGCAGGTTGCTGACATAGATAGGCCTTGAGGAAGGCAAGCGTTGTCATTAGCAGTTAGCAGAGCAAAAGTATTTAGGTCTCGTCTGATACTGTTAACCTGTTATCAGATAAACCAAGTCAAAGGCATTCCAATCCATTATCACCCAATGTTCAGCCAGGGTGAAAGAGAAGATGATGAGGCTGGAATTGAAAAAAAAATAAAAAAGAGGCAGTGATGAGACAGCTGGTGGTGTGAGGAAGGGTGTGACAGGATAACCAGGTGGTGTGACGGAGGGTGAGACAGGATAGTCCGGTGGTGTGAGGGAAGGTGAGACAGGGTAGTCAGGTGGTGTGAGGGAGGGTGAGACAGGGTAGTCAGGTGGTGTGAGGGAAGGTGAGACAGGGTAGTCAGGTGGTGTGACGGAGGGTGAGACAGGGTAGGTGGTGTGAGGGAGGGTGAGACAGGGTAGTCAGGTGGTGTGACGGAGAGTGAGACAGGGTAGTCAGGTGGTGTGAGGGAGGGTGAGACAGGGTAGTCAGGTGGTGTGAGGGAGGGTGAGACAGGGTAGTCAGTAGGGGTGCAACGGTTCTCGGTTTTATATCGGACGGTACGGTTCGCCTTCCACGGTTCAATACACTAGTGAACTGTGCGGGTTTTCGGTTTATCCTGCTTTTCATTCAAAGTCGGAGGTGGAGTTGGTCTGGAACGCAGTTGCTTCTTGCTCAAATGTTTGTTCAGAGTTGAGAACATGGCAACAGTTTGAGGAAGCCCTGGATTGCTACAAATCTGTGTTGTGGGGTTATTAATTCTGGTTTTGGCATTGAATATAGCGATGAGGGATTGAAAACAGTGAAAAGAAACGTATCGTTTATATGTCGTATATGCGCACAATGGGCTACAGCTGGTACAGCTCTCATAGCTAAAGTGCATTTTTACTTTCATTGCTATCTTTCCTATACCAGTCGTCAAGCCTAAGGGGCACATTTGTGACTGCAGTTGGTGAAACCGTAAACTAGTGTTGTTCCGATACCATTTTTTGATCCCGATACCGATACCGATACCTGACCGTGCAGTACTTGCCGATACCGAGTACCGATCCGATACCACGGCGTTTGAAAAAACAAAACAAAAAAACATGTTTTTTGAGCCGCATACTCACCTCGATGTAAAATTATTGCTAACACTTATTCTGGCACTGCTCAAAACCTTTGTAAAACTCGTAAAGTTTTTGTAAAACTTAAGTAAAAAAAATAAAAAATAATTTTTTTTTTTTTACGTTTTTGTCAAGTACTCACCGATACCGATACCAGCATTTTGGTGCGTATCGGTGGCCATGCCGATACTAGTATCGGTATTGGAACAACACTAGTGTATATAGATGACAGATCTATAAGATCAAACATTGAACGGTCTTAATGTTTACAGAGACTATTAAATGTCAAACTCGGACAGGAATGTATGAAGTATAGTAACATCTGGTTTACCTTGAAGCCGGCCTTGAGCTGGCTGAACTTGGGGAGGAACTTGAGGAACCTGGACCTCTTCTTTCCTTTGGCCTCAGCCTGGACCGCCTCAGCGGTGAGAGGGGTCCTCACCTTCCCTGCCTCAGGTAGCGGCTCCATCAGCTCCGTCCCCTCGCCGTAGGCCTGGACCAGCGGCAGCAGGTCTCGGGAGCGGACCGACTCGTACAGCTCGGCCAGCTTGCCCGTTACCGTGGCACCGGTCTGACGGGCAAACTTATGATCCACATATTTAGCGTAGATGTACTCCTTCCTTGCCGTCCTGCCACAGAAAATAATATAGTTGGTTTCTACACTATTTCGTGTTTAAAATCTCCATGGCTATGATGTTGCCATATTTAGCATGTATTCTATAAAGGTTCTGCATTCTGTACAGTATGTTAGAATACGTTCACATCAAGTCACACAAATGATAAATGAAACCTGGCAACAACACAGTACAGTGTAAAAAGCAGGGGTCCAAAGTGGGACAAGAACATTCTAAAAGTGACCCTCTAGCATTGGCAACAATTACAGTGACGTGACAGTGGTCAAAGTCAACAGACCCTATTGAACTCAGTGTCTTCAACCGACTGGAATCTGATTATGTAGAGACTCACATGTCACTTGACGGAGTGGGCTTTGGTGAGAGACTCGGCAAGTTCCCTTCCATGATGTCATTGAAACTACTGTTCCCTATGTTCTTGGCCAGCTAAGGAGAGAGAAAAGACAAATCAAATCAAATAAAACTACACATCCACAAGTCCACCTCTACAATTCCATAATTTAGAGCAGGCATACTGTCTCTACTGCTTAAAATGATTGTTTAATAAAAGCTATTTAAATTTCGACTAGTTACTAGGTCTCTAGGCAGGATAGTAAAGTAAAGATTATCTAATTAAAATACAGAAAAATGTAATATACCAAGAGCTCGGAAGACCCTAGGTTGTCCAGTTCCATAGACCGTATGCGGGAAATGTGGACGCCCATCTCCCTGTGGATCCCAGAGCACTCAATACAGGTCAGGATGCCCAGGTTAGAGGACAGCCACTTAGGCTCTGTGGAGGGAGACCAAAGCAGTTACATTATTTAAACACAAGAGGGCGCACGGTCCATTTTGACTTGATATCAAGTCCATTTTGACTTGATATCACGCCCTTGAAAGCACTGAATAATGGCACCACACACACAACACAAAGACAAATTAATCACAAATAATTAATCAAAAGGTATACAAAGGAGTTTGTAACACCATATTTGTATGGCTGAATGCATCATTTCACAAAATGTAACCATCAATAATATTAAAAAGAGAGGGATGGGGCTGAGGGAGAGGGATATTATTGTATATCATCATCCCCTTGTTATCATTGATGGAACGTGTTCCTGTTTTTTTGCTTTCTATTTGAACACATTAACAATCAAAAGAAGGGGGGAGATAGAGAGAGACAGAGAGCAAGGTAAAGAGAGAGAAAATTAGTGAGAGTGAGAGGGGGTCGAGCTGCGTAATTTTTTTTGCTGCATTAAGAGAATACACAACAAGCCTGAGCGATGGGATCTGCCCGGGTAGCAGTAGGGTGGGAGGAGACCTGCCACAGGAAGTGGAATAGAGAAGGAGGATTCATCTCCTCAGGAAATAGATGCAGCAGTGCAGCACAGCAGCATGAAGCAGACAGGGTATGATGTGTCTGATGACCGTGGTAAACCCTATGAGGGCTGTGGGCTGGCTTCTCTCTTTCTCTGTCTTGGGCTGGATTCTCTCTTTCTGTGACACGCATGCACGCACACGCACGCACACATGCACACACAAACACACACTTGGGCTTACCTGCAGCGCCACAGTCACAGCACACTTCGTTGCCCGGCATGCGGAGCACATCCTCTATGATGGCTTTGGTCAGGTCCTCCCCCCCTCTACTCTCCTTCGCCCGACGGAACGCCATGTTCAGAGCCTCCTCCGTACTGTTGGTCAGCACAGAGATCCATCTACACACACATGGGTCAGTGAGAGTGAGTTGTTTTGATATGGTATGGTTCATGTTTTGATCATGCCCACTTCCACCATAAAAATGACCAGTTTCTGGGTGGATCTGCACAAAATCTGATATGCATGATCTTTGGACAAAAAAGGTATTTCCAGTATCTATGTTTCTTGAGATGAGCTGTGTAATAGTGTCACCCTGTGGTTAAGCACAACCATACTCAGGGTTGGTTTAACTAAACAAAAGCCTGGGCTACTAAAATACGTTTTTTAATATGTAAGTATCTTACATCACAAACTCCTGCTCATCCTCAGCCTGGAAGTGATATGTGCGATTAACTGTGTGAGAGAGAAAGATGACCCACAGTTTAGTTTATGCAACATCATACTGTACCTCTTGTGACACTAAACATTAACATTTTGTAAAAAAAACTCCTAGCCGAGTTTGGTACTGTCTCTGTAATCACTGTTGAGGTAGAAGATGTGTTTTTTTGGGGTTAAGTTGTCCTCTGTGACCTCTCACTCATCAACTCGTGACGTTAGAATTATATCTCCATTTTTGTCAACATTTAGTTTTTTACATAATCTGATCCATTAGGTGTTTATTAATGCCTGTGTGGTGTTATTTTTTAAATGTTGACATTTTTTACTTAGTAATTCATAAAATACAAAGGTTCCATCTCACAAAACATAATGGAATGTAAAAACTTTGACGCTCAATATCTCTGAACTACCCTAAACGGAGATAGAACCTTATCATTCTAAGCTCCTCAACTGTGCTGTGCCGGTTTGTGATCCTAGTCCTTTTCAATTGAGTCAAGTCAAGAACTACCAGTAGTGTTGTGACTTACGGGAGAAGAGGTCAAAACATTTCTTGTCCTCCCCGGTGGGTTTGACCTGACAGGTGAGCAGGTTCAGTCTCACTGGCTGCTTATTGGACTAAATGACAGGAAGAGAATATTAAGAAATGAATGAGCTTAGCCAATGAAAGCTATATGCTATGAAGTAATAGTCATTTTATTGTGGGTATATCTACAACCCTTTGCACCCACCCACACCCTCCTGAGGTGGTATGGCCACTTTACAGAGAAGAAACATAAATCACTCTGTGTGTGTGTGTGTGTGTGTGTGTGTGTGTGTGTGTGTGTGTGTGTGTGTGTGTGTGTGTGTGTGTGTGTGTGTGTGTGCGTGCGTGCGTTGCTGTAGTTATGGATTATGGGTGATGTAGTACTCACTGTGGCATGTGAGATGGTGAGGAAGCCACTCTTTACTGAACACTCCCTCCTTTGCCAGACCTTTCGTAACCTAGGTGACAAACATATCAAGTAATAATTGTTGTACTTTTTTATCACCTAATCTATGTGGCAGCAACATGAAAACGTGGCAACAACGACCACAAATGAAGTTGTTACCAATGGTCCATAGAGGGCTGATATGCTAGACCTTGATTAAGCTTATTTCAAGGATTAGACTAAAGATTGGCTTTTGACAATCTTCATCAGGCCACCTACCCATCACTCTTCTTCATCAGATAGCCCTTCTTCTCGCTGCCAAACTCTTTGTTCCCCTGGAGCTGGTGCATACTGTATCCACTCTGCTTGCTCTGGGAGTCCTGCAAAGACATTCCTGTGAGGCTTAATATGCAGTCGTGTAAGCAAGAATTCAATAACACTATCTATGAGCCATTAGAATACAGTGCACTAGTCGTGACGTGTTTCTGGGTCCAAAGGTGGCTGAGGCGCTGTCTTCGAAATGCCTCAGTAATAATAATAATTCATTATATTTATATGGCGCTTTTCCGAGGCTCAAAGACGCTGACAAATATGGGAAAAACGGGAAAGTGCTGTGTCCCTTGTTGTATGAATAGATCTGAGTCTAAAAAACGATTAAACTGTCATTCTACCTCTGTAGTACACTGGTACTCTGGTGTAGGGAATTTCTGGTTTGGACCCTGAAATTGCTAAACGTCACGTTTGACGTCAGACTTAACAACCGAATACATACATTTATAGTGTGTTCTCGAACACTAAAGACAGGTCAATTATAAAGCCTTGCTTTGATACACATAATATACATGCTGAGACAGCAGCTGCCAAGGCTCCTCACAGATTTGAGAATCCGCTGGAGGAGGGAACGCTTCTTGGGCTTTGAAGCTCCACTCCCCTCACAAGGCGTCGTCACAGCTGTCACTGGGCTGGCCGCTAGAGAGAGGAGAGAGAGTTCATATGAGCTTCACCAGGCCTATAGCTACAGAATAGAATACTTCATTAGTATGGTTAGTATGTCCTTGGTCGATGTGTTCTACATGTTGACTTACCTCTGCTGTGTCCATCGTCGTGGGCAACCTCAATGCCCTCCTGTCCTGGGGCTGGAGGCGGGACACTTACCTTCAATGACAGAACATATTTATAGTGTGTTCTCGAACACTAAAGACAGGTCAATTATAAAGCCTTGCTTTGATACACATAATATACATGCTGAGAAATCCATTCATAGGACATACAACACAGGATAAACAAAGTTGTGAAACAACGGTACTGGTGGGTTTACACACATCAAATACACTTACAGGGTCTGTCATGCCGTCATGGATCACCGTCCACTGCCTGGTAAAGAAACAAGTCAACATTTTCAGTTGTTTTGGTCTTGGCTCACACTTGTTGTACTGTTTATGCGCAGGGTGCAAAATATTGGGTGTGTATAGAAACATCCTTCTACCATCTAAGAAACATCACTAAGGTACAATCATTTCTCTCCCAGGCAGACACTGAAAAATTAATGCATGCGTTTGTTACTAGTAGGCTAGATTACTGTAATGCTCTCCTGACAGGTCTCCCCAAAAAAATGATAAATAGACTACAAATGGTTCAAAATGCTGCTGCTCGTGTCCTTACTAGGACCAAACGGAGAGCGCACATCACACCTGTCTTGAGATCACTACACTGGCTCCCTGTCAGTCATAGAATAGACTTTAAGATCCTTTTACTAGTTTATAAATCACTTCACTGTGATGCACCCAATTACATGGTGGACATGCTCATAAGATACACACCAGCTAGACCCCTACGGTCTAGTGGCACGGAACTTTTAATAGTGCCAGAGGCTAGGACAAAGAGATTTGGAGGATCAGCTTTTAGCATATATGCTCCTAGATTGTGGAACACCCTACCTGAGGGCCTGAGGTTGTCTAAAACTCATTTTTAAGCGTGACCTCAAAACCTACTTATTCAATGTCGCCTTTTGATACTAAGGGAGACATTGGACATTATAGAACTAGGATCACTAGGCCATTACACCATACTCGTGTTTTTGAGATTTGTGTTGACAGGAAAATGGACCCGAGTGCTGATGAGGCACTGTCAGCTCCAAATAGCACCTAGAGCAGTACTGGAACCGGTACAAGGGTGTACCAGGACCACCATCAGGTTGTATTGCTGTCATCTTTATTGTCTCTATTGTGTTGTTGCATCATAACTGTGCTTAAGTTTCTCTTTTGGCAGGACCTGTGACCATACTGGATGCAGAACGATGCAAATACAACACAAAATTTATGGACAGTGTGTACGCCGATAATATGCAAGGAATTTTTCCTGGATACATGGTGTACAGGTTTTTGCCCTTGCTTGCTTGCTTTGTGCCGGTGGTCCTGGCCTCCCCTGGGGGACCGCTGGGTACTGGTAAGCAAACTGGCTAGTAGTCGCTCTATTGGTAGAGGGCTGCAAGGGAATTTTTCCTGGCTACATAGTATACAGGTTTTTTACTTTTGCCTGCTCGTGGCTCTGTCAGTATTGATTGATTGATTGACTGATTGACTGAACATTTTCATTGTGTGAAGCGCATTGAGTTGCATCTTGTAAGAAATGCGCTATACAAATAAAATTTGATTTGATTTGATTTGATAGGGAGCATAGATACAGTAGAGCGCATAATACTGACTCATCAGTGAGACCCTTCATGAACTTCATCAGGATGGGGAAGGAGTCCTGATCCGCCAGCAGCTTGATTACTGCTCCTCTGTCCTCACTCTTCGTTCCGGAAGCAGAGGACATCACAGAAGGAGCTAAAAGAACCAAACAGAGAGGATTCTGGGGTTTTATTGCCAGCTATGAAATATAGTCTGTAGTACATTAAGACAATCAATGGTTGTGTTTACAATATTCACACTAGCATACCATGATGGAGCCATTTCCCAGTCTTGCATTCAAAATGATATGTATGGCCATGCATTCATAATGAATGTTAGCATGTGGATATTGGATTGATGTTCGAGTCATTATCATTGTCTGTGATCGGATGTTTAATAGGAATGAAAGACATTTTTTCTTCTCATCAAACCAAGTCTTCAACATAGAAGTTATAGAAGTCTACAGGGAGAAGTCAACAGAAAACTCTCACCTGCATCAGTCTTTGCGCTCTTCTTTGCGCTCTTCCTAACGTATTTGGCGCTCTTCTTTGCGCTCTTCCAAACGCATTTGGTGCTCTTCCTCGTGCTCCTACTCTTCACCTGCAACACAACAGAGTTCAGATCGTCACATTCTGGTCAACTTGTTACGTGAAGTCAAAGTAGCTTCAGACACAAAAAGTAGCTTCACATAAAAAACGGATTAAAAGGATGAAAATCTGTCTGACTGAAAATCTGTCTGACTGAACAGTGTTATACAGTACTATACTTCTCTTCACAGTCTATATACTGAGCTCTCAGGTCTTCTGACGCTGGTTTTCTCTGTGTACCACAAGTACAAAAGAAGAGATTTGGTGAGGCTGCATTCTCATTTTATGCACCCAAATTGTGGAATGCACTGCCAGTTTACATTAGGGATGCAACCTCAGCAAATATGTTCAAGTCAAGACTAAAACCCCATCTTTTTAATATTGCCTTTAAATGACTAAATAATTCAATTAAGATTATATAATGATTGGAGCACTTTGAGCTGCAACGTTTGCAGGAAAAGCGCTATACAAGCGTGATTACGTCATAATACATTGCACACAGTGGCGGCCAATCAGAGACCTGTAGACCATCTTCATGTGGCCCGCCGAAGAAAAATGTTTTTTTTATTTTTATGAAAAATATTTTAAAATATATATTTTAAATAAATACTTTATTTATGACTGTCTTGTATCACGTTGGTTATTACATATTAAGGGTTTTAACCATTCCGTTTTTTTTTAAACGACAAGGTGTATTACCCCCAAGAATAAGGTGACACCTGGTAGATTTAGGTCTAAAATAACAATGCAATTGTAATTAATTGATAGTAAATTAGAAAGAGTACAAATTGAATCATTTCGTGATTAAAAGAGTCCAGTGTTGAGTTATATTCGTGCATAGATGTATGCAGCTAATTGCTAGTCATATGCAGCTGATCACAATGTAATATTTTGGCAATGATTAAACATTTTAGAGAGAGGCTCATGATGAACAAGATTCAGCACTGGAGCAGCTCGGCCTCAAGGAGGTCCAGTCACATAAACACAGTAACACATTAATGAAATGGTTACCTCTGTTTTGTTTGGCATTGTCAATGCAAATGTGAAAACGCTTTTGAACGGTAGAGTCGTTTTAGTTGAACCTGTTGCAGGTGTCATAAACGTGAGTGTGTGTTAGACAGGTGTGTGTGTGTGTGTTAGACAGGTGTGTGTGTGTGTGTGTTAGACAGGTGTGTGTGTGTTAGACAGGTGTGTGTGTGTGTTAGACAGGTGTGTGTGCGTGTGTTAGACAGGTGTGTGTGTGTTAGACAGGTGTGTGTGTGTGTGTGTTAGACAGGTGTGTGTGTGTGTGTTAGACAGGTGTGTGTGTGTGTGTTAGACAGGTGTGTGTGTGTGTTAGACAGGTGTGTGTGTGTGTGTGTGTTATACAGGTGTGTGTGTGTGTGTTAGACAGGTGTGTGTGTGTTAGACAGGTGTGTGTGTGTGTTAGACAGGTGTGTGTGTGTGTTAGACAGGTGTGTGTGTGTGTGTGTGTTAGACAGGAGTGTGTGTGTGTTAGACAGGTGTGTGTGTGTTGGACAGGTGTGTGTGTGTGTTAGACAGGTGTGTGTGTGTTAGACAGGTGTGTGTGTGTGTGTGTTAGACAGGTGTGTGTGTGTTAGACAGGTGTGTGTGTGTGTGTGTTAGACAGGTGTGTGTGTGTTAGACAGGTGTGTGTGTGTGTGTTAGACAGGTGTGTGTGTGTGTGTTAGACAGGTGTGTGTGTGTGTGTGTGTGTGTTGGACAGGTGTGTGTGTGTGTGTGTTAGACAGGTGTGTGTGTGTTAGACAGGTGTGTGTGTGTGTGTGTGTTAGACAGGTGTGTGTGTGTGTGTGTGTGTGTTAGACAGGTGTGTGTGTGTGTGTTAGACAGGTGTGTGTGTTTGTTAGACAGGTGTGTGTGTGTTAGACAGGTGTGTGTGTGTGTTGGACAGGTGTGTGTGTGTGTTAGACAGGTGTGTGTGTGTGTTAGACAGGTGTGTGTGTGTGTGTGTGTTAGACAGGTGTGTGTGTTAGACAGGTGTGTGTGTTAGACAGGTGTGTGTGTGTGTGTGTTAGACAGGTGTGTGTGTTAGACAGGTGTGTGTGTGTGTGTTAGACAGGTGTGTGTGTTAGACAGGTGTGTGTGTGTGTTAGACAGGTGTGTGTGTGTGTGTTGGACAGGTGTGTGTGTGTTAGACAGGTGTGTGTGTGTTAGACAGGTGTGTGTGTGTTAGACAGGTGTGTGTGTGTGTTAGACAGGTGTGTGTGTGTGTGTGTGTTAGACAGGTGTGTGTGTGTGTTAGACAGGTGTGTGTGTGTTAGACAGGTGTGTGTGTGTGTTGGACAGGTGTGTGTGTGTGTGTGTTAGACAGGTGTGTGTGTGTGTGTTAGACAGGTGTGTGTGTGTGTTAGACAGGTGTGTGTGTGTTAGACAGGTGTGTGTGTGTGTTAGACAGGTGTGTGTGTGTGTTAGACAGGTGTGTGTGTGTGTGTTAGACAGGTGTGTGTGTGTTAGACAGGTGTGTGTGTGTGTGTGTGTGTGTGTGTTAGACAGGTGTGTGTGTGTGTGTGTGTGTGTGTGTGTGTGTTGGACAGGTGTGTGTGTGTTAGACAGGTGTGTGTGTGTGTGTGTGTGTTAGACAGGTGTGTGTGTGTGTGTGTGTGTTAGAAAGGTGTGTGTGTGTTAGACAGGTGTGTGTGTGTGTTAGACAGGTGTGTGTGTGTGTGTGTGTGTGTGTGTTAGACAGGTGTGTGTGTGTGTGTGTTAGACAGGTGTGTGTGTGTGTGTTAGACAGGTGTGTGTGTGTGTTAGACAGGTGTGTGTGTGTTAGACAGGTGTGTGTGTTAGACAGGTGTGTGTGTGTGTGTTGGACAGGTGTGTGTGTGTTAGACAGGTGTGTGTGTGTGTTAGACAGGTGTGTGTGTGTGTGTGTGTGTGTGTGTTAGACAGGTGTGTGTGTGTGTGTGTTAGACAGGTGTGTATGTGTGTTAGACAGGTGTGTGTGTGTGTTAGACAGGTGTGTGTGTGTGTGTTAGACAGGTGTGTGTGTGTTAGACAGGTGTGTGTGTGTGTGTGTGTGTGTTGGACAGGTGTGTGTGTGTGTTAGACAGGTGTGTGTGTGTGTGTGTTAGACAGGTGTGTGTGTTAGACAGGTGTGTGTGTGTGTGTGTGTGTGTGTGTGTGTTGGACAGGTGTGTGTGTGTTAGACAGGTGTGTGTGTGTGTGTGTTAGACAGGTGTGTGTGTGTGTTAGACAGGTGTGTGTGTGTTAGACAGGTGTGTGTGTTAGACAGGTGTGTGTGTGTTAGACAGGTGTGTGTGTGTGTTAGACAGGTGTGTGTGTGTGTGTGTTAGACAGGTGTGTGTGTGTGTTAGACAGGTGTGTGTGTGTGTGTGTTAGACAGGTGTGTGTGTGTGTGTGTTAGACAGGTGTGTGTGTGTTAGACAGGTGTGTGTGTGTGTTAGACAGGTGTGTGTGTGTGTTGGACAGGTGTGTGTGTGTGTTAGACAGGTGTGTGTGTGTGTGTGTGTGTTAGACAGGTGTGTGTGTGTTAGACAGGTGTGTGTGTGTGTGTTAGACAGGTGTGTGTGTGTGTGTGTGTTGGACAGGTGTGTGTGTGTGTTAGACAGGTGTGTGTGTGTGTTAGACAGGTGTGTGTGTGTGTGTGTTAGACAGGTGTGTGTGTGTGTGTGTTAGACAGGTGTGTGTGTGTGTGTGTTGGACAGGTGTGTGTGTGTGTGTGTTAGACAGGTGTGTGTGTGTGTGTGTTAGACAGGTGTGTGTGTGTGTTAGACAGGTGTGTGTGTGTGTGTGTGTTAGACAGGTGTGTGTGTGTGTGTGTGTGTGTGTGTGTGTGTGTGTGTGTGTGTGTTGGACAGGTGTGTGTGTTAGACAGGTGTGTGTGCGTGTGTTAGACAGGTGTGTGTGTGTGTTAGACAGGTGTGTGTGTGTTAGACAGGTGTGTGTGTGTGTTAGACAGGTGTGTGTGTGTGTTAGACAGGTGTGTGTGTGTGTTAGACAGGTGTGTGTGTGTTAGACAGGTGTGTGTGTGTTAGACAGGTGTGTGTGTGTGTGTTAGACAGGTGTGTGTGTGTGTGTGTTGGACAGGTGTGTGTGTGTGTTAGACAGGTGTGTGTGTGTGTTAGACAGGTGTGTGTGTGTGTTAGACAGGTGTGTGTGTGTGTGTTAGACAGGTGTGTGTGTGTGTTAGACAGGTGTGTGTGTGTGTGTGTGTTAGACAGGTGTGTGTGTGTGTGTTAGACAGGTGTGTGTGTGTGTAAGCCAGGTGTGTGTGTGTTAGACAGGTGTGTGTGTGTGTTAGACAGGTGTGTGTGTGTGTTAGACAGGTGTGTGTGTGTGTTAGACAGGTGTGTGTGTGTTAGACAGGTGTGTGTGTGTTAGACAGGTGTGTGTGTGTGTGTGTTAGACAGGTGTGTGTGTGTGTGTGTGTTGGACAGGTGTGTGTGTGTGTTAGACAGGTGTGTGTGTGTGTTAGACAGGTGTGTGTGTGTGTTAGACAGGTGTGTGTGTGTGTGTTAGACAGGTGTGTGTGTGTGTTAGACAGGTGTGTGTGTGTGTGTGTGTTAGACAGGTGTGTGTGTGTTAGACAGGTGTGTGTGTGTTAGACAGGTGTGTGTGTGTGTGTGTTAGACAGGTGTGTGTGTGTGTGTGTGTTAGACAGGTGTGTGTGTGTGTGTGTGTGTGTTAGACAGGTGTGTGTGTGTGTGTGTTAGACAGGTGTGTGTGTGTTAGACAGGTGTGTGTGTGTGTTAGACAGGTGTGTGTGTGTGTGTGTTAGACAGGTGTGTGTGTGTGTTAGACAGGTGTGTGTGTGTTAGACAGGTGTGTGTGTGTGTGTGTGTGTTGGACAGGTGTGTGTGTGTGTTAGACAGGTGTGTGTGTGTGTGTGTGTTAGACAGGTGTGTGTGTGTGTTAGACAGGTGTGTGTGTGTGTGTGTTAGACAGGTGTGTGTGTGTTAGACAGGTGTGTGTGTGTTAGACAGGTGTGTGTGTGTGTGTTAGACAGGTGTGTGTGTGTGTTAGACAGGTGTGTGTGTGTTAGACAGGTGTGTGTGTGTTAGACAGGTGTGTGTGTGTGTGTGTGTTAGACAGGTGTGTGTGTGTGTGTGTGTGTGTGTTAGACAGGTGTGTGTGTGTGTGTGTTGGACAGGTGTGTGTGTGTGTGTGTTAGACAGGTGTGTGTGTGTGTGTTAGACAGGTGTGTGTGTGTGTGTGTGTGTTAGACAGGTGTGTGTGTGTTAGACAGGTGTGTGTGTGTGTTAGACAGGTGTGTGTGTGTTAGACAGGTGTGTGTGTGTGTTGGACAGGTGTGTGTGTGTGTTAGACAGGTGTGTGTGTGTTAGACAGGTGTGTGTGTGTGTGTGTTAGACAGGTGTGTGTGTGTTAGACAGGTGTGTGTGTGTGTTAGACAGGTGTGTGTGTGTGTGTGTGTGTTAGACAGGTGTGTGTGTGTTGGACAGGTGTGTGTGTGTTAGACAGGTGTGTGTGTGTGTGTTAGACAGGTGTGTGTGTGTTAGACAGGTGTGTGTGTGTTAGACAGGTGTGTGTGTGTGTGTGTTAGACAGGTGTGTGTGTGTTAGATGTGTGTGGACAGGTGTGTGTGTGTGTTAGACAGGTGTGTGTGTGTTAGACAGGTGTGTGTGTGTGTTAGACAGGTGTGTGTGTGTGTTAGACAGGTGTGTGTGTGTGTTAGACAGGTGTGTGTGTGTTAGACAGGTGTGTGTGTGTTAGACAGGTGTGTGTGTGTGTTAGACAGGTGTGTGTGTGTGTGTGTGTGTGTGTTAGACAGGTGTGTGTGTGTGTGTTAGACAGGTGTGTGTGTTAGACAGGTGTGTGTGTGTGTGTTAGACAGGTGTGTGTGTTAGACAGGTGTGTGTGTGTTAGACAGGTGTGTGTGTGTGTGTGTTAGACAGGTGTGTGTGTGTTAGATGTGTGTGGACAGGTGTGTGTGTGTTAGACAGGTGTGTGTGTGTGTGTGTTAGACAGGTGTGTGTGTGTTAGACAGGTGTGTGTGTGTGTGTGTGTTAGACAGGTGTGTGTGTGTGTGTGTTAGACAGGTGTGTGTGTGTTAGACAGGTGTGTGTGTGTTAGACAGGTGTGTGTGTGTGTTAGACAGGTGTGTGTGTGTTAGACAGGTGTGTGTGTGTGTGTGGGCCGGTGTGTGTGTGTTAGACAGGTGTGTGTGTGTGTTAGACAGGTGTGTGTGTGTGTGTGTTAGACAGGTGTGTGTGTGTGTGTTGGACAGGTGTGTGTGTGTGTTAGACAGGTGTGTGTGTGTGTTAGACAGGTGTGTGTGTGTGTGTGTGTGTTGGACAGGTGTGTGTGTGTGTGTTAGACAGGTGTGTGTGTGTGTTAGACAGGTGTGTGTGTGTGTGTGTTGGACAGGTGTGTGTGTGTGTGTGTGTGTGTTAGACAGGTGTGTGTGTGTGTGTTAGACAGGTGTGTGTGTGTTAGACAGGTGTGTGTGTGTGTTAGACAGGTGTGTGTGTGTGTTAGACAGGTGTGTGTGTGTGTTAGACAGGTGTGTGTGTGTGTTAGACAGGTGTGTGTGTGTGTTAGACAGGTGTGTGTGTGTGTGTTAGACAGGTGTGTGTGTGTGTGTTAGACAGGTGTGTGTGTGTGTGTGTTAGACAGGTGTGTGTGTGTGTTAGACAGGTGTGTGTGTGTGTGTGTTAGACAGGTGTGTGTGTGTGTGTGTGTGTTAGACAGGTGTGTGTGTGTGTGTGTGTGTTAGACAGGTGTGTGTGTGTGTTAGACAGGTGTGTGTGTGTTAGACAGGTGTGTGTGTGTGTGTGTGTTAGACAGGTGTGTGTGTGTGTGTGTTAGACAGGTGTGTGTGTGTTAGACAGGTGTGTGTGTGTGTTAGACAGGTGTGTGTGTGTGTGTTAGACAGGTGTGTGTGTGTGTTAGACAGGTGTGTGTGTGTGTGTGTTAGACAGGTGTGTGTGTGTGTGTTAGACAGGTGTGTGTGTGTGTGTGTGTGTTAGACAGGTGTGTGTGTGTGTGTGTGTGTTAGACAGGTGTGTGTGTGTGTTAGACAGGTGTGTGTGTGTTAGACAGGTGTGTGTGTGTGTGTGTTAGACAGGTGTGTGTGTGTGTTAGACAGGTGTGTGTGTGTGTGTGTGTTAGACAGGTGTGTGTGTGTGTGTGTGTGTGTTAGACAGGTGTGTGTGTGTGTGTGTGTGTGTGTTAGACAGGTGTGTGTGTGTGTGTGTGTGTGTGTGTTAGACAGGTGTGTGTGTGTGTGTGTGTGTTAGACAGGTGTGTGTGTGTGTGTGTGTTAGACAGGTGTGTGTGTGTGTGTGTGTTAGACAGGTGTGTGTGTGTGTGTGTTAGACAGGTGTGTGTGTGTGTGTGTGTGTTAGACAGGTGTGTGTGTGTGTGTGTTAGACAGGTGTGTGTGTGTGTGTGTGTGTGTTAGACAGGTGTGTGTGTTAGACAGGTGTGTGTGTGTGTTAGACAGGTGTGTGTGTGTGTGTGTGTGTGTGTGTTAGACAGGTGTGTGTGTGTGTTAGACAGGTGTGTGTGTGTGTTAGACAGGTGTGTGTTGTTCTTTAAAAAATTAATTAAAATTAGTGACATAATAAAACATACAATCCAAGGGGCATAGAACAAAGATAAACAAAATAATATAAGAATGACTATAAGATTTTTAAAAGTAAATACATATATAATATGTATAATGTAAATATATATTCATACTAAAATATGCTAGCCTGCCTATTATTAGACTGTCCTACACGCAGTTCCTTACCGTCTGAGTAATCATAATTCCGGTAACTCCGTTGATAGCCGGTAACTCCGTTGATAGCCGGTAACTCCGTTGATAGCCGGTAACTCCGTTGATAGCCTGTAACTCCGTTGATAGCCTGTAACTCCGTTGATAGCCGGTAACTCCGTTGATAGCCGGTAACTCCGTTATAGCCGGTAACTCCGTTGATAGCCGGTAACTCCGTTGATAGCCGGTAACTCCGTTGATAGCCGGTAACTCCGTTGATAGCCGGTAAATGTCACGTAAATGTCACATCGGAGTGTCTCGATCGATGTCTCGTTCAAGACTGACGCCCAGCTGCACAAACATCAGCTTTGACAGTGGTATGGCATGACGTCATAGTGCCATAACCGGGAACGCTGAGACTATTGTTGTGGTTACCATGGTTACTGTGCGAAGTCAGATTTGCGAGGCCTTTTATTAATTTTAATTTAATTTTAATTTTGCCATTTAGCAGACGCTTTTAATCCAAAGCGATTTACAATTAGGAATTACAGGGACATTCCCCCTGGAGTAACTGAGGGCTAAGTGCCTTACTCAAGGGCACACTAGTAGCGGTGGTGTTTCAGGCGGGATTTGAACTCACAACCTTCCGATCACAAGTCCAACTCACTATCCACTAGACCAGTGGTTCCCAACCTTTTTTGTCTTGTGTACCCCTTGAGCTGTTTTGCCATGCCAGAAGTACCCCCTCACTCATGCGTGTTGATTATTTCCAAAAATGTTCAATTAAACACTAACTTGCAAATATAACATTTATTATACAACAGTTAGTTCCGACCAAGTCATTTGATTGGACAAGAGGCATTCCATGAGTGCCGATATACAGTATAACAGCACTGGGACGTTTAACTATGTACTGTATCTGTCCACCGCACATGTGTTCTATTACAGTTTTTTCCAATTGCTAACACAATAAAATGACCTGCATAGCACAATTATTTAAACTGACACACAGAGAGCAAAACCTCTTCTCAAGTCTCCAAAACTCTAAACACATTTTCTGCTTTACACACATTTTGCTATTCAAAATGCCACTTTAAATGCACTAAACACGGTTCTCTGCCTAAGACACAACAATCTGACATAAAGTCACATGTTTGCCATTTCAAAACACTGCCATTCAAAATTAGACTACATGAGATAATTGGCCAATACATGTGCCACCTGGCCAAACACCTCAATGTTTAATTCATTCATCACACACACACACACACACACACACACACACACACACACACACACACACACACACTGCCACGAGACAGCCAGCAAACGTCTGTGTGAAGCAGTAGCTGCTCATGCTCTGACCCGCTGCCATGACAAAGAGTTTGAAACAGTCTGTGGTTCATTGGCCGGGACTGAATGAAGTTAATCACCTTAACTGCGTCATCCATAACTGCACTTAACTCGGGGCTCAGCTTTTTGCTGCTGAGTGCCTCCCGGTGAATAATACAGTATATCCACTTAATTTCGGGGTTCACCTTCATCACATGCCCAAGCAGCCCACGCACCTTACCCGTCATTGCTGCCGCTCCATCGGTACAGATGTGACTGCAGGATTTCCACGATCGTTGTCTTTGAAGAAGCTGTCAATAATAAACAACATTCCCTCGCCAGTTGTCTTTCCTGGCAGCGTCTTGCAAAACAAGATATGCTCATTTATGTCCGACTCTTCTTTATAACGCACAAAAGCCAGCAGCTGAGCCTCCCCACTAACGTCGGTCATTTCATCTAATTGCAAAGCGAACTGACCTGCTTGCTTCATTTGATCCACCACTTGTCCGACAATATTTATGGACATATCATCAATCCGACGGGAGACGGTATTGTTTGATAATGGTACCAACTTGAGCGCGTCAGCTGCTTTCTTGTCCAGCATAGTTTTAGCCAAAATCATAGCGGCAGGCAAAATCAGATCTTCGGCGATTGAATGTGTTTTTTTTTACTTAGCCACCAGTAATGAAACAGCATAGGACGCCTCCAGTGCTTTGCTTGACACACTTGCCGCTTCCTTCAGTGTAGCCTGACTTGACTTGAGCTCTGACAGTTTCGCTTGAAAAAGTCGTCAGTTTTACCAACAGTTGCTAGGTGTTTGGTGCTCTGGTGTCGCTGTAAATGGGATGGCTTCATTGAATTATTAGCCAGGACTTTGCAGCAGAAAAAGCACTGTGGCTGTGGTGGATTAGCCGATGTACATGTAAATCCCCACAAAACATATGTTTCCAGATAATAGCGGGGTCCTTTTTTCTTTTTTGCCTCAGTTTTCTTGACCGTTACTGTAGCTGGTCGTTTTAGCCATCTGTCCATCTTTGCAGTAGGTTGCCAACTGACAGGCCTAGCTGACTTGCGCGCGAAAATGATCGTGAACATGATTTAAATGTGACGTGACTACCACTTGTGTTACAGTCATCACCTGTCGGGGAGTTGCAGCGTACCATTTTAACAACAGGTTTATGAAATGAATTTATTTATTTTTTTGGAAGGGGAAATAAATTATAATTCCAAATCTTTCCACGTACCCCCTGCAATCCCCTCACGTACCCCTAGGGGTCCGCGTACCCCCGGTTGGGAACCACTGCACTAGACCACCACTACCCCCCTTATAATGATGTAGGCTACTATTATAACCGCACCGATATATTGCAAGAAATGCGCTCACACGCTGTGCTGATAGACAATAGAATATCTACTTATTTAGATAGTTTACAACCATGTTTGTTTCATTTCAAACCTTTTATACTCGTAAAGGATTAGGATTTAGGATAAAACAGTCATCATACCCAACATTAAATACGCACAAGCCATTATTGACATGAATAGAGATGTTACTCACCACCATGTAGGCCTATCCTTTATGTTGAAAAGCTTACAGCAAAAGCAAAAAGACATGTCCCGTTTTTGAGTTTTTTTCCCCATTTGGTAGTTTTCGGAGAAATAAAGCTTCACTAAAGTTTCTGTTCTCATTATTTTTAGGATAACTAAATCCAGGTTTCATCTTTGGGGGACCTCTTCTAATGATCACATCTGTAACTGTAGAGTCCATATGTACCGGCCAATTACCAGGATCATCATACAATCAATCGGTTCCGGTCATAGGGTGGGAAAATCCGGTACCTACACCGTGCTACTAGCATTGCTAGTGCTAGCAGTAACCAGGGCCAGCGTGAGGTGATTGGCCGCCCTAGGCAAACAAAAACAGTGCGCCCCAAATGCTAAATAGCAAAGCAAGACAACTTATTGCGGCTGACTATCGATCCAATCGTAAAAACAGCCGCGGTGGGCTGAGTAGCTCAGGGTTTCCATACTGACTGAGGGACTCTGTAACATTTTACTCACGTTATTAATGTGATACAAAACTTTGTACCACACAATAATGCTCACAGTAAAGGGCGCTGATATAATCTCTTTAGAGAGGCTTTTGGCTTCTGTCGCTGTCATGCCATCTCTTTTCTCCAGTGAATGATCCACAAGTGCTTCCAAAGCAGCGTGCACTTCATGCAGCTGATACAGTAACACTTTCACACTGTCAATGCGAGATTCCCAACGTGTGTCTTGAGAGGGGTTTGACGGTCAGCTTAGAGACATTATCTTTCAATATGGACCATCGAGCAGTCGAAGAGCTAAAGATGACAAACTCTTTGTAGGATTCCAAAGAAAGAGACAGACTGCACTGAGGACTTAGCAGCATCGGAAACAACTTTTTAATGTGTGGCTGCCGCACGGCATGTAGAGAGCTTTTTTGTTTAGATCAATGATTCGTTTTTGCACTCCCTGTTTTTTACCTTTCATGTTACTCCCGTTGTCGTAACTTTGGCCTCTACATTCCTTTATGTTGAGACCCAGTTTTTCCAAATGGCCCAAGAAAGTATCGCACAGTGCTTCGCCTGTTGTGGACCCACATTGGATAAATCCAACAAAGTGTTCGGCAATCGAAACGTCAGCAGAGTCACAGTTCACAACGCGTAAAATGACTGACATCTGTTCAACATGGCTAACGTCGGGCGTACAGTCCATAATCACAGCATAATATTTTGCACTGTGAACCTTTTCAGTAATGGCCCGAATAACCATTCCTCCAATCTGCACAATCAGTTCGTTCTGAATATCCTTGCTTAGGTAATGACTGGTTATTTCATTTCTCTCAATCCGTCTTAAGTGTTCACTCATAACTGGGTCATGTTTAGCCATCAGCTCCACCTGTCCTAAGAAGTGCCCATTGGAGGGCCCGTGCAGTCTGTCTGTTGTCCCACGAAAGGCCATGTTACGTTCAGCTAAATGACAGATGATGCTGATAATTCTGGATACCACTTCGCTCCAGTATTTTTTCTCTCTCTCAATTAGCTCCATGTGTTGCCAGTCCACAGTTTTCTTTTGGTCCTCATCTTTGCTATCACTCAGTTCCTTCTCCGTCTCCTCTTCAAGCTGTCTCTCTCTGCTGCTATGGCCGCTCTCTGCCTGCTCAATTTCGCCGCCATCCCCGGCAACAACAGGTGTCACGCCACTCTTTAAAAATGCTGTTCATTTTGGATGGGATTCCAATGCCTGTGTCTTTTGAAGCGCACGCCGCCGAAATTGCGCACCGCTGGGTTTTGACCGTTTCATTTTTCGTGTTTCGTTTGTAATCGTTTCTCACTTTTTTCAGTAGGCTAGGCTATTTTTCTGGTGAGTTTTGTTGTTGTTTACTCTTGGTTTTTTCATTAACCTGTAACCTGAGGGGCGGCGGCCAATGCTCCAGGGCGCCCCTAGCGGCTCGGCGCCCTAGGCAATTGCCTTGTATGCCAAGCGCATGCGCCGGGCCTGCAGAAGTGCATGCTCCACTTGAATGCAGTCTTGAAGGCATTCAGGCTTTTTTGGTTCATTTTGACAGTTGCAGAGAAGAAATCTCTGGCAGAATTGTGACTATTATTGCTGCCCACTTTTACCTTTAATTTAAAAATGTTTATTCAGAAAATGTGACTGTAAAGAAAGAAAGGAAAAACAACTAATTGTCAGTGCTATCTTTGGTACTTCAATCACCACCAGTTGTGCTGTGGTGTGTTTCTATGTACAGTAGAAGGAATTCCTAAAGATTGTGTGCACTCTTCTGTTACCTTCATCCTTCATGGTTGACTCCTCCCACATCTGGAGTTGACTCCTCCCCCAGGTCTGGAGTTGTAGCATTCACCAACTACTTGTGTCATTGTTCTGTCATGAGTAATAACGTTTTTTTTGCACATTTCTTTCCTCTGCATTTTATTTAATTAACTAAATGTAGATTCAGAACAAGTGTATTGGGAAAAGTTGTAACTGTCAACAATGCAAGCACAGGAGTCAAGAGGATGTTGAGGCATATAGTAGTGTATTTTTATATTTAATAATGACCCTACCTTACGTTAGTTCATGTATGCAACTAACAAGTAATAAAGCAAATAATTTCATCAAATTATTCAGTTCATAAGATGTTTAATAGGTTTATTTTACACTCATAAATGGTGAACTTAAATATATACAAAACAATAGACATTCTTGCTGTATAAAACATGGGGGGAGACAGATGGTGTAACGACTCGGGTCAAAGCCAGAACATTTACAATATATTAGCGGTTTTGAGAAATAAAAATTGTAAAATGAACAACTTCTACGTACACAAAACACACGATACAGCTAAACATGTCCATGGTGGGAGCTATTGGTTCGCTAAAGCCGACTTATTATTTTCAACACAACTGAAAGAACACTTTTGGTTACAGCAGTTTTGCTCAACATTAGGCCTAATTCCTTGGAGGTTATCTTACATTTCTATTTCAATTACAACGCATTCAAATCCAGCAAGTGACTTTTAGGGAGGGTGTTCCTTCTTTCCCTCAGTGTAGTGGGGATATAACATTGGAACTGGCTGTGTCCATCTGAAAGTTAGGATTGCAATTGTGATTGCGGAGACCCGTCCAAAACAAAAGTCGATTTTTCAATCTGGTAGTTCTAAGAAGTCTAGGAAGTTTTCATTTGGCGAGATTCTTCATGTACTGCACGCCAGTAGTAGCGTATTCACCCGCTCTTGTAGGGGCCACTGAGAGAGCGGATATTGATTGCTGCACCCCTGAAATGAAACGAGACAGATATTAAAGAAACCGGTCCATTACAATAGAACACAGGCTATACCCAGTCATTAGTGATGGCGAGATGAAGCCGATGCTTCGGAGCGTTTGTCGAGTAACAGAGGCAGATTTTTGTGAAGCTCGTAACGAGGCGTGTGTTGATGACGTATATGGTAAGAGCGAAGCTTCGCCTTCCGGCCGTACCACGTGACCGATTCGGGAAGTGGCTCATTTTGGAATGTGCTACCGTTATACGAAACAGCGCCCCCTCCGCCTCCTCCTCCTCGTCATCACAACCCCCCATATCAGAAGCTTCACAGCCTGTGACTCAAGGTAATGTATACTGGATACATTCTAATTGTCTTATTGTATATATTCACTGACACTGACAGCCTGTTTGTCTGTTTTAGGTAACAAACTGTGGCGTCGTTTAGACACCACAGTCCTGCAGGCGAGGACCCAAAATGTAACTGCAGACGCAACAGTGGAGGTCCATACCGACCTGGCTGAACCAAACATCGAAAGGATGCAGAACCCCCTACAGTATTGGGAAGAACACAAACATGTGTATCCTAATTTGTATAAACTTGCCGTTAATTATCTATGTACCCCAGCTTCATCTGTGCCCTGTGAAAGGATATTTTCAAAAGCAGGTGAAATCGTCTCAAAAAAAAGAAACCGCCTGAAGCCCAGCACTGTGGAGAAATTGTTATTTTTAAATAAAAATGAAAAAAATTAATAAAATGTTGTTGTTCCTAGTAACACAAGCACATTTATTCAATTCAAAGCTTCACAAAGCCACGGTGTCATCATCACTCTGCCTGCTAGACATTTATTGTCCACTTGATGGCGCAGTAGAGCAAATGAAGCAACATGAAGCTTCGGTCCATGTGTGACGCAATTTGATGGAAAGCTTCAACAGTTCAAGAAGCTTCATCTCGCCATCACTACCAGTCATTTAGTGGAGAGGACAACAATTCTCCTTACCAGAGTTCCATGAATCAAGTGGGGCGAATGCAACTTTAGGCATAGCTGGGAGCTGAAATAGACAGAACATATATTGCTTAGTGATCAACCCCCTCACACAAACACAATTGCCAGTGTATATGTTACGGTACATGTGGGAATACGGTACATGTGGGAAAACTAGGGTTATGGTTAGGGTTAAGGTTAGGGGTAGGGTTAGGGTTAAGGTTAGACATGCCAGCATGTACCAAGTCACCCTAGCACCTAACCCTAACCTTAGTTTTCCCACATGTACCGTATTCCCACATGTACCGTAACATATACACTCTATTGTATCACAGGGAAATAATTCTATAATTAATAGAGAACATTGTTAGCTACCTCCAGACCAAAATACTTCATCCACTCATCCACAGCTGGGGGGATAGCAGCTTTCGCCTTGCCCAGGACCTCTGAGCCCTGTTCACTCCCCCCTAACAGTCCTGAGTCGTAGGCAACATACAGGGCACCTCCTGCAATGGTCACCTTTGTGGCCAACCTGGAAAAGACAAGAAGGGTTGTTGGGACAGTGAGATTATTATATCAATTAAAAACCATGCAGTGTGAAACACTATGCTATTATTATTATTACTATGGCATATGCATATCAACAGCTGACATTACAGCAATTTAGAATAAGAAATACACATTCGAAGAGGTTATCAAGCCACATCTGACAACATTTCGTGAGTTTAGAATGATAAGGTTCTATCTCCGTTTAGAATGATAAGGTTCTATCTCCGTTTAGAATGATAAGGTTCTATCTCCGTTTAGAATGATAAGGTTCTATCTCCGTTTAGGGCAGTTCAGAGATATTGAGCGTCAAAGTTTTTACATTCCATTATGTTTTGTGAGATGGAACCTTTGTATTTTATTAATTACTAACTCAAAAATGTCAACATTTAAAAAAATAACACCACACAGGCATTAATAAACACCTAATGGATCAGATTATGTAAAAAACTCAATTTTGACAAAAATGGAGATAGAACCTTATAATTCTAACGTCACGATATTAAGTATAACGTCCAAATTCAAGCCAACATCCTAGCTAGCTTGCTAGCTAAGCAGGGCTATGCCAACCTGCTCTCTCTGGCTTGACAGCTAGCTATGTAGCTAGCCTAATGCTATTGGGGAAAGCAATGAAAGAAAACACTTACTTAAGAACCGGCAAAAGCTTGGCAGCCATAATGTCCTAATCTATCTAATCTAGTGAGATGTGTAACACAAATATCCGGTGTGTGATTTCTGTGAAATTAGATGTTTAAACTTCCAACAGCCAGGATGAAATGAAACGAGCTTGTTGACACCGGGGCTAGCTAGCTACATTGAAGGGCAATCCTGTCAGCGTCAGGGAGTGTCGATAAAGTTTTGAAGATTTGAAGACAGAGAGCGAACAGCTGATTCGCAAGAAAACTACACATATATTTTTTAAACTTTATAATATTTGTATTGTAATAATTATTATAATTATGTAATTGTTATTTGTAATAATATTTGTATTTCCAGTGTATACTTTACATGATTTATGCTGGAGAAATGCAAGGAAGGAACGGATGCAAGGACATTCTTCATGACGTCAGAATGATCGTTTTAACCATACTTTGATTCAAAGCTATTAAAAAAGCTATTAAAGTGTTTGTTTACAATGGAGTAAAACAAGCGAATATTTTAATTGAACTAGAGAGGTACACTTTTTCTGTGGAAATGGTGAAGTGTGCTTGCCCCGAAAACCCATATCAGGGTATTTAAACCCAAGTATAAATGCACATCCCTTGATAGTGAAAGTGTAAGTTAAAAGCTTAACATTATTGTGTGTGAGTGTGAGTCCCCACCCCACCTGATCGTTGCTACATGCTCCTACGTTTTCAACATTTCACAACAGTTTATGAATGCAGATTACAAATGCTGCAATCTAATAGGCTGGTGGAGGTTGACATGTAGGCTGGTTGAAGACTACTTTGGCCCAGAACTGGTTTAACAGTGTAGAAAAATACTTTGCAGTTTGCAGAGAGCTGGAGAGAGTATTTATTTATATATGTATATATTGATGCATTAGAAACTACTTTTAGCGGCATAATCCATTGACTACTGCAGTCAGAACATGAAACTTTGGTCTAAAGTAGCTATAGTTGTTATAGCTGTTTACTTTGGTGACTTATGGATTACACTCACCTTTGATGCAGGTAAGAGTATGTTTGATGAGTGTGTCCTATGCTGTTTGTGACCATGTGTCATGAGTTTCCTTGTATTGTCAAAGAACAAATGCCTTATTCTGTTTGCCATGTGTTATTGTGAGATAGTACATATTGATAGGCCAGGGTCCTATGGAGAATGCAAGGTAGCAGCAATGTTGCATGGCTGTTACAGTGTTAGTAAACCTCTGTCTGATGCCATTGATCAGACTAAAAACCCATCATATTGCCTTTAAATGACTAAATAATGATTAAAGCACTTTGAGCTGCAACGTTTGCAGGAAAAGCGCTATTCAAATAAAGTTATTATTATTATTATTAATGCTAAAGGAAGACAGGTCTTGACAGAAACATATTTCAGTGGAATTATTATTTATTCAGTGGTACATCCTAGTGGAAAACAGGTGCGCAACCCCCCTATTGGAGAACAATGTAGCCTATTGGCAGTGAATTACTATAATACTAGCCTAGGAACAGTAAAGGTTTCTTATTTATTGTAGAAAAAAAGAAGAAGTGTGACTGCTCTTGATTGTGCAGCCTAGTATCATCGTGTGTCAAATTGTTTATCAATTGCCTGACAGGGCTGTCTCTTGTGACGGGTGATCTCTTCCAATCATAAGGAAGGCATTCATTCATCAAGTGGGCTTTTCACAGTGCAATCTACTTGAGGTTAACTAGTATAGGTCTTATTGAAATGCATTGCAGTATTCAAGTTCAAGGGTCAGTGTTGTATGATAGGCTACAGTATGTATTGTAGGCTATATCATAATTGCATAATTGCTTAAATGATTATTTCCCCCATAATGTCCCTCAGTGATGATACGCTTATCAGCCAAGATTGGTATAAACGACTGGATGAGACAGTGTTGCCTGTAAGGTGATAAGCATTATAGGAGATAAGAGTGATAAGATAATACACATATATAGGCCTATACATAATATACACGTATGCTTCACACACTGCGATGCCCAGTAAAGTTGTGTACATTACGCACAGTACAGTGTGGTGTTGATAAAGTGGATGAACCTCTGTGCACGTATTCAGTGCAACAATAAAAACAAATCTTCTGGTTTAACTGGTTTATTAAGCGGTGCAAACGTCTGACTTAACTGGGTCATCCATTCAAACAGCCTTTATCAGAGCGATACACAGACAGTAGATAGTGATATGAAGATGTGCTCTAGCTGTATTATTGCAATGATTATTGGATGAGTCTGAGTATGAATAAGTAGGAAGTGAAATATTAAATGGGCTGATGTGGAGCTGGCTGTAGTTCTTTTCTCTGAATGACTGTTATATGAATGACTGTTATATGAATGACTTATATGAATGACTGTTATATGAATGACTGTTATATGAATGACTGTTATATGCATATTTAACCGTTTCTGGAGTATAAAGGGAATCCTCATTCACAAAGTGAAAGCATTGCATTTGTTGGTTGCGTTACTTTCTAACAAGCCTTTATCCGTTAGTCTATTAAGTAGGATAAGTAGTGTTATATGACATGTTTTCGTGCCATTGTAAACCCTTTGTATACATGTATGTAAGATCATGTATTATAGACTGTCTGAGTCATATTCAGATATGTTGAAAATAATGATTCATATCAATCTAGGTCCTAGATGGACAGAATAGGCCTAGATTCTAGGAGAATATCAGTAGGAGAATACCAGTAGGCCTATTCTGTCCATCATGTTTCAACTACTACTGAATGACTTTTAATATGTCTGGTTTCCAGAGTCTCTAAAAGGTGCCAGGGTCCTGATAACTGGTGCCAGTACGGGGATAGGTGAACAAATGGCCTATCACTACTCCCGTATGGGGGCTCAGGTGGTCATCACAGCCAGAAGGGAGAAGGCTCTACAGCAGGTTAGTGACCTTGCACTCAGGTGGTGTGTTCTGATGTCATCATCTACAATCAATAGGTTTTTTTTGGGTCATTTCTTCTAAAACGTCCTTCTTCTAGCACGACGACTGCCAATGGCCCCAGGCCTGAGAATAGATCACTTTGTCCTGCTATGACTGGTGGATAGATGATTCACTTACTTAGTCAAGACAAGGCAAGAAGGCAAGTTTATTTGTATAGCACATGTCATACAACAGGGGCAATTCAAAGTGCTTTACATGCATTATTTAAAAATACAGCAAGAGGAGCATAAGAAAATAAAAATGACAATGAATAAAAGCAAATATAAGAAGTAAATAGATAAAACATTTAAAAAGACAATAGTTAATGGAAAAAAAGACATTGATAGAAGTGTTTGTGTTTAATCATAACTGGTGCAAAACATGAAGGTTTTTAGCTTAGATTTAAATATTTTAAGGGTTTGGGCCTGTTTGATTTCTTCAGGGAGTTTGTTCCAGGAGCATGCAGCAGCATGACTGAAAGCGGCTGCACCGTGTTTTGTTTTTACTCTTTTTTGGAATTATTAGCAGATTTGTCTCAGCTGACCTAGTCAAATGTATTTGTTGTAAGTCGTATTGGATAAAGGCCGTCTGCTAAATGCCCAAAATGTAAATATTAAATGGTATTCAGTTGCGACATGGTGATGCTATGATTGGCTGTTTACAGGTGGTAGAGAAGTGCCAGAGTTTGGGCGCCCAGAAAGCTCTGTACGTGGTAGGAGACATGGCCGACCCGTCTGACCCAGAGAGTGTGGTGAGCTTTGCTGTGGACCAGCTGGGAGGCCTGGACTACCTGGTGTTGAACCACATAGGACCCTCCCCGTTCGCCATGTGGGACGGAGACGTGGAGCACACCCGCTGGTTGATGCAGGTGTGTTGTCTTGATCACAGTGTTTTAGGTACTACAGTGTTCTAGGTACGAAACAAACCAGGAAGTTGAGGTGTAAAGCTGCCATATTGGTTTATTTTCCCCCTGTACTGTACAGAACATCAGGGTTTCCATATCTCCTCATTGGTTTGGTATGCTCTTTTAATCTATCTTCTTCCCAGGTAAATTTCCACAGCTATCTGCAGATGGCAGCTAAAGGTCTGCCCATCCTGGAGCAGAGTAAGGGATCCATCGTGGTTGTCTCCTCCATGTTGGGTGAGTCTATGGAGCATTAGTAGTAATGACCCTGGACTGTCAAACCAGCTGCTAGAGGATGAAAGAAGCCTTATTTGCAATGACTGTCTTCAGAGATGGAATTTAAGGATTTTGGGCACTAGCCAGTCGGGCAGTAGGCTGCAATTTCTAGATAATAATAATAATAATAATAATAATAATAATAAATACATATACATACATAATATAATGAATATATGATCTGCTACACAGTTTGTATTTCCCATAAATGTACAGCTACATAACTTTGTGACTATTCAGTTATGACTACTTACTTAGCTGTTCTTTTGGAATCAGAACACACAATTCTCACTGGCCCAAGTGGCTATTTGGTCACATTTTACACAAGCCAGCTTTGAACAAAATACTAGCCTCAGGTTAGCGGGCTAGCTTCATTTCCATCCCTGATGGTGATATTTGATTGTTGCTAGTGTTCTACTAAATGTCTTCAATGCTAACGTCTATAACTGGTTGACTAATCGTGAGCTTAGAATGATAAGGTTCTATCTCCGTTTAGGGTAGTTCAGAGATATTGAGCGTCAAAAGTTTTAACATTCCATTATGTTTGGTGAGATGGAACCTTTGTATTTTATGAATTACTAACTAAAAAATGTCAACATTTAAAAAATAACATCACCCAGGCATTAATAAACACCTAATGGATCAGATTATGTAAAAAAAACTAAATGTTGACAAAAATGGGGATAGAACCTTATAATTCTAACGTCATGCTTTGGTCCCCCCAGGTAAGATGTCCAGTCCATTCGTGGCCCCCTACACAGCTACCAAGTTTGCCCTGAACGGTTTCTTCGGGACTCTGCAGCACGAGCTGTACATGAAGGGCAGCAACGTGTCCGTCTCCATAGTGATCCTGGGCCTGATAGATACCGACAGCGCTATGGAGAAAGTCAAGTGAGCTAGCTCAATATAACTGTGATGTGTTTACCTAGGCCCAGTTCACTACTTGAGAACTTAAAGGTTAAATCCATTTTGCAAAGCAAATGAATGATAAAACGGTACTCAATGATTGGCAAAATTTTCTTGATCTTCTCAGGAGCTCAAAAAGCTTCATATATGGACTGAGCACCCCCTTCAGTGGCCCAATTGAAATAAAAATGAAAAACTCTTGAGTTTTAAGCGCTTAAACATACATTTTGCAAAGCAAATTAATGATAAAACGGTACTCAATAATTGGCAACATTTTCTTGATCTCAGGATCTCAAAAAGCTTCATATATGGACTGAGCACCCCCTTCAGTGGCCCAATTGAAATACAAATTAAAAACTCTTGAGTTTTAAGCGCTTAAACATACATTTTTGCAAAGCAAATTAATGATAAAACGGTACTCAATAATTGGCAACATTTTCTTGATCTCAGGAGCTCAAAAAGCTTCATATATGGACTGAGCACCCCCTTCAGTGGCCCAATTGAAATAAAAATTAAAAAGTTTTAATTTACAGTACCCTCTTTTGCCCTCCAGGGGGGTCATCAACATCCCGGCCTATCCTGCCAGTGAGGCAGCGCTGCACATCATCAAAGCAGGGGCCACTCGACAGCCTGAGTCCTTCTACCCCTGGTTCGTCTACCCAGGCTCCCTCTTCAGAGACTGGTTCACCTTCTTTAAGGACCTGACTATCCGCCACTCTTACAATTATCAACCGTAAACATCATGCATGGTGTCAATTGAAACACAACTTGACTTAACTTCACTTCACAGACATTGGAACACTTTTCAACACTGTTGTATTATTTGCATTCAACGTCATACGTTTTGACGTGAACGTGAACTGTTTTTGTTCTCACTGAGGTACACTTTGTGTACTTGGTGTGGTTTCGGTCATTGCATTTTTATTATACCCCCACTCTCTTGGGTATTTTCTGTTAATTTTTACATGTTTCTTATGCACTTTGAACTTTGAACTCTTTTAACACACTTTTTACATTGCGTGTGGCTTACAAAGTCCAGTATTTCTTGACTGTTGACCTTGTGAACACTACATATCACCCTATCATCAATGAACCGTTTGATAGGTTGACCACAGGAGGGCAGTAGTCCCCAAGTAATAACACAAAGCAGTAGAGGCATTTCAAACTGCAAACTGCAGCCACCAAAACCAAAACATTGTCAAATACAACAGCCTAAAATGGTCTTTCCCTCCTCCCAATATGCATACATGATACTTGAACACACCATCATCATAATTGCCGAAACATCATATTCTAGCTGAAGAGCATTTTCAGAGTAACCTGTGTGAACAACAGTTCGAGGGGCCTCTTGCACTTACTTTAAATCACAGTGAACACCCTCCACTCCCTCCTCCACTACCACTACCCCTCCCCGCCCCCCCTTCGACTCTGTGCCATTGGTGTTCACAGTAGGCTCCGTTGCGTCCTGCGGAGAGGGGGGTAGAGCCACATATAGGAGGGGGTGGTCCCCGCTGTGCACTGGTGTCATTGTTCATCATTCCTCAGCGCCTGCAGCCCTCCTGATCCATCTTGGTGGTCCAATGGATTAACATACAGAAACTCTGCAAAAGACTGGTACACTCTACTGTTAGTAGGAACCTTGTTTTTCTGACGTGAAGGTTAAAACACGGTAAAGAAGCTAGCCGAAGATCACTGTAGCGTAGCCTGCGTGTTCTTGTTCTCGTGTGCTGTTTTCTTTTCCTATCTAGGTCTTTTTTGATGTAGTTGGCTGATTGGAAGAAGTGACCACATCTGTCTTGTCATGTTCGTCTGCAACTCTGCATCATAAAAGAAAAATTGAAATGGTTTTGGCCTATTCCGAATTCTGGGTCATTGTCTGAGAATCCGTTTCGTATTGTGAGAAGATAGTTATAGATCGTACTGTTCTTGTGGGGAATGTTAAAAACACACACACACAGACACACACACACACACACACACACACACACGGTGGGGCCTCCTGGGGAAGGGAGCAGGCACCGCCTGGGAGAGCAGCCAGTAACACCTGCAACAGATTAGTGCTCTTAATGCTTGGTAATAAATCCCCTCACCCTCCTGTAGCATCACGACCAAGCACAGGGCCTGGGCAGAGAGATACACACACACACACATGGGTAACACACCCCAGTCACACACTGACTGACACACACACACACACACATGGGTAACACACCCCAGTCACACACTGACTGACACACACACACACACACACACATGGGTAACACACCCCAGTCACACACTGACTGACACACACACACACACACACACACACACACACATGGGTAACACACTGACTGACACACACACACACACACACATATACACACATACACACACACACACACACACACACATGGGTAACACACCCCAGTCACACACTGACTGACACACACACACACACACACACACACACACACACACACACATGGGTAACACACCCCAGTCACACACTGACACACACACACACACACACATACACACACACACACACAAACATACACGCACACAAACACACATAAACACACGCACACACACAAAAACACAAACACACACACACACACACACACATGGGTAACACACCCCAGTCACACACTGACTGACACACACACACACACACACACACACACACACACACACACACACACACAACGTGTATGTGCGAGAGAGAGAGAGAGAGAGAGAGAGAGAGAGAGAGAGAGAGAGAGAGAGAGAGAGAGAGAAAGAGAAAGAGAGACACCCAGTCCAACTCAATCTCAGTCCTGGGCCCGCCATCCATGCTTTGTTAAGTCAAACTCCAGCAGTAGAACCCAACGTTATTGATTGTGTATCTTGGAGACTTTTCCCCAGTGTTGAGACTGAGGCCCTAGACCTAGGCCGAGATCAAACGCTCTCATCATGACTGCTAACAGTCAAGGCCAAGACCGAAGCTGAGGCCCGCTGCCTCATTACTGACTACAGAGAAACTTCAGAGGTGCCACTCTACTTATCCAACTCTCTCCTGGATCAAACGGCTGGACTTGTTTAAGATCAGGAGGTGTTTCCAAGTGACTTAACAATCAAATATAGGAAGGGCTAAGCTAAGTACAGTCCTTCTTTCAGGGTTCCCGCGCTGGTCTTAAAAAGCCTTTAAGTCTAAAATCCAGCAATCCGGTTTATAAGGACTAAAAAGGTCTCAAGTTTCAGTTATTAGGTCTAAAACATGAGGTGCTAGGTCTAAAAAATGAGATTAGCTTGTCCTGCAAGGAGATCAGTCTGACCACATGTATTTACGTGGAAATTAATCAAGCCGGAAGCGAAAAAATGCCAATTCGCTGCCTAAAAAGGTCTTAAATTTGACTTGTAGGAACCCTGTTCTTTACACTACACCTGCATGTGTTCATACAATAGACTGTATAGGATGCATATTACTGTACTATAAAGCTCATGTGGATACTGATGTGTTTTGATGTGTGCTGCTGTGTCTTACTGTCAACGGCATGGAAATGACATCTTTGTGTGGAGAAATTGAGGCATGTCGAGGTAAATAGCGAAAATAAACGTTGAACATTGAGGAAATGACATGTGATGTAGCTAAGTGTAACTCGACAGATAACATATGTGCCGATATTTATGGCTGTACCACCGAGCTGCTGAGAAAGCAGAAATGTCACGTTAAAACCCATAAATAATCATCCGTCCATTAAAAGGAGTGTGGTGCACCTCAGCCGTCATGCGCTCATCTCAGTTTATGGGATCGCTTCGCCCTGGGTGTTTGAGCACAAAGGACGCCACGCCACTATTCTTCATCCGGTTGCCGTCACCAGCTCTGGTGAGCATCAGAGGAAGGATGGCCATCGTTGGTTAGCTCATGCTGTGTGTGTGTGTGTGTGTGTGTGTGTGTGTGTGTGTGTGCGTGTGTGTGTGTGTGTGTGTGTGTGCGAGCATGCGTGCAGTTGCCCCATTGCATTGCGTGTGTGTGTGTGTGTTTGTGTGTGTGCATGTGTGCATGCGTGTGTGTGTGTACGCGGTTGCCTGATTGCATTGCAGCATTTGTGTGTGTGTGTGTGTGTCTGTGTGTGTGTGCATGCACATGTGTGTTTGCGTACGTGTGTGTGTGTGTATACAGTATACTGTATATACCTTTATATGTGTGTGTGTGTGTGTGTGTGTGTGTGTGTGTGTCTGTGTGTGTTTCTGTGTGTGCGTGCGTGTGTGTGTGTGTGCGCGGTTGCCTGGTTGCATTGCAGTGTGTGTGTGTGTGTGTGTGTGTGTGTGGCATTTATCATCCGTGGCTTGGAGAATGGGTGGCCTACTGGTGAGAATGGGCCTCATGAATCTCCTCTCCTCTCTCAAGGTGGAGGCGAGGGGTTGGAGAAGGGGAGGGTGATGGCAAGTAAATCAGTGGAAAGCGCTGATGTACAGTAAAGCTCCTCTCCTCTGCTGATGTACAGTAGGGCTGCGCTGCTATCTCCTCGGTGGAGGTCCCTGTTGTAAGACACATGCTCATATCTAATCCCAGCAGTAGACTTTGTCATGCTGTGTGGCAGAATCATCTATGCTAGAGAGGGTGGGGGTAGTGGTGCTCTAGTGGATAAGTGAGTTGGACTTGTGATCGGAAGGTTGTGAGTTCAAATCCCGCCTGAAACCACACCACTACTTGCGTGCCCTTGAGTAAGGCACTTAGCCCTCAGTTACTCCAGGGGGAATGTCTCCGTAATTCGTAACTGTAAATCGCTTTGGATTAAAAGCGTCTGCTAAATGGCAAAATTAATTAATTAATTAATTAATTAAATTAGTGAGCTCCCTACATGCCCTGGGCCTACGCACATTTGTGACAGCAGCTGGCGAAACTGGGAACAAGTCGGCAACCAACTAAATGTTTGTATTGTGAAAAATGCAACATTGTTGAAAATCAATGACACACTCACTCGCTAGTCAAGCCAAAATATTGCAATGCAATGAATTAGAGACGTAATCTCCACTACTACCGAGTCAGGGTAGAGTACTAGGGATTACTCACCAAATCCATTGCATTGCAATGTCTTGGCTTGACTAGCGAGTGTGTCATTGGTTGATTGATTATTTAAATGTTTCTGAATAAAACATTTCGATTGGTTGCCAACGTGTTCCCGCTTTCACCAGCTGCTGTCAGGGGTGCAAACTTGTTTACGTTTTTATCTCAAAATATGTCATCCATGTGAATTGTGTAGATCTGCAAAATAAATATTTTGTGTGGGGAGGGAGGGTAAACTGTTTTTGAAGTAATTCTGCAGGTGTTAAGGTCAGGGCTGCCGCTACTTACACATGCATCATTGTTAGACCACCGTTAGTGCTAGCGATATCTATTTAACACCATTCATGCTAGTGCTATCCCCCCCCCCTAAGGTTAGCCGCAAAAAAAAAAATGGGTCACCTTTTTGGGCCATCACCAGTTTGCACCCCTGATAACAGAAGCTATATCAAGAGACATGTGAAATATACAGTATGCTCAATGGTAGTAATTTATAATTTTACACTGGTTGCATCAACTTTTATGATTCAGCTTCATTGTACATCATCATAACCTCAGTCCCCATTACTACTGCAAACAAACCCTTGCAAATGCAGGCAGGTATACCCCTGCCAGGTCATACCTTGTGTGTTAGATTCAAATTGTCTTTGAGAAAGACTAGGGTCTTGAAAAGAGAATTCTACCTGAGCCTTCTTGACTTTCCATTTAGTTAATGTGAATGTTAGTTTCTCTCAACTTTAGCATAATAACCCTGCAAAAATTGTAATTCAAACAATGTTTGTTTGAGGCATATCTGTTAAGTAACTTGGATTGCAGAGATGGGTGTTCGGCCTAAGAGAACACAGTCACGGTAAACAGTTTTCGAAGTAATTCTGCAGGTGTTAAGGTCAGGGCTGCCGCTACTTACACACGCATCATTGTTAGACCACCGTTAGTGCTAGCGATATCTATTTAACACCATTAGTGCTAGCGCTATCCCCCCTAAGGTTAGCCACAAAAAAATGTGTCACCTTTTTGGGCCATCACCAGTTTGCACCCCTGTGCTGTCACATTTTCTATGAAGCTTGCCTACCTATAGTAGTGTTGACTACCAAGGCCTACAAGGCTTGTGTTGCCTGGTGGTGTTGCTCACCATAGGATCATTTTATGGGATTGGACCTTTTTCTCAGGAAGCAGAAGGTTCAGCCTAGTTTGGGTTATGATAATGCTCATCTTAATGGTGCTGTGAAAAAGTTGATCACACGTACAGTATATTCTCTGCTAGTTCTGGATAGAAACTCTTCATTGTGCCTTCACTGTGAATCCCACAGCACATTAAAAGATGTCATCC
>NC_137677.1:7327859-7342859 GCF_963989245.1 Nansenia antarctica | reverse complement strand
AAGTATCGCTCTTCTCATTGTGGTGTCATGATCTGAAGGAAGCACCCTCTACTCACTCTCCTCGCTGTAACATCTGAGTCATATAAACTATAATTTGAGTTCTTCAACAAAAAAAAGGGCCAAGGTCAGCGCTGTGGCTCCGCGGGCCTGGGGTCGTGAGAAAAGCAGCTAGGGAGGTGCACGTGCCTGGAATAAGATGAATGTTAAAATGCGCTCTCTCTCTCTCTCTCTCCCCAACGGGACCAAAGGAGCGGAGTCACTCTACTCCAACCGCACTGCCTGCACAGGTCTCTCTCTCTCTCTCTCTCTCCCTCTCTCTCCCTCTCTCTCTCTCTCCCCCTCTCTCTCTCCCTCTCTCTCTCTCTCCCTCTCTCTCCCTCTCTCTCTCTCTCCCCCTCTCTCTCTCCCTCTCTCTCTCTCTCTCCCTCTCTCTCGCTCCCTCTCTCTCTCTCTCCCTCTCTCTCTCTGTCTCTCTCTCTCTCTCTCTCTTTCTCTCTCTCTCTGTCTCTCTCTCTCTCTCTCTTTCTCTCTCTCTTGTTTTCACAGGGGCCGATATAGGAATGTCCCCAGGCCCTCGGTCAGTGCAGCACGAGGGTGATGTGAGACGCGAGGTGCACGTCTGGAGTCTGGGTGACCCTCCCCGAGCGGAGAGCGGCCGTGGGGCCCGCCGGGGCCTGTGGAGCGGAGCCCCGTGGGACCGAGATCTGGAGCGTATTAAAGGGAGAATCTCCACGCAGCAGCACACACACACCACGGTCTCGAAACAGTAACTCACTTGCCGGGCCCTGTTTGGGAGGGTATGGAGTTAGGGGTGAAACGGAGGTCAGCCAGAGAGAAGGCTTGCCCCCCCGTCTCTGTCCACGAGGGGGGGGGAGGGAGGGGGGGGAGTTGACGCAGAGGGAGGGTGGGTTGGGGAGGGAGAGAGGGGAGAGGGGTTATGCGATGTGAGGGTGTGAGAGCGATAATGATGTGTGGGTCCGCTGTTTCAGCACCCCGCACCGGCCCACAGTATCAAAGACAGGGCCCGAGCCCGCTCGACCCGATATCATGTAGATAGAACAATGATCTGACCTGAACGCAAACAAGCGGATATAAATCTGCCGATGATTTTGCCATTTTAATTGTAGAGGTATACTGTATATAGGCTAAGCCTCTACAGTAGGAAACTAAATAACATCCATAATATAATCTACATAACCTATAACCGACTTATTAGCCCATAGAATATGTCCCTACCCGTGCGTCACTAGAGGGCAGGTATCTTCAAATATTCCCCCCACACTTCTTATTCTCCCCCCTTTTCCCGCATACTACTGTATTTGTATTCTGGAGATCGAGACAATTATAGAAATGTATTCACCTTCAAACAACACCTTCAGTCTTCACTATATCATTGAATCCATACTATCTGTGCTGTATAGGGGTCTACTGTAGGGTTCTTTTTTCATTTTTAACCCTGGAGGTCTCTTGAGATTGAAATCTCTCTTTTTTCAAAGGAGACCTGGCCAAGATAGTACACCAGTACAAGTACAAGGTTACAACATTGGAGAATAAAGCACAATAAAAACAGGCATAAGGGACAACAGATAAATATTACAAAATCCATCTTAGGAATAGCAATTGCACTCTTCTGCTACACATTTCTTAATCAGAGCTTTGAACACTCCCAGGGAGACCAGATTATTAAGATATATAGTGTGTTCTGGAGGTTATTCCATGACCAGGGTGCAAAATAAGAGAAAGAAAGCTGCTCTGCCAAGTTCCAAGCGAATCCTGGGTACCTGGTAGAGCAACAACCATCTTCTAGTGGAACGAAAATCATAACAGCTGCTGGTGAGTGATATGAGATTACATAGACATGACTGGCGTTTGCCCAGTATGGCTTTGGAAATAAAGATGTACCAATGATGCTGTCTCCTTAGGCTTAATGAAGACCAGGAAACCAGATCATGAAGTACACAGTGATGACACGTGTATGATGTGTACCAGATCATGACACGTGTATGATGTGTATGGGGTAGTAGTGGTCAGGTGGACAGTGAGTTGGACTGGTCGATAAGAAGGTTGTGAGTTCCAATCCCGCCTAAAACCACACCACCACTAGTGGGCCCTTGAGTAAGGCACTTAGCCCTCAGTTACTCCAGGGGGGAATGTCCCTGAAATTCGTAATTGTACATCGCTTTGGATTAAAAGCGTCTGCTAAGCTAAATGGCAAAAACTGTGATACACAACGTTTAGGCAGCAGTGTAGAAGGGAGGCGGCATGCATGTAAACAATGTCCCCATAGTCTAGAACGCTTAAGAACGTAGCCTGAACAAGTGTTTTCCTAAATGCTAAATTGAGGCAGGACCTACATTTCGATAATAAAAAACCCAGCCTAACTTTTTTGCTGGGTTGCACTTCCCAATCAGGACCAGTCAGAGTGAATCAGAGTTGAGAGTTACAGCAAGAGGGGGCCAACATAAAGCCTGTCACCTCCGTTTGCTTTTGGGTGTCGAATCATGGCCTATTGTCCGACATGCACTGTAGATTTTTCTACCCATATCAAAAAAGACAAACTTCCGAGGAGGGAGCTTTCATTTCATTTCGATTTCATTGTCTTCTCACATCTTCTTCTTTCTTCCCAGGGAATTCTAATGAAATGCTAAGGACCCTGAAGAGGCTGAATAACCTGACGTCTACAGGCCTTCACACTCAAATGTGATGATTTCTAACAAATTTCTCCCAAGTAGAAGTGGAGCTTTTTTTCTGCAAGAGTGTGATTGATGAGGCTGGGATAATTGGCTATTGTGAAGAGCCGTCAGGGAGAGACACCATGTCACCTCGCAGGGAGAGCGAGAGTTAGAGAGCGGGGGGAAATGGAAGTGATTACATCTAATATTCAACATCTGGGAGTGATTGCCTCAGAAGAAGAAGTTTCAAAGAGAAGTGGGGGGGGGGAAGAAAAAAAAAGAAAGAAGCAACAGTAATTTGCACAGGATTTACGAATCTCTGAATCAAATTTTGGAATCTTATCCACATCTTGTTCTATTCCCCCGAGACTTTCACGCGTAAACATGCACGCACGCTCGAGCACACACACACACACACACACACACACACACACACACACACACACACACACACACACACACACACTCACACACACACACACACACACACACACACACACACACAAATGCACACACACACACACACACACACACACACACACACACACACACACGCACACAAACAGACACACACTTTTTTTCTTTCTTTGTGGAGGTTTGAAAGGAAAAGTACATAATCGGACATATACATATATTTAAATCATATTAACCTCTGAAATGGTAGTGCTCATCTCTCACACTCAATTCGAAGTCACAACCCAGCAGCTCTCAACTCAACTCGTGGTGCGTTTAGGGCGTCCCCCCTCCTCCGCCCTGTGCAATCACACGCCACCCAAGAAATGATTCACTGGCGATACTGAGCCCAAACCAGGTCAGAAGTGATCAAAGCCTGTGTGAGAGAGAGAGAGGGTTATCTGGTCCCAATTACGTTCAATCATGGGAAATTGGCAAATCGCACAGAGAGATGTGCATGACGGGAACATAAGGCCAGATGAGCATGAGGCGCTCGGCGCTCGAGCAGACGTCATACAGACAGAAGAGGAGGATCATGGTCCTAGATGGCGGTCTGTGTGTGCTTTTTCTAACGGAGCGTTTTCTCTATGACTGTGTAACGCGTCACAAAGTAATTATATATAATGTTTTAACCTTTGATAATCGCCGAAAATATATTATCGGTCGCTATGTTTAAAGTTCATTATGGTCACACCAAGGGGTTTACATTGAATACAAAGGTGTTTTACAGATGTACCCCCCCCCCCCCCCCCTCCTTAATGAAGGCTGATAAGGGGGAAGAGATAACCCAGCAGGCATAACAAAGGGGATTTCTTTTCCTGGGGTTTTCACTGGTGGGCTCTGTGAAACCTCCACAGCAGTCTGTCCTCTCGCTGATTGGACGACCACCAAAGAATGACAAAAAGTGACTCTCCGCCATGCCCCGACAACCCCCAACCCCCAACCCCCAACCCCCCAACCCCCATCCCTATCCCCTCTGCCTCACCCATCCCCCCAGTCCCCCTCTCTGCCGCCCCCCCCCCTCTCCCTCTCTCTCTCTCCCTCCCCCTCTCTCGCTCCCTCGCTGCTACGCTGCTTGCCTGTGACCCATCTTGCACCTCCCAGAGCCCACAACAGACGCTTCGTGTGTGAAGAAGGTCAGGAGTTCAGGCCCGGCTCCATCCCTCCCTCTGCTGTGAAGAGGCCTGGCCTCCGGGGTTTATAATTATCGGGCCGTTGGCATTCGGAGCAGGTTCAAGCGCAGTGCGAGCGCTGGCACTGGGCGAAGTGGGGGGGGGTGGAGGGGGGGGGGGGATGCGCCTGGCTAAACACTTAGTGATTAGTTGTCCCTAATTGTCAGCTCCTTGTTTTTTCCTTTTTACCACTCCTCTCTCCCCCGGGTTTGAATATTCACACAAACCCTCGGAGCCCGGCGTATTGTCCTCCCGTGCTCTCTGCCCTGCTTTTTGCGCTTCATTATGTTAGTTCACTGGTAACTGTTGCTACATGGGACTGTCCTCCTCCTCCTCCTCCTCCTTCTCCACCTCTCCCCTGGTGCCCCCCCCCCCCCCCCTTCCGTCTGAACAAAGGGGAAGTCCTCCGTCATCTGGACACATGGTCAATTCAGCCGTCAGACGATCACACGTCCTGCACCGTTAGGCCCAGGCACCACCATCCCTCTGTTAGGCACCACTCCATCCCTCTGTTAGGCACCACTCCATCCCTCTGTTAGGCACCACTCCACAACTCTGTTAGGTATCAAAGGCGTGTTCCAGACATGTTTTGTTAAACGTGGGCTGTTGAACGCTTTGTGCCACGAGCCACGTGGGAGAGACTGATGTTCTTGGCGGTCTATTACAGGTACGAGGTCATACAGAGCCGCCCGCCTCTCCGACACGAGAAGAGAGTATCATTGTTCGGACGTGTCACACCCACAACGGTCTCTTTATGGTGTGGCGTGATGTGACATTGTCTTTGTGCATACATGTATTGGAATGTCTCTGGGAGGAACACAAGGCCTGAGTTATACGACTAAATGAGTCACAGACAGTTGGAAAGCATGTGGCTTCGCAATTGTTTTGTTCGTGTTTGGCAAATTGTGAATTAATCCATATAATTCCTCTATGGCGTCCGTAGAAGGAACATTTATGGACAAATCGACTCAACTATTTAGAAGAATCATTGCCAGTATTCACATTTGAAAAGAATTGTGATTGAGATCAGTTTCCCACCCAGAGGTGAACTTGTACACCACGCTTTTAACGCTGGCTCTGACAGACCTCGTGATAAATGGCGCTCGATAAATCTATCCCTCAATGCCCTCCGAAATGTCTCCATGTCATTACTCACCCACACACGAGATCTCTGCGAGACTCCATCACTGCTTCAGAGAAGGACCAAACAACTGAACCAATACTGTAGGGAGGGGGAGAGGAGGGGAACAGCAGTCGGGCAGATGTGGTGCCTGGACTCCTGCCAATCCCAACCCCGCTGTCCTATAGGCGGCCCTTCGTCTCAACACAGACAAGCAGAGAAAGAGGGAGAGAGAGCTAGGCGAGACAATGGGGAAGGACTGAGAGAGAGAACAAGAGAGAGGGAGAGAGAGAGAGAGAGAGACGGGGGGGGGGAGGGGGGGAGGGGAATTCCATGTCTCTTCATCGCAGAACATCCTCATAAACTTGTATCTTCACGCAATTGTGACTTCATCACGGTTCAGTTAGTAATGCCAAGTTGTGTTGAAAAATGGAAGCAAATTAAATGTGAAGTCCTTTTATTGTACAAACACCTTATTGAACGTGGGCTCACTACCTTGAATGGCCTATTATTTTTTGACATTTCAGTGGAAACGAAAACTAGCCCCTTGAGTCTTCCATAACAATCTATATTTAACACACAGACAGATGGTGTGTGTGTGTGTGCGTGTGTGTGTGTGTGTGTGTGCACGTGTGTGCGTGCGTGCGTGCGTGCGTGTGTGTGTGTGTGTGCGTGTGCGTGTGTGCGTATGAGTGTGTGAGTGAGAAGAAGAAGTGGAGATTTTTGCCAATTTCCAAGAGCCATGTGAGATGAGACATAGGCTTCTGACAGGTGTTTGTTTGAATATCAAACAGAGCGATGGAGGCCTGCAGATGGCCAGCAGATTGCATTCCAGACAGAGACTTCAGACTTGGCCTGACTGACCAGCCCTCTCCGCAGCGGGGGGGCGGAGCGGTCTCGCTTCAGCGGCTCCCCTGGGGGCTGGATGTAGAAACCTTCCCATCATCACCTTTATCCTCACCGTCATCCTTGTGGTGGTGGACGTCATCATCATCATCACCTTCATTGTCATCTTCGTCATCGTCGTCGTCATCATCATCCGAACCCCCATCATTATCATGGTCATCCTCATCATCATCGTTATCGTCATTATCGTCGTCATCATCCTCCTCCTCAGACAGTCAGACAGAGTCCATGTTTCCCTATCAACAGTGAGCAGGGACCAGTTCAGTGTCCTTCAGACAGCTACCTCCTCCTCCTCCTGCTCCAGCCCTGCTGCTGGCCACCCCACCCCCCGTTGCCTGGAGACCAACTGTTGACATCTTACTGATTGTTTTCACATGGAATCCAGGCAGAACAAAATCCATTTATTTATATACTGATTAAAAGCGATGATTGAGGTCATAAAAGTTGGAATATCATCAGCCCAGTAACAAGCACACGCAGTATACTGTAGCTAGCAAGAGGACTCGTGTAACCGACTACACATTTTAGATTAATATAGATTTAGATTTATGTTTTAGTTAGGCTGTGAGTTGTTTTACTCTTCGAACAACACTGTGTTAGCATGTTTTATTCATTTAATAAATACTTGTGCATAGTAATGGCATAGAGCAGTGATTACACAAGTGGAAAAAGTAGCCCCGTTATTAATAATGTATAATATGTATAATATAATATAATGTTGTTGTTTTTTTCTTTGTTCCTTATTTACTGAAGGCATTTAAGGGAGAGTTTATTGCTTTGAGTGATGCTAACCTGACCCCATTCATGGCTGACCCCGGGCCTTGACCTTACTTTGAGCATTATCTGACCAGTTGGTGCAGAGAAAGTGGTTTGAACCCCCTGATCTCTTATCTCTGTTTCTGCATGGCATCAGGCAACAAAACACTAAATCACCAGATTGTTAAGTTGATGAAGTGTTCACGACATCAGGGAAACTGGTAGGCTTTTGCAGACAATTTCCATATTTTGAATTCATTCTATCTGAGATGAAAAATACTGTGAAAAATATGTATGTGAACATAATCTTGCGAGGAAAGTGTTAACACCTGAGCAGAGCAGAGGAGAGACATAACGCTCCTATGGGTCTAGAATGTTCCAGCTCCCAGCTTGGCGGGCTGTTGGCTGGCTGTTTGGCTGGCTGGCTCTTTTGCTGGCATGTTGTTTGGCTGGCTGTTTGGCTGGCTGTCTAAGTTGGCTGGCTGGCTGTTTGGCAGGCTGGCTGGCTGACTGGCTGACTGGCTGGCAGGCTGGCTGTTTGGCTGGCAGGCCGGCTGGCAAGGTGTAGCCCGGTGAGTCAGTGGGTGCTGCGTGCTGCCAACAGGCCCATGTGGTGTGTCAGTGTTGCAGGGGCAGAGGCAGAGGAGAGCGGTGAGGGGGTGAGGCCTGAACACACAGACACAGTATAGCCCTGCAGACAGGCCCCAGAGAGAGCATAGCCAATGTCAACAGGTACAGGCCACGGTCTACAGCAGCCCAGCCCCAGCCCCTGTCCCAGTCCCAACCCCCCAGCCCCAGCCACAGCCCCAGCCCCAGACCCAGCCCCCCAGCTCCAGCCCCAGCCCCAGCCCCAGCCAGACCAGCCCCAGAGAGCATAGCCCCCAGCCCCAGAGAGCATAGCCAATGTCAACAGGTACAGGCCACGGTCTACAGCCCCCCAGCCCCAGTCCCTGTCCAGGTCCCAGCCCCAGCCCCAGCCCCTGTCCAGGTCCCAGTCCCAGCCCCAGCCCCAGCCCCAGCCCCTGTCCAGGTCCCAGCCCCAGCCCCAGCCCCAGCCCCAGCCCCAGTCTCACCCTCTTTCTTTCAGCTCACATATCCAACAGGGGGAGTAAGTTCTCATCTATACTATCCAGTATGTCCTATAGGGAATGGAAGGGGAGAGTACAGTGGAGGAGAGAGAGAGAGAGAGAGAGAGAGAGAGAGAGAGAGAGAGAGAGAGAGAGAGAGAGAGAGAGAGAGAGAGAGAGAGAGAGAGAGAGAGAGAGGAAAAATACAAATTCCCCTCGGCTCCATTTTTTCGTAAGATGGAGGGAATTTTTCAGAAAGTCAGTCCAAGAGCATCTGCAGTCTTAAAAGTCCACCCAACTTCCACCAGATGTGCATTTGGCTCCGGGGCCAAGTCTTCCCCGGCAGCCAGCCGCCGCCCCCACCACCACCACCCACAGCCCCTGGGGGTGGCATGCATAATGGCAGACCTGTTTCATGCAACAGGTAGCTCCATAGTCTCGCCATAGTCTCGCCATAGTCTCTCTATAGTCTCTCCATAGTCTCCCTATAATCTCTCTATAGTCTCTCTATAATCTCTCTATAGTCTCTCTATAATCTCTCTCTGGGGCGGCTGGTAGAGCCGGCGTCTAATGATCGCAAAGTCGGCAGCTCGCAGCGGATCGAATCCCCGGCTAGCCTCTCCATAGTCTCTATAGTATCTCCATAGTCTCTCTATAGTCTCTCTATAGTCTCTCTATAGTCTCTATCAGTGGAGGCTGGTGACTTCCAGAATTGAGGAGGCCAATTTTTGGAAAAACGAAATCGACTACATTAAAAATAAAACTGTTCAATAAATCCTAAATGTTGTCTACCTATTCGATGTATAAATTGAGCCAGAATCTCGCCGACTTCCGAGGTCATTTGAAGCAAAAGTATTTGGCCACATGAGCTATTATTTTCAGGGATAATAGCCATGGGTGTTCTAGACGTGTCCCGCAAGTTGATAGGACACTCGTAGCAACTATGGCGAGTGTTTCTTTGACTGAAGTGACTGGCGAATTCTCAAAATGGCTTCATGTGATTGGACGAACAAAATGTCAATCTTTCAGCCCTGGACTCAATGCATGGTGAGGCCAGGCCTCCCTTGCCCACCCATTTTCAGTGATTTGGCCAATAACATATTGCCATGAAAAAAATTGCATTACATTGACTTCTATGAGAAACCACTTTCCTGGGGAGGCCTGGCCTCCCTCAATACAAACGGATAGGGATTCTGACCTGTAGGTGCTTTACAATTGCAATATTGGGTTTTAGCCATGGAAAAATTAAGATTTATGAACAAACCGGAAATAATATTAATATAAAAAAATATATATGTGTTTTTTGTTAAATAAATAAATAAATAAATAAATAAATAAATAAAATAAATATAATTATTGCTTTTTTAAATCTCTCTCTCTTCTCTCAAATTATTGGGGAGGCCAGGCCTCCTCCACCTCTATGGAGGAGCCTCCACTGGTCTCTATAGTCTCTATAGTCTCACCATAGGCCAGAGGGACGGTGCCATGCTGCTGGGTAACAGCTCTCAGTGTGAACAACCCCACAGAGGAGAACGAGGGGGTCCTTCAACCCCTGGGAAGAGAGTAGAATGACCCCTGGGCTCCATAGTGACGGGTCCCCATGCTGCCTTACTGTAACAATGACCTGCAGATAAATACAGGGACCTCTGCCCCTCCCACCCCCTACCCCCCGACCCCCTGCCCCTCCCACCCCCTACCCCCTGCCCCTCCCACCCCCTACCCCCTGCCCCTCCCACCCCCCCCCTGCTCCACGTCAACCCCAGCTGAGGTAAGACAGAAGGTTATTTTCTTAACCCTGTTACAAGACAAATAGAACTCCCAGGGAAAGGATCCGGGCCAAATTTGTCTTTTAATTCAGAAAAGATTGCCAAGGGGGGGTGGCCGGGCTGGGAATGTTTGACTCCCGTCCTTCCAAGGACCAAGGGGGGTCTTTAGGTAGTCAAGCAGAACTGTAAGGATTACTGGCTTTTTACAAGGGGGATTCTCAATTTAGTATATGAGAATTGTTGAGGTTTCCACAACGGTTGCTGACATTTCTAATAATAATGTTATAATATAAAGAATTTGCATTGGCTTTTTAAATGCAATACATACATACATATCGACAAGATCACGAATTACATTCACAAGATATAGAGAAAATAAAAACAACAATGAAAATAAAAAAGTTACATATATTACAGAGCTTGTCAATCAATTAGATTGTTGTCCTATGTTTCAGTGTCTCTAGCAGGGAATTCCAAGTCAAAGTAGTCCAAATATATATATATATATATATATATATATATATATATATATATATATTATTGGTTCTCCTTGCCTTCTCAATTTACAATGAATTATAATCCTACAAAATGAAAATATTGATTAATTTAGAGAAATGAACACCATGGATTATAGACCAAGGTCTACATACCACCATAGCAGCTCTGATCTTAACACAAGACATAATGGTTGACATTTTCTCAAATGTAAAATGCATAGACAATTTATTTTCCTATACCTTCAATGACCACATTTTCTGGCAGGTAACAGCTATAGGTTGTTTGACAGTTCTTATGTCTCAGCTTTGTCGGGGTATTCATTTTGTTGGCTTTAACAAGAACTCAAGGTGAGGAAAACCCCTCAGACAAACACAAACTGAGAACAAAGAGATGGGGGGGATGTGGCTCTTCTTTCAACTGCTAGCCTAGCGTGCTTGCGGCACCTCCTGACAGGGAAGAAAAATCCCAGGAAGAAACAAACTGGAAAAATGCAAAACAATGCCATCTTCCCGTGGCCTGGAGAGTGATTGATTAGGACTTGTCCCCTTTTTTTCTTCTTTTGAATTCACCGAGAATATTACAAAAAGATGTTGCAATCAGTGTGTGAACAGATTTACTTTATACGTTTTTTATTGGAGTTGAAGGTTATATGAGTTTTGCATAAGTGGATAACAGTGTTTGCTTCATAGCAATAATGAACCGAGGAATGCACAGGAATGTTGATATGAAGTTCATTCCAGATATCTCATGAGAGTAGCCTTTTCTCAGCTGTGTTGATGTTCATGAATAAATATAGATTTGATTTATTTTCAGCTCCTCTGTGAACCTCGTAGTTTAATTGGCCGGCTTCATAAGTTTCTATTTTAAAAAAGACACTCTTTCTTCTTTTAGGCCGCAGCGACGGGCAGTTTGTAAGCTCTGTGTTTGTTCTTTTAGTTTTTTCTTGTTTTGCTTTCCTCTTCTCAAGCTGCAAGTCTTTAGTCAGAGCCTTGCTTTGACAGGTGGAGATCAACTGGAGCCATCGCTATTGGCAACCATGTGGGATTGGAAGGAAAGGTGGCACTGGGGTCAGCGGCAGCTGAGTTATTCTATACCTATGCAATAACACGCCCAGCCCCCATGGGGTTAAAGTTCACCTACAACATACCTCCACCAAAGTTCTCCAAACACAATGCGCCACTATCTCAGAATCTGTCTAAACCCAGTCAATTGGAGTTTATCTGAGGAGGGATGTTTTGAATTTCAAATAATAACTGATCTCTAACACTGATTTCATTTTCCTTTTTTTGATTTTCAAACGTTAAACGGAAAACGCCAGAAAAAAAAGAGAATCTACACATAATAGAGATAATTCCTTTAGATTGTTTATCCTAACTTAATTTCCGTTATTTTTATAAATAAACTCCATTACATGTCAACAACTTGTGTCCTGTCCTCTGGTGGTTGTGGTTCGTCCAAACAATCAAGGCCCTGGTGACTTCCGTCCGCCCTGACACTTAAAACGATGAAATGAAAGGTAACGATTAAGCAATCCCATTCGTAATTATGATAATGTCAATTGAGCCTGTCAGGGATGAATAATTTCAGGGGAGACAGTAAAATATACCTAACAAGGCCTTTCTCAGTGGTAAACACGGGGCTTTTAAAACTGTAATTAGCCTGTAATGTCTAACACATGGCCTACAAGCCATCTCCTCTCTCTACTCCCTATGCTCCATCACTTTCTCCTCTGTGGGACACACTTTTCAAGTAGTTGGAAATCTAACCACACAAATAGGGGGCACAATCTGTTAAGGTCATTTTGAGGCATTTTTTTCTGGCGAGTGAGAATTTCCTTTTTCTTTTTTCTCTCTCCAGGGCTACACATTTCTACACAGTGGCACATATGAGAAGCAACATGTTGATATGAATGATATGTATAAAAGACATGCTTGCAATTTTACAATCCTAGAAACATACAGTAGTTCATATTCTTTATGAATAGAATGATAAAAAAGACTGAAGGTGTTTTGTACAGAGTTGAGTCTGTTATTAATGCATATGATGATCAATGCCCCCTTCTGGACTTCTTAAAATGTGTCATGTGCTCATGATAATGGTGCTTCCTTTGGTGTCTGTGGGGCGGGCCATGGAGAAGGACAGGGGTTTAAGATCAACAAATCCCATCTTACATGTCCTTACTACACCCCCCCCCCCCCCCCGACACATTCCCACCCCCCTCAGACTCAAGCGCACCCCTCAACAACTGCCCCCTTCCCCACCCCGCTCACCCACCCACCCACCCACCCACCCAATGTGTTCAAGAATTCCCCCTTGAGAGACAGACACAGATAATTGGTCACAGATTTTTGTTGGCAGAACACAAAGAGACCTCCTATTCACCCGTGTGCAGCTGTCCAGTTCCCATTCTCCCATCCCTCCCTGCTCCCCACTAGAGCTGTACCCCACCACAGGTCTCCCCCCCCAGGCAGGAAGACAGGCAGGCAGGCAGGCAGGCAGGCAGACAGGAAGACAGGCAAGCAGGAAGACAGGAAGACAGACAGGCAGACAGGCAGGCAGGCAGGCAGGCAGGCAGGAAGACAGGCAGGCAGGCAGGCAGGAAGGCAGGCAGGCAGACAGGAAGACAGGCAGGCAGACAGGAAGACAGGCAGGCAGGCAGGCAGACAGGCAGGCAGGCAGGCAGGCAGGCAGGCAGGAAGACAGGAAGACAGGAAGACAGGCAGGCAGGCAGACAGGAAGACAGGCAGGCAGGCAGGCAGACAGGAAGACAGGAAGACAGGCAGGCAGGCAGACAGGAAGACAGACAGGCAGGCAGGCAGACAGGAAGACAGGAAGACAGGCAGGCAGGCAGGAAGACAGGCAGGCAGCCAGGCAGGCAGAGAGGCAGGCAGACAAGCCAGGCAGGCAGGCAGGTAGGCAGACAGGCTGGAAGGTAGGAAGGCAGGTACACAGACAGGCAGGCAGGCAGGTAGGCAGGCAGGCAGGCAGGCAGGCCAGGCGGACAAGCGCTGTACTGGGGCAGCCCTAGCCCCTCTCGCTCCCCAAACACAGCCCCTTTCACTGCCACAATAGAGCCATCGAGGACACATCCCTCCCCTGACCCTGACCCAAACCCCCCGCCATACCCCCCGAGGCTCCCTCCACATCAATAGGACACTTGAAGCCGTTATTAGTCTCCTTTGATATGGGCAGCACCATCAATTAGGGATCCGTTTGCCTCGAGAATTGCACCTGTAGGACGTGATGGAATTCAATGCGTTGTCACTGCTATCAGCTGCCTCATCTGCGCTGACCCACAGCAGTCCCATCTAGATATGGTGTTATCTCATTTGTGTTTGTAACAAGGGACAGTAGAGACCATTAAGAGGCAATAGCAGAGATTCATTAAGAGGGTGTCAAGTAGAGTACACACACAGATTACAATGGAAAATGGGGATACAATACGATTAAAAACCTCAGGAGTTAGTGGAGGCTGTGAATCCAGTTAAGTGATCTTTTAATCAAGGTGTCAACAGGGGTTTAAGATAATTAAGATAAGATAAACAACACAGAGTTGATAGGTTTGCATCACGGTTTTTGTGTCATTTGGCATTTTTTGGCTAAAACAGTTTCACGGTAGCTTTGAGAGAATGGCCAAAAATGATCTCGAAGTCATACAATGGTGATATCACCGTCGGTTCTGGAAGTCTCAGACAGATTCCAACCTCTCCCGAAACAGGAAACAAAGGTAAGTAGAGCAACACATTTCTGCTAGCTCCCTGTACTTTCTCTGTCTCTCTCTCTTTCTCTCTCTCGCTCGATCGCTGCTCTACCTAATCTAATGCATCACATGTGTGGAGATCATGGTGTGTCTTACCAAGAGGTCTACGGAGTAGAAGACAAAAACAGAGACAAGACAAAAAAAAAGAGAAAGAGAGAAGGAGGAATTCTACAACAGTGGGGAGAGAGGGGAGGGGGTGAAAAAGAAGAAGAAAAAAGAACCCAGTGAGACTCAGGTTTGGAGGGGGGGAGAGAGAGAGAGAGAAGGAGGGAGAGAGAGAGAGTGATTAGAATTCCAGTCACAACTACCATAGCGGTGTGCAGTGATCCTAGATTTCTCGAACAGCCAAGCAGAGTTGTCCCAGGGGACTCATGGGAAGCCATAGGTCAACCACCGCTTTCCTGATGCACCATATGTTAAAGGAATTCCGCACTGCATTGTGGGATACGACGTCACCAACCCCCACAACTTGGTTTTCCAAATGACTAACACATACGTTCTCAAACTTATCCTGACATTTCTGCATTGGAACAAAATGACTACAATCACTCTTTCAAAGTTTACATTGATATTAAAGAGGAAATGCATTTCCTCGATATAAAGTAGGTGTTTTTTGCATGTGAGGTATAATAGTGAGTAATACCTGGTACTCTTTCTTAACACCGCCACGCAGAGAATTCTTGTGGCTGTGTGCCGTGGCCAGCTCATGCAGTATCATTGCATACAGGGCCGGATGTCTTGTGGTTATGTCTTTTCCCTACACTTACGAATCCACTCAGTGTTTAAGACATAATTGAACTATCAATATATCTCACAATATCTCTATCAGT
>NC_137677.1:7320359-7322859 GCF_963989245.1 Nansenia antarctica | reverse complement strand
ACCAGAGCATTCCTGTGCGTGTCTCTTCTCTGGGGTTTTTTAAGAGCCGCAGTGTTTTTTTTTAATTGAGGCGGCTGCGCTGCAGGGATGAATGCTGAATCCCTGCACCATGACAGCGCCGCTGCAGAACACTTTCAAAGAGTAGAGCTGTGATGCACAATCTGGCAACTTTAAACAGAGCAGATAAAAGATGAGATGAGATAAATTTCCCCGTGTTTGGCACCACACACACAAGCCCACGTTCGAATGATTAGTACTTCAAAAGGCAGAGCAGCGCTGTTTGGAATGATCTGGAACACGATCATTCCCGACTTGGGTCTTCACAGCCTGGAGCATTAGGCACTTTTTGGCGAGGGGGTGTCTAGTCTAAGCTTCATTGTTTGGGCTATATAATAATTTTCCTAAAAGTTCCTATTGTCTGTTCTACTTTTTTGAGTATAACAACATGTTGCGCGTCACTGTGTTTTCCTCAGCTACTGCCTCTCTCACATGTCTTTGGGGAACAATTGATAAAAAATGAGTATGTAACGTCTCCAACTCCTCGAGAAAGTTCTAAAACCAGATGGCTACCCAATGGGAAACTGGTGTTCCATAAATTGTTTTTCGATTTTTGTGTTTTTCTCCAACGGCAGCAGCACTCAGGAACACAGAGCAAATCTATTAAGCGGATCACCAAAGTACTTGTCCAGCTCTTCTGTTCTCTCTTCCCTTCCCCTGTCGTTGGCAAGAGGAGAGGTCATGGATAAACGGCTAGGGGCCGTCACATGTAGAGAGCTGTAGAGTTGTCGGGAGAGAAAAGTAAAAGCACAGCTGCAGACTCTAAGGTCTCAGCTTCTCAAATTGCCTCTGCCACAGTTTCCTGCCCCTCCGCACGGTCCTCCGCACCGCCAGCAAGGCAGAACCTGGCCCCTTAATAGCCCCACCCCCACCCCTAATAATCCATGATGTCACCGCAACGCGTTGCCTTTTTTCCCACTTTTCTTTATTTTTTTTCCCCTCTCTATGCCCCACACCGCCATTGTTTTTAAATATTAACAGGTGGGAAGAAGGAGGGGGGGGTGGGGGGTGGGGAGGGATGGGGGCGGGGGGGGATCCATTTGGCCGGTCTATGTCCGTTTGTCCGTCTTGTTTGTTCATTGCCTTATCACATCTGCTTCAGTTTGGACTTCCTCTGGTGTGTTTGTCCATGTGTATTTGTGTTTCTGTGCGAGGAGAGGGGCCGAGGAGTGATCACCAGGCGGGCTTTGATGCTGCTGGCCCCTGCCCTGGGTTTCCACGGCACATGAGCCCAGGCAATGACGCAGTGCTCCTAGCAGACTGCTATTAGTGTGTAATGCACCAGACTGCAGGAGGATTTGGCCCAAGCTGGAAAAGGTTTGCAATTGCACATAATCTCAAGTCGCACAGATTGTAAACATATGTTATCATCCTACTGAGAGACATGGACCGATGGGATTTCAATACGATTCCGAGATATTATTAAGATAATGAAACATTAATGTGTTCATAGACCATTTAATTATCATCTCACTGGGATGAAATTGCAGAAGTGAACTTGTTTTTCAGCAGAAATGGAACCATGGGACCATTGAGATGAGGATAGTGTGCGACTAGTGTGTCTTTAGCCTTTCTAGGAAGAACATGTCCACCGTTTGTGAACGAACTACAATGTTGTTGTGCTTTAAAGAACTTGGGTTGACCAATAAGAAAACTGCTGTGTCCTATGACCCTGCTGTGACCCTAACCCTAACCCCAAACCTAACCCTAACCCTAACTGCTGTGTACCATAATAAACTGGTATATGTAATGGTATAACTAAAACTAGTCAAGTTTGGAGCTCCTCTGGCTGTCTCTCATAAGGCGGTTAGACGTTTCATCTGTGCACAATAAAGAAGGAGATTGCTTTGCTATCCTCTTGACTCTAGTGGAATCTTTGCTCAGTCGATATTTAAAATCCCCATAACATCACGTTCTCAGTGCTAGCCATCCTCCAAACATACCGTTCAATCATGATAGAAAACACAATGCGAGTACCAAACAAACATTGGAAGACAGCAATTTGTACGGTAGATCATCCGCTCGGTGCATCAGGGACATACTGTATGTACATAGCAGACCCCAGTCATCAGAGCAAACCTGGAGCTTGTTAATCATAGTGATTGGCAGGCCCGCTCCTCGCACTATTCCCATGGCCGGCAGAGCCCACATGTGGTAGGCAGGAAGAGCTTTGGTTGGGGAGAAGGGGGAAGGGGGGGGGGGGGGGGGGGGCAGGAAAGATGATGGCCCTTTATCCCCTGCAATCACGAATTAGCAGAGACCCCCAAAAGCAAGAAGAAGTCAAATACCAGCCAGGCCCGTCTGATTTCCCTGTCCTAAATCACGAGCTGCTGTTGTGGTTTCGCCCTGCGCCCCGCAAACCAGGCTTTAAGAGTGAGTCTACATCTGCTGGAAAGCCCGCCACTCCAAATATGTTATAGGCTGTCCCCCCCGATCCATTATA
>NC_137677.1:7297859-7315359 GCF_963989245.1 Nansenia antarctica | reverse complement strand
TTTGAAGGTTTGAACCAATAGGCCATGAACCAATTCAACTGGTTTGAAAGACAGCGAAGCCAAAGTATAATGTGGTTACAAATACAGGGGGAAATATGGAGATGGGCAATGGAGAGGAAAAACGCTTTCCCTAATGTCTTAACCACCAATGTTTGCTTAACGTTTGCCCATCTGTGGATCAGGTCAGGGATAAGTGTCAGTGCACTCAGTCAAAGGTTTACAGTTTCTGCATGGAAAGAAGACGAAGAAAAACACATAGTAAAAGGCAAACAGTGAAAAGAATCCCGGGGTCTTTGGTGACAGCATGGGGCACATGCGGGAGGGTCGGAGACTCTCTTCGGCTGAGAGAAAACCTGCCTTCTCAGACAGATGGATGAACACACAGCCCACATCTCAGCCTCCACCTCCCTAACCTGCTGAAATAGCAATCACTACAACTATGCGGTTGAAGTTTCCTTCGGTTAGGGGGGTTCAAGAACGAAACGTAAAAGTTGTATATCTTTGAAACATTCAAACAACCCCACTCTACAGTTGCAGATCTATTTCTGATGGAAATGGAAGTTCCTCCAGTTGTTCAGGCAACTCATGCACACAACGGCACCATATAACATAGGCACACAAAGGAAGCTTGTAATATGGAAAAATGTGCGGTATGTATCATAGTCGTTATCTTTTTATTGGCCAGTGAAATCCTTTTTAGAGGGGAATTGTCTATCATTTCCAGGGGGAAGGAGAGGTTGTCAAAGCCATTACAAAGCAATTTGTTGGCTATCTGTCTGTGTTATTCAGTCTGCCCTAGGTGTCTGGAGGTGGGGGAGGGGTGACAGGGGACGTGGGGAGGAGAGGAGAGCCCACGCCTGTTCAAGCAAGGCAATGTAAATAAGGCTGGCAACCTGCTCAGCACAGATTTACTACCAATGTTTAGCTAAGAAAGTGCGGACAAAATATCAGCTTTGAGCTTAGTGGTGGTCTAGTGGATAGTGAGTTGGACTTGTGATCGGAAGGTTGTGAGTTCAAATCCCGCCTGAAAACCACACCACTACTACACTAGTGTGCCCTTGAGTAAGGCACTTAGCCCTCAGTTACTCCAGGGGGAATGTCCCTGTAATTCGTAATTGTAAATCCCTTCGGATTAAAAGCGTCTGCTAAATGGCAAAAAATATTATTATTACATCTGCAGTCTTCTTTTTTGCACATACTTGTCGTACATCGTCCCCTTAGATGGTTTGGTCCATGCAACGTTAGATTTCATTACGCCATCAAAGAGACTACAAGTAAAGTCCTTTTGTGGTTAAGTGACGGTTAAAAGATTAGGGGAGGTTTTGCGTTGATCTGTCTGCAGTATGTATATACACACCTCTAGAGCTAACCGACTGTTCCCCTGCTAATCCTTTCACACACCTCAGGGCTCAGGGGCCTCAGAGTTGACTGGCTTCTGACTCACCTGCACACACACACACACACACACACAGAGACACACATGCACGCACACACACACACGCACGCACGCACGCACACATACATACACACACACACACACACACACAGGTAGGTAGGTTGGGGTCAGGGGTGAGATCTTCTCTGAGGTTAAATGGTCCTGCACTCTCTCCCTGTGGGCATCGGGATCAGAGGTACCTCTGTATTCTGGTTCTCCATTTATTTTACCCATCATCCCTCATCAGCCCAGGAAGACCTCTTGACCCCGAGTCTAAGGTTACCTGTCAGTTGACTGTCTATTCAAGAGCACCGAGCCTGACGCTATGTCAACAACATTTGTTCTGTCCCAAAAGAAGCGGAGGGGGAAGGGCTTGTAAGGGTGTAAAAGAGATGGGCAGAGAGAGGTGAGAATTTAAAAAAAAGAAGAAAAAAAAAGAGGCAAAAAGGCAAAAAGCGGTACATTCACGTAACACATTAACATCGATAAACAACTTACAGTATTTCCTGTGTTGCATTTAATCTTCATTGCTTTACATGGTAGAACACACCCACACACATGATCTCTGTGAGAGCCTGCGGTAAAGAGATAATGTGTCTTGACTGTAAGGGGTGTTCTACTCTCTGGATCAACAGTTTATTTATGCAAACATTCAAATGGTACTGTAGATGACCAGCAGTGTCTTATAGAAGTTCCTTTGAAGTGTAACATTAGCGAGCTACTGCTGAACCACAATTGATTTAATGTGGGCATACTCTGGGGTATTTAAATATTCTAGCGAGCTCAACTCAAATTCATAAAAGCATATCATGAAAAATACTTTGCTTTGGAAACCACACAACATGTTCAAACAGCATCCCCCCTCCAAAAATAGCCATGCAACTCTTTGAAAATAACTATGTTGACTCAGGCACCACATCCAGGACCCCCAAAACATTGTAAACAGATGCATGCATGGCCGACCTACAGAGGAGGCCTTGCGAGCAGCTAGAAAAACACTGTGAAAGCCCCCCCCCCCCCCTCTGTGCACTGTCAGGTATCAATCAGAGGCCGTAAGTGGGATCCTTGAGTAGAGATGCTATCAGGGCCGCCCAGTACACACTCACACACCACTGCATGTCTTATCTGCTGAGAGATAACAGTCCCCTCACTGTGAGAGGCCTAGTGCCATGCAGCCTCAGCCATGCTCTCTCTCTCTCTCTCTCTCTCTCTGCTCCCTCCCTCCCACAGCTCAGGTACTGTGGACCACTTTACTTCAGACAAGGATGAGCCCTTAGAAAATGCATTTGAACTGGTTGCTTTTTTTGAACTAACCCCTAACCCTAACCCTAACCCTTTTTTGAATCGGATGTATACATCCTTCATTATGCTACTAGAGTGTGACCGTTCCACTTTTACTCTCTGATTTTATCAAAGGAACACCAGCAATTACATGCAAGTTAGTCAGTTGACACATTTAGATGAGTATCCAACGAATAATCCAACCAATGTTGATTGGTATCAAACCAACACCAAAACAACAAAAACAAACACATCTTTTCGACAAACAAAGGGCGATAATGACGGCCATTTTTTTTCTCTCTCCTTCTGTTGACAATTGCTACTATGGTAATCATTTAGTAGTTTATATAAAAGCTTCAGAAGAGAGTAGAAGTTGTTCCTCTCTGGCCCAGTTCTCTGGTTTTGTCCAGACCACAGCGCGATGGGCCTAGTAACAATAACAAGCGGCCCGGTGTGGAGCTGGCCCTTCAGTGTGAGGAGCGTAATGAGGAACATGTGGAGCTGCCCAGACACACAGTCAGAGGAAACCCAATCCCTCTCTTTTTCTTCCCCCTCTCCCTCTCTCTCTCCTGCTCCTGCATACTACTGCTCCCTCCTCGTAGTCTATAAGGCGTAGTTAGCCGTGTTCAGTGTTAGTGTTGAAGACTCGCTGATACGATGCAACCACCATTGTTCATGTGTTTTTTTCTCATGCTCTATCTGGCTAACTAAGCTTTTTTACTCTTCTTGACTTACACACCTTCCATATGTTGTAACCTCCATTTTTGATAAGCCACAATTATTATTATTATTATTATTATTGTTGTTATTATTATTTATTTATGCACAAGTAGATTGTGAAATCAGAGGTGTAGAATCAGCCAAGACAAACCGACCGATCAGCCACATTTCTTTTCGATCGGACTCAATTCCTACCCTTAGTTGATTCTTTTAAAAAATCTCCACCTTCTGTCTGTCTGTTTTCTCCCTCCCTCTTTAATTCCCTTATTTCTCAAACTATCCCTTTCTCTCTCTCTTGCACTCTCGCTTTATTTCTCTCCTTTCTCTCTCTGACTCACCAGACCAGCCGCTCTGCTCCGAACTCGGGCCTGCCGTGAGGCGGATGGCTAATTTTACCAGGCTGACCTCATTTTTCTATTGTATTAGAACAAGTGATCCAGTGTCAGAAGAAATGTTACTGGGCTTCAGTCTTCTTTTTTTTTAACCTGATACATCCCAATTTACTGCATACCCTCTCCCACCCCACCTTGTTTTGAGAGGTTGGAATATGCATATTTGCTGGGTCATGCAATGCAATATGCTCAGAAAGGAGAGAAAGGGGAAGAAATGAAGGAGAGGGGAAGAAAGAGGTCCTTTCTCCGCCCATCAAGCTCCGCGGACCATCTGTAGGGGGTCTCTTTCATGTGAAAGAATTCATCCCGTCCATCCACCTGGATGAGTTAACTGTTTGCTTCACTGAGCAGTGGTTTGAATGATGCCAAAGTCCTATTAATTCTTCAATGGACAACACAGGCCAGATTAATTTAGGGAAAGAGACAATTGTCTATTCAGAGTAGCAGAAGAGACATGCCAGCGTTCAGGCCTACACCGTGCACTATTCAGATGTAGTTGCTATGGTAAAGAAGGAAAAAAAAAAAACTTAAAGCAAGGCACTAAGTGACCATTGCCCCTCTACCTGCGTAATAATAATACAAATTATTGACATAGAATGATTGATATCGTATGTTATTACTATGTTGTTATTGTTACCTATTAATGAAGCCATTGTAGGGTGTATGGAGTTTAGCATGTGTGCGTTATTAACACATGGGATAAGTAACAGATTTAAGCATCATTGAGCAGTTTAAATGTGTTGCTTTTCATAAACAACAACTAAACAACCATGCTTTTCTGTTTCTTCTTTTCTTTCAGGAGAAAATGTTGTCAACAGATCCTGAAGACAAGCTTTTGAACAGGTGAGACAACCGGAGTCCTTGTTATTGTTACAATTACATTCAAATCAACAATTACATTCAAATCAACAATTACATTCAAAACCCTTTGCCAGGGAGTCATTGATGCATATACTGTGGCTACATACATTTCTAGTAGTCCTACAGTACATGGCTCTATCCTTTTGCTACATTATGATGTTGCAAAGGCCCATTGAATATCTGTGTAAACCCTGTACCGGGAATTTGAAATGTGTCCATAAAGAGCAGCCATAAAGCAGATCAACCCCCCGAAATTAGCTGAACAAACACTGTAACGCTGGTGCTCGGGGGGATACACTTGGCACACTGGACCCACTGTGATGTAGGAGGCCCTTCTGGCTCGACAGAACAATCCAAACGTTCCACTTGGGTTGAGCTGTCTTCATTTCCCCCTTCCACTATATATATCAACCCCACATCAACAAGGACTGTGAGCACCTTTCACAAGACCGACAGACTACCTGAATCAGACAATTGTGTAGCCGAAGGAGCCAGCGTGTGTATAGAGAAGCCAGTGATCCAATACCTGTCGGGGTTCACTTCACTCTAATAAAGTCAAAAACGGAGGTATGCAGACTTAAAACTTTACAGAATGTTCAAAACCAACCGTACAAGTACATTTATGTTTCCAAACCAATTATGGAATTATGCAGAATAAGAATGTTGGTTTTCTTTACACTAATATTTGATTCAGTAATCTGTCTGTTAAAATTCCCCATTTACATGACAGAAGAACCACAAAACTTCTCTCTTGTGCAAAGCAAGTAGTGATTCTGTGGGCACTGCACCCCTGCAGATGGTCCTGGGTTCACAGCTGTGAAAATGAGAGACGAAGTGTCGTTCAAGGCAGCGAGAGAGATGGAAAGTTGGCCACAAAAGGAAAAAGAGTAACATACAAAGTTGCTAACTGAAAATGTAATGGAAAAAATAATAGCAGGGGGGTTTAGCTGAGAGAGTATAATTAATGGAAAGTGTTTTACTCTTGTATTGTGAGAGTGTTCAAATGATATGTTGTCCATCCTTATGGAGATAACATACTGGAGGTTGGTGTACCACACAATTACCATATTGCAAGACTAATGGCAGTGTGACCTCAGGTATGAAAAACCATCCAGTGTAACATATGGAATCTCAGGCAGACCATATTGTAATCAGCACCAACGTGGTATGGCCTGGTTTCTCGATAGTTTTACCATGCATTTGCAAAGCAGTATGCATTTCTCCACAAGCACTATCGAATCCACAGCCTAACATTCTTAGGCCAACTTTTTTACGAGGACTTCAAAACCATTCTTGTTAAATTGTAGCCCTACCTCCACAATGCCCGCATAATACACCACATATCTGTCATTCAATCATATTTGCGCCATGACATCATGAATTGCAAAGTTAGGTATTTAGTCATTGTCCTGAGTAAGAATGTTCTTAAGCAGGTGGGGGAAAGTCGTATAATTCTCTCAACACACAACAGGGCTGTTTGCATTTGGCCATTTGGCCATTTGCTATGTAGCTCATGGTAAGCCCTGTTGAGATGGACAACTGCCACAGCTAAATGCTTTGTAATGCATAGACTATGTAGGCCTATGGCTAGAATTCTTAATTCAATCTGCCTGGTAAAGGAATTTGCTATTCCAGACCTTCAGATAATGTGTATGTATTGTATAACATAGTTGTGCTCATGTATGGGTAATTGAATGTAAAAAATAGTTTATTTTTTATTTTTAACCCTACTATAAGTCTATCAAATTATTATAGGACTCATTTCGCATCTAACCCTAACCCATTGTCTTTAGAAACACTTTCCATTGGATTACTCCTATGATTGCTACAAACCGCGTATGTAAATATCAAGTGGTTACCGAATAATTAGTCTTTCATTGGCCAGCAACCACCTCTGAGCTCCCTCTCCTCTGTGGAGACCCCTCCCCTGTTAAGACCCACCCTGTAGGGGTGCGTTCGTAAACCTGCTCTGTAAATCCACCCAACACTCGCGGAACGCCTCTTGTCCAATCAAATCACTCGGTCCCTCTGTGACGTCGAACCCGAGTGTGCGCTCCGGCGCTCTCGGAGCGAGTTGACGAACGCACTCGAAGACTGGGGGCCCCTTTTTTTTCTTCTTTTTTTTCCAGCGCTTGGGGTGGGGGGAAAGCAAAGGGAGACGAATGCATTTTTTGGTTCTAATTTATCCCTCAGCTCCAGCGTCGCCCAGCAGCAGTATGAGAAGCCCATCCTAACTGAATGGATTGGCATGGGGAGAAGCGGACCTCACAACTGGGCTAAGCGGCAGCTTTGGAACTCTATTACCCTCACGATGGTTTTACTCTCTCTGCTGCTACGACCAGGTAAGTCAAGAATATAATATTATTTTTTGTTGGATTTGGAAAATGCATTGGAAAATGCATCTCCCTCTTTAAATGCATGATGGTTTTACTTTCTCTGCTGCTACGACCAGGTAAGTCCATATATTGTATGTGACCGTGCATGTGACTGTGTGCATGCATGCAAAACATTTTTCATGCATGGAGGATGGTGCTGGAAAACTTTCTTGGGGGTAGAGAAAGTTAGCCTCTGCTAATGCAATGAGACTCCTGAACTAACAGAGTTATTGGGATGTTTGCACAACCTATCTTTTTTAGTTTTTTTTGTAGTAGGACATTCCTTGGAAATATAGAGAGAGATTAGGTTATTGTCCAAAAAGAGTAAATTAGGGACCAAATGTTAGTCCCAGCTTTATTGGGGCTAGAGAAAGTTAGCTCTCTGCTAATGCAATGAGACTACTGCACTCCTGAACGTTATTGGGGATGTTTGCACAACCTATCTTACTTTTTTAGTTTTTTTTGTAGTAGGACATTCCGTGCAAATTCAGAGAGAGATTCGGTTATTGTCCAAAAAGAGTAAATTAGGGACCAAATGTTACAGTCCAGGCTCGAGCCCAGCAGGCTGCGCAGGCTGGGTGGAACAGCACGAGCTACTTTTGTTGCAAAACAACTTTGATCATCCAGTGATCAACTAAGTCGCTCCTAATACATCATCTATGATACAGTTATTACACATATAACCACCACTATTAGGCTTGACGTGTTGAATCGTTACTTACTTATTTATGTTGCTGTATCCATCTAGGGAATTTAGATTTTTAGTTGCGTAAAATGTGAGCTGGTAATAAAAGAGTAGCTTAGCATAGGCGTGCTAACCCTAACAGCGGACTCACGTCGCATCATAAGCGAATATTTTCCAATATTTTCCAATGTTGCTTTAAAGTGCAATGGAGAGAAGTGATGTTATGAGCGAGCCACGTTAGAGGTGTGGAGGGATGCAATGCCTACTCATATTGTAACTTGTTGTTGTGCATTATAGCTTGTAAAATGAAATGTTGCTGGGTGTTTGGTTCACTCACTCATGGTTGGGTTGTTCCCATGCAGGGGTCAGGCTGTCCCTCTGTTGAACGTGTCTCCAGTCAAACCTCTGGAATAATACTCATTATTGACATAGAATGTTATGATATTGATAGAATATGTTATGACTATGTTGTTCAATACTAATGTCAATGAGGCCATTGCATGGAGTTTAGCTATGTGTGTTTGTGTTATGAACACATGGGATAAGTAACAGATTTACTACTATTTACTAACTAGTAGATTTACTAGTGTCACTAACCAGTTTCAATGTGTTTTGCTTAGAAAAAAAACAACTCAACAAAGACTTTTGTTGTGCTCGTCTAGATGTTTTTCCTACATCTGGAAAACAAATCGTTTTTGGTGTGGACAGAGTTAGTGATCTTTGATGAACGTTTACACACTTTGATACGTAAATACTCTTGTCCTGTACACTACTAACGTTTTACAAATTGATCAACATAACGTAGCCTAGGCCTATTGTCCAAGTTTGTTTGGTTAGTATGACAAATGAGCTAATGATGAGCTTTTATGAGAAATATGATGCTGGCTTTTATAGCCCATAATGTATCACCATAACTGATATTCACTGACAGGTTCTCTTCTTGCACTTTGTCTTTCGCCCACAAGCTTATTTTTGGTTGGATTTGGAAAATGCATTGGAAATGCATCTCCCTCTTTAATTTCTTAAAGTTCCCCTTTTCCCCACATGGCTTCCTTCACACCGCTTGTTGTCAGTGAGTGGCGAACCTCCTGGCCATAAAAGAAAAGCCTTTAGAAATAAACAGGGCTGTTGATGGCTCTATACTAGGCTGTGATTGTCGAAAACTGCCAATCAAAAGCAGAGTTCAGTGACCCCAGGGCTGGCAGGGAGATCACAGGAGGAATTCAGAGGAAGGATGGAGAATGGCTCTAACTTGACCTCTCACACTCAATCTCTGTAGAGTTGTCGAGACGTCGTGTCTTAAAGACGCATTCACAATTTGTCATGCGTCTAAAATGCAACCAAGGCTTTCTACTGTGTACATGTGAAAGCCAAGGGCAGTCTGAATAAATCTTAAGAATAAATATGTTTCGAAATGGATTCTCATCGTGTTCTTTCAAACTATTTGGAAGGCTGTTGTTTATGTTCCCGCTCGTGTTTATGTGAATAGGCATGGCCTGCTAGTTAATGATGGATCTGTCATTCGCTTTTCCATGGGGATGTTGTTGATGTTTCTAGCTTAAGGTAGTGCCTGTGGGCCTATTGTGTTGTAACAGAAATAAGTGTGTCAGATGTCCAAGACTAAATTACATGTCCTTCCAATGCACCTGACATTTAAAGATACCCTCCAAAAATCGAAAGGTGCCAATGCATAAAGAGTCACCCTTGTCATCCCCCCCCAGACCCAATTTACCACCAGATATGGTGCTGCTGCCGAGCCATAACTTCACACAGGAAGTGCAAGATTTATACCATTCCGACGTCCTGGCAGCGTCTCACGTCGTCCGGCCAGCTGTTCCACAGTCGCCGAACAAGCGTGGTTCTTTGTGAGGCTCCTCAAGGGTCTGAAGTCCACCCTCGAAAACAGCAGGGCCAGGCAATGCCCTGCACTGTAGCTTAATGCACCCCCTATTGCCCCAGTAACTAAACAGCCAAACCACATTCGACACCCTTAAGCAAACTACACAGATTGGTTTCCTCCAGGCAGTGAAGCTGTGTGTTATTTTTGCGAGGGGTTAGTTGGTGGAAAATACATCTTGACTGACTTTGCTCTGAAACAGAGCGGGGGATCATGCCCAATGTGGGCTGGTGTGTTTGGGTTTTAATGGTCCTCCTGATTGAGGTAAACTTGGATAGTGGAAAACTTTGACTGTGCAGCTAACATGTAGGTGTGCTGTGTATTTAGGTTCAGCATGTGCACTATAAAACAGCATTACTTAGGCTAGGTGGTGACTAGAGCTGTGAGTTATCAGAAATATGTTTTCTTCACATAGTCGCTGTTCCCCCCACACACACTTGGCACTCTAAAACACTCGCCTGCTGTTTCAAACAACCACCGACCTCTCACTATACGAAGAACACTCCTCATGAACCTCTCTATGAACTGTTTATTACATTTTTGCACTTGCGGCCGGGGGACGGTTTCGTACGAGTTGAACTGTCGCTAACATCTTCTTCTTCCCTTCTTCCCCCTGCAGCACACTGTCAGCAGTGCCGGATCCAGCGCTGCAACGCGGAGTACGTGGCCTCTACCTCGCCCTCTAGTGGTCTACTCCAGGACGACACCCAGTCGGACGTGGACTACTGCATCGCCCTGCGGGCCTACGCGCTGTGTACCCGGCGCACGGCGCGCAGCTGCAGGGGAGACCTGGTCTACCACTCGGCCGTGTTCCGCATCAAGGAGCTGTTCTCGCAGCACAACTGCTCCAGCGACGGGCCCACGTCCCCCGCCAAGGCGCCCAGCACCTCCCGGCCCGTCGTGTCGGAGCTGTGCGACTACGAGAGCCGCGTGCTGGCCTCGGGCCCCGCGGGCCAGCAGAAGAAGTACGCCCACTGTGGATTATTCGGGGACCCTCACCTGCGGACGTTCCGGGACGAGTTCCAGACCTGCAAGGTGGAGGGCGCCTGGCCGCTCATCGACAACCGCTACCTGTCGGTGCAGGTGACCAACGTGCCTGTGGTCCTGGGCTCCAGCGCCACGGCAACCAGCAAGGTAAGATAAGAACACGGCTTCAGAACTTAGCATTATCACCACAGACGGTGATATACAATACATAAAACGTTTTTTCTAACCTGGGCCGAAGCGCGACAAAAACTAAAAAACGTGAACAAAAGTCTTGTGTGTCATTCGGTTATATTAAAGCGAGGTCTTTGCAAATGTTTTGCGATCTAAGCCTACAAAACACATCAAGTTAAGAGTTCAGTATGCAATGCTTCTGCTGTCCCTAGCGGCCCCTCCTCTCTGTCCCAGCTCCTCCAGACACCAAGGGGGTGGTGAGTCACTTAGTGGTGTTGGATCACGGGCATGCTTGATCGCTCTACCTTTAACACATGGGTGGTCATATGGTAGTGATTAAAGCTCGCTCAAACGTTTTCCCCCCCTTCCACCATTTGACAAGTTTTTTCACCTCTCTGGTCAAATAATTAGATGGTCTCTTTTGTGTAAATATGGAATAATTTGGAAAAGTAGAGTAATTATTGGACAGAACAGGAGAATTCTTTCTCCTGCTGATTGAAATAGTCTCCGGGCACACTGTCTGGTACTTTGATTAGCCAGAACTTGGTACCATCTGCATTTAGGTGTCTAGTTCACATAGAAAGGGCCACACACAGAGTGTTATTACATTAGCAGATAAACACTACCTCCATGAATACTCAAGTATCAAGTATCTGTCGACCTACCAGATTCACATACTTGTTTTGTTTCTCATAAGCAGTGTAATAGCAGTGTCAGTACCATGTGTTTGAGCCAATACCACTTCTTCCCCAAACACCTCAGAAGATATCAACCGAATTTGGCCACATTTCAGTATCTCTCACTTACTCTGGAGATTGCTCATATGATTTCAAGCAGCCTACACACCAGTAGTACTTAAGAGTGTGAGATCTTCGAGCAAACTTTAGCTGGAGTGTGTGAATGAGTTGCAGAGTAATGCAAACCTGTAGGTAGTCAGGGTGTTTGTGCCAGCACCCGCATGCAAACCCCCCCCCCCCCCCCCCACATCTTTTTGAATTGTGGCAATTTACAACTGTCAGGGAGCGGAAAAGAAATCATCCATCACTTACAGTATCCCCTTAACTGTAAAGTTAACCGTAGCCACCTCCTTTTGACAAAACAGCTTTGAAGAAATGGTACGCCTCGTTCATGAGATCCAGGCTTGACTCCAGATTCATGTCACAGAGTGCAGGGCTAGGCGGGGTGGTCGGTGTAGTGAAAGGTATTTGAGATTTATGGACTCGCTGAGCTATAAGACAGCTCTGTTTGTTTGATCCTGCACTCTGGGAGGAATCCTGACGTGTCTGCCGTGTTTTATGACGTTATTAATTACTGTTTGTTCTAGATGGGACCGATATTGGTGTGACCAGACATTACAGTTGTCTTTGAGCTCGATTGTAATCTAGGTTGGGGAGAAATAGTCACATATACACTGATGTTTTCTAATTTATACTCATTTATATCTGGGTTAGGTTATCTGTAAGGTCGGAGAATTCTGAATTTGACTGCTCACTATTCTTTTATTCCACCATAACCATAACAAAGCTGGCCTACATTGCTCTTAGACAAGTAGAAAGAAAAACAAGAGTTTGAGAGTTTTTTAAAACAATAAGCTGGGAGAACTCATTTAATTAAAAGGTTAAGTTCCTGCTGACACACTGTGGCTCAATGTGGTATTACACCTGTTGAAGGTCTCTCTGCTCCTAATCTGTCATGTAGGACACTACCTCTTACATTTCACCAGCATATCATTAATTCAATTGTATATAGGCTAATTGTACAACAACAACACTGTCCTTTTGGGAAAAAAAGCTTTGTGATATCAATTGATATGTTTATGTATTTAAATTCAGTGATGTCATGAAGTGAACTGACAACATGTTAACCACTCTGTTTTTATTTCCCTCCTTTCAGATAACAGTGATCTTCAAGTCGTACCGCGGCTGTACGGAGCAGAAGGTGTACCAGGCCACCACCGAGGACCTGCCCTCCGCCTTCCAGGACGGCAGCCGCAGCGGCGGGGAGGGGGGCAGCCTGTGGATCGTGGAGAAGAGCGGCTCGGGCTCGGGGGGCCGCCAGGTGAAGATCCAGGCGCGCTACATCGGCACCTCCATCATCGTGCGCCGGGTGGGGCGCTACCTCACGTTCGCCATCCGCATGCCGGAGGACACCTTAGACTTTTCCGAGGAGAACAGCGGGCTGCAGCTCTGCCTGCACGGCTGCCCGCGCAACGAGCTCATCAAGGAGCACACGCTGGGCCGTCAGAGCCTCCACCCCCGCCTGCCGGGCCCCGGGGCGGCGGGCTCCACGAACACGGAGCTGGGCCCCCTCCTCCCCCCGCACCAGATCTACACGGTGGAGCGGGCCACGGCCAAGTGCAGGGAGACCCTGCAGGTGGAAGACGTGTACTTTCAATCGTGCGTCTTTGACTTGCTCACGACGGGAGACCCCGAGTTCTCCATGGCGGCCTACGGGGCGCTGGAGGATCTCAAGGCCCTCCCTCCCAGCAGACTTAAGCAGAACTCACCCCGGACTCCCCATCCGCACAGCGGAGGGGCGTCACACACACACTCGCCGGTAGCGACCGCCCCCTCCTCCCTTCTCTCACTCCTGCTCATTTTCTCTCTGCTGCTTTTGTAAAAAAAACAACAACAACAACAACAACAAAAAGAATAATACTGCAAAAACAAAATGGAAGTGATACCAGCTTGAGGAAAGAGTGCCTAGGAATGGAAGTCAGACGTTTTGCATTTGTGAATGTTGTGGTCTTTTCCCTGTCACTACTAAACCATTTGAAGGATTTAGCACTCCAAGAGACTGCCAATGCCTCTCCCCAGACACAGTGGCTGCCAGCATCTGCCACTTTATTGAGTACGAGTCTGAATGCACGCAATCATGTGGGATCAGTCGGGGGTTAAGTGCATAATGCTCACTCCATTTTCACGCTTCCTGTAAATTGGATTAAGACACACATACATACAGGACTTCTTAAAAATGTGAAATTCATAACATATATGATTGTTGTCTTGTTGCTGATTTTTTAAGGCAGCTAATCAAAAAATAATCTTTGTAAATAATTTCATCTTTGTTGGGAACATGTCACATGTCACAGTAATGTACAACTCAACCAGGCGTCATGGTTACAGAAAGTATTGATGGTGTACGTTGGTCTGTTATATAGGGCAGAGACCTCTATGAAAGACGAGACTTTTCCTCTGTCATTGTTTGGCACTTAAACGGTTAACACTCCAAGTTTAGTTCCTAAATGTTGTCATATTTACTGAAAATATATATGTTTCTTACATGGGATCCAACAACAACACAGAAATACTACCTATCCATATATATTTGGTTTTGGTGTGATATTTTCAGTACTGCACAGCGTCAACGTGTGATATAGCATTATCAGTTAGGTAAAACACTCCCTCTTCTTCAGGCTGCTTAGCTTCCAGTTTTTAAAGGTTAAAGAAACAAAATCTCTATATAATAATATATTGAAAGAGTGTATATATGTGTTTTATATTGTGTACATTTGCTTGTGTATAGATGTTAACTGTAATATGTTTTACACTTTGTTGTGATTTAGCTAGGTATGTTTTTGAATCCTTGTAAGACGTGAACTAATATGTGTTTTACCTTTATAATCTGTCATTTTCCATATTAAAAAAAAGTGTTTGGACACTACATAGTTTTTTTTTGCTTCATTTGTCTCTTTGTATTTCAGAAGTCAACATTATCTGTACTCAGCTTTATGTCATGATGGAAGCTTTGAGATCGTGTGCAGCATAGTGTAGATGAAGTGGAGTTATAGGTTTAACCAGGGTTCCCCCGGGGTCTTAAAAAGTCTTAAATATGAGATGGCAGGTCTTAAAAATGTATTCTGTTTAGGAAGTTGCGATAACTTCTCTGTATCGCTTTTAAATGTGTTTTGGGGGGAAATGTTCGGTCTGCAATGTAAGCAGTATGGCAATTAGCCTATCAGTTACCCCCTGCCGCCTCCAACAATAGTATGGAAATAGATCTGGAACCAATAAACACTAGCTTTGCAGCCCAGGGTGAGAACATTTCGGTGAACACTCAGGTAGCAAACAAACTTGAGCTAGCAGGAGGTGTTGTGGGTGCTAAACACTGCAGATTAACATCAATCCTACAACAGCAACGATGGCATAGGTGAGCTTTTTAAAAAAAATATTCCAAGATTCCGATATCGCGAAAACTTTGGCGTGCAGTGGTGACAAAACGTCATAGTCAACGTCACGAAGGTTTAGCGGAGCATCAAGAGTAACCATGGTAACCGTCTCTAAAGTAACCATGGTAACCATAAAGGAACCAAGTAACCATGGTAACCATAAAGTAACCAAGTAACCATGGTAACCGTTCTGATGATGGACATGCAACAGCGGGGGACTTGGTGGAACATGTCAAAGTAAGTAATGATGTATGTATATTTATTTAAAGGTATTGGTATTAGACTCACATTCGTTGATTGTTTTCATTAGCAATGCTGTGTGATCTGTTCTGTTGCACATAACAAACAGTAAGTTGCATATAGGTGTGGTGGCCTGGGAAAACCCTTCACATGGTGGCATTTTGACATTTTCATTTTTTTATATTTCCATAAATTAGAAGTTATCAGCTATTCATAACTGGTTGAATGACTGAGATAGCCCTTTATTTTAAAAAGTTATGAGCATTTTAATGTATCATGTCAAAAAAAGTGAAAGATGATAAATGCTGCCCCCATGCTGCCCCCGACTCCTTTCTCCTCCGGGTCGGGGGAGGAGCCTATGCAGATCAGCCGGTCTCGTTTGTCTGCTTGTGATGCAGACAAACTACCCACCACAAAAACATAAAAATAAGTGCTTTCTCTTTTGTTTTCTTAAAATGTTTATTCACCATAATGTAGTATGGAGTTCAAAGTACTAGAATACCACATAATATCAAAATCGCCAAAATCGCGATTTCCATCTATTTTTGCTCTTTGCCACAAACGAACGCCAGCGACATCCGACGGGTTTCCCCAGGCCACCACAGAGTAAGCCTATTCTATAAATGTCTTGAATCATTTCCATTGCTTATCAACACAATACTAGATGTAACAGCATAAATAACTTCATTATTTCTCAGGTGTCTGGACCAACTTGAGTTAATGTTTATTTATTAGCAAGTAGGCTATTACTTAGTTTTGACTGTCACATTCATTGATTCTTTAGCATTGCTATGTCAAAGTAACTAGTCAATAGATGATTGATCATTAAATCTGTATTTAATTATTTAAACTAGGTCTGCTTAGTCATGTTTCATGTTCAATGCTGTGGCAAAATGTGATCTATTCTGTTTTTTAAATCTATTTTTCTGTCAGGATAGTGTGGACCAACTTGAATTGAGAAGCCTGGTGTCCATCTCGATGGATGCGCCCAATGCAAACTGAAGATTCTTCAAACTTCTCCAGCAAAAAGAGCATGCAGAACGGTATGGAGGTGCTCAGCTTGTTGCTGTGGGGAGCTGTGGACTCCACACCTTACACAACCCTTCAATGGGGCACCAGTTCTGTTTACTGTTATGTTTGTTCTTATTTCAACATGAACATTTACTGTTATGTTCACAATTATGCTGCCAGTTTGGCTGTGACATCTGTAAAATTGACTGCAGGAACCCTGTTTAACGTGTCAGGAATGATCTTACCTTCCCTACATATTGATCACTGTATACGAGGTCTCAAAGAGGATTTCCCAGCTAACTGGTTTATCAGAAGAGAGTATATAGGTGCCCTCTTCCTACATGAATCCAGTCATATTCTCTTATTGTCTCAGCCATCACCTGGTCTCCTCAGCGTCCCAGTGATGGCTGCGTAGACAGTCTGTATCTGGGCCTGCTGACTGGGCAGCGTGGGGGTGGGTGTCGTCTATGTGCACAGTCCCTGTGTAAATGTTAGCTCACTACAGAGCTGGCTTCCGATGCCGCTACTGTACGACCTGCCAGACTAGGCTTCAAACAAGGTTTAGCCTGTGGTTTACATTAGTTTGACACAATGAATACACCACAGACACTATAGGGCCTACAGCCTAGGACAAAGCAATACAGTAAACACACACAGTCCTAGTTTAGGCCGCCTACTCGTGGCAGCGTTTAATCTCAGCAATTATTTGAGTATTAAGTAAGAAAAAAACTGCACAGGAGAGGAGACACTCCAGCAAAGCCACAAGGTTTGTGAGATGGGAAAGGGGTGGAGGAGGGAGGAGGAGTGATGAAATGTGTCACCATTTTATCCACATTTATCATTATATGCTTAGCACATACCAGATGGCCTAAATCATGTGTTCTTGGCAGTGACTGTGACTTCATCACCCTTATTTCTAATATCATCTGAGCGGGGAGAAGAGAAAGAAAAGAGAGGCAATTGTGCGACGGTGGTAAAACCTGTCACAAGCAATCTCGTCTTGGCAGCCGCGGCGGCAGAAGCGAGCGCGGGGGCAGGCAGACCGCTAGTTAACACACTGACGGCTATATGGCTCCAATTGGGGGCTTTAATGGTCCTGTTTTTCCTGCCGCCTATCTGACTTTTTATGACGTTTGTAAACCCTTCCTCCGACTTAAGTTGCCTTATCATTTTTTCATCCATAAATCGATGGGCTAATACTTTCCATGTATTTTGTTTCTGGTCGTAAACAGTGAGGGGTGAGGGGGGGATGAAAGTTCCATTTGCCTAGTGGTGTT
>NC_137677.1:7275359-7292859 GCF_963989245.1 Nansenia antarctica | reverse complement strand
TTCTTCCATCCAACACACTCACCTTCGTCACAGTAATTGTATTCTTTTAGCTCCCAACCCCCCGCCCCCCCCCGCAAAAAATTACTCCACATCTCTCAAACTCATTAAATTTCAGCCACAGTTGCCATCTTTAATTTGTATTACCCAAGCTGTTGTGTGAAGGCCAAATTTAATTTGATTTTAATAATTTAAAAATCCCTCCAGTAGAAATCCTGTAAGAGAAGCTTTTTGAATCGGGTTATAAGGCTGTAGATGCCCGGGGGCCACATGTCTGTATATCACAGCCTCCTAAGGTGCCAAGTCCAGACAGGATGGGCGGTAGGGGGTTGGTGGAGGGGGGGGTGGGCAGAGTAGAGGGTTGCGGGGGGCGGGGGCGGGGGGGTTAGGGGGTTGGGGGTACGGTAACCTACGGTAACTCAGGCGGAAAAGCTTCTCACTTTTGGCAAATATGTGTAAATGTTTAACTTAGGAAAAACAAAAAACAAACCTACTACTGAATGTAATTGTGCTCTCACCTATCTTGTTCTCTTGTCTGCTAATAATTCATCCTTCAAACATGTCATCTACTATAACATAATCTTGCAATTCTGCATACAGTATGAATATCATTCATCTGTTGCCTGCTACGCTCCCGCTCCCGCCCCCCCCCCCCCCCACCCCCCTCTGTGTTTTTAAGGGTATGTCAGTATCTGTCAAGAGCACTCAGATAGGCAGTGTCTTAGATGTACTCATCTGCAAATTTGGCAATTCTGATGCTGATAAAGGCATTCAAACGCTTTTCGTTCAGGAAACAACAACTGCAACCTTTTTGCGATCACGATCAGTGGTCGAGTGTAGTAGCTAGGCATTGCCCTTTCGGGGTTTCAATGCCCGGGCTTCTATTCAGCAGTCTTCGGAGAGCAGAGAGAGTACTACACATACATGCTGGTAGGGAATACTTGCTCAGTCACACCCGACTGGCCTGTTTTCATAGAACTATGAATAAATGCATGAACGTCAGAGAGAGAATGAGAAAGATGATTGAATCTTCGCAACGGAAATCAGATGGAAAAATAAAGCAAAAAAAAGAAAAAAGGCAATAGAGTCGAATGAGTAGAAAACAGTCAAACGGAAAAAGATACAGAAAAATCTGCCAACAGATTTCATCTCAGACATTATCCGTGTAAAAACGTTCGAAACTTCCCCCCCGGAATCGTGACTTTATCGTTAATACTGCTTTTTGTTTTGCTACAGCTGGGGAACGCGCGGCGTCCCCTATTAAACAACAACTGACTTGGTTATTCAAGCTAATAGTATGCTGTCGCCCCCCTGATCTTCCACATGTCAGAGTTTGTTTGGTTGTTTGTGTTCCTGTTTGTGACTTCCCTTCTCCGAGGAGCAGCAGCTGCGGTAACTACACTTAATGTCAGACTCTGCCGTCGTCTAATTGATGGATCATTTTGCTCTTAATTTGACCTCCTAAGGCTGCTAAACCCAAGCTGTTCCTCGTGGGGTACAAGCTCGCAGTCTGCTATTATTCCCATTGGAAATAATGCAGCTGCTCTTTAGTTACAGTCCCACCTATCCATCTATTGAGGAGGCAGGGCCTGGTGGTGGTGTACATTAAAACCCACACTTACACTTTCTCCTCCATTTGACCTCATCGCTACTCTCGCTATATATACTCTATGGACCATTTGTTTCATTCTCCAAGAAGGACATCTTCTACAGGCCGTAAGTGTTGTTAAAAGTATAGCGTCTTAATCTCGCGGTGACAAACAGTTCCATGGTATGTACAGTATGTCAGTTTGTGGGGGTGTGGGGCGGGGGGAGGGGGGAGGGGGGGGGCTCTCTGAGGCTATGAGGGGAGAGCTGGTGCTGTGGTGCCTGCTGCAATCTCTCCTATGTGAAAAATGAACTCTGTCAGTCAGTCAATTCATTTTGAAATGCCAATGTGTAATTGATTGCGCATCTCTTGCCCGCGGTGTTGCTCCCCATCTGATCAATATTAGCATTATCCTAATTATGCTTGCGCGTTAGCTATCAGGTCCCCCCCCGTAAACTGATGGTCCCTATTAAGAGAGATGTGCTTGAGCGGGGAGCCCCCCTCCCACACACACACACAGTCCTCCCCCCCCCCCCCCCTGCTGAGAGCAGCTGGAGCAGGCTGGCAGTGGGAGGGGGCAGGACCCGGCAGCCACTGCCACGCTCGGATGGCAATTTTATAACCATTGTCAGGGTAATTTGTATATTTTATTAACCAGTTAAAGATGTTGCGCTTCTTTACTGCTGCCATAGCCGCACTACCGGGTGGCAGTTTTACCGCTGTGCTTTATGGCTAGATTATCTGTATTATCAGTAGCTTTAATGACGCTGCCTCCGTTTTCCTGATGTGGAATGCCTTTTTTCTGCAATGAAAAAAGATGGAGGCCTACAATGACAGTATATCACCATGGAGACAGAATGTGCAGAACAGTAACACCAGAGAGAAGAGAAGACTGAAGACACCATTTTTTTTCCCTCCGTAATACTTTACAGTATATGTCTGTTATGTTGGGAATGTTTAAACGGTGTAACTTTTGGCACTACAGTTTGAAGGTTTAGCAGGAAGTGCGCAGTGTCGCTGTGTTCCTCATACAACCCTGCACAACGGATAGGTCACAGATTATAGATTATGTCCAAGATGAAATGTTGAGATATAGAATGTTGTGGGTGAAGAATGACTGGTTAAAAAGCAAGATCTGAACATGCCCGAAACAATCTCTAATCCACATATTCTACGCCACTAAAATAGTATAGCTTTTAAAATATTTTTTTTTTCCTTTTTTTTCCTATTTTGTTTAAATATTCTCAAACCCAGTAGCTATAAATGTAAAAGGAAAAGAAACCGAAACCCTTTTCCTTGTCCAACCTGAAGCTAGTATTTTTCTTAAGTTTAACTTGTAATATTTATTAGTAGTAGTTTGTAGTATTAGTATCATTAATACTATATATTACTGTTGAGAACAATAAAAATGTTTGGTCCTTTGGTCCCTTAGGGGTGAAAGATTTTCAGTTGTACTGTAGCTAATGGAACCCTCAGTGACCTCAGAAAGTCATAGTTCTGCGCTTGCTGAGAGAGACGGTGAGAGAATAAGAGAAAAGAGGGAAAGAGAAAGAAAGTCCATCAGTGGACAGACAGAATAGCTTCTTTTTTTCCACTGTTTTTCTTGATCTTCAAGTTTTAACCCTCATTTGTCCAGTATAGTAAAAGCCGCAAGCGCCTCTTTCTTTATATATATGTGTATATAATACGTATATAGAAATCTATTTGTTGTTGCTGCTTTTTTGTTTGTTTGTTGCTTAATTAACAATTCAAGTCTCAACGAGAAAAGTTCTGTTGTTTCAGAGTTTCATATCTTTTTCAGTTTTTTTCAACTTCTCTTGTTTTTCTTGCACTGTGCCGTTTTGCGCTGTTGGTGTCTTCTTTCCGTGATGCCAACTCCACATATCGCACCTTCCCCTCCCATGGCACCTCTCCGCTTTCATCACGCCTCCCCTCCCGTCCATATGGAGCCTCTATGTCTTCATGTCTTCATAAGTAAATGCTGATATGTCTTCGAAAATTCCTTATTTGTAGATTAGATTTTTTTTTTTAAAGATATTTTATTTGTTTTCAACGAAAAAAGTTTAACTCCTCCGAGATATCTTCACATGTCGTCAAAACCTAAAAAGAGACAGATTAAACCACTTTAAGCTTTCAGTTTGCTTTCAGGTTATTTTTTGAAATGGGAATGAAAATATCTGGATTTATAAATGATAAAGTTGTTATCATTTTTCAAAGAGTTCAATTACCCCCCAGTTAAATGGTTTGGAGAGAGACAGCCCACATTGGCAAATCAATCAGTCTTTGTCAATCATGAGGTTGATAGATTTTCCCTGTCTAGTTAGTAAACATTCTGTTTTTTGATCCCCATCCTTGTCCCTAGCCCCTACTCTCTAGTACTCCCACGGCACTTCTTCAGATCTGAAAAAATTGGATTATATAACGTTGGGTATACAGAAAGCATTGCTCAACGTTTCACCCAGCCTATCTGAAGACCGAATGAAACAGTGACCGTATTGCTTAAGACCTTTCCAATCCTTTCAGATCGACAAGAGTTGCCTGGTACGTTGTGTATCCTCCGGAGGTCTGCTGAGCTCACCTGTGCTGTTACAGTGAATACTGAAGGTAGGCTGTGTCAGTAAGGGCGGCTGGCATCCTTCGGTCGTTTCAACTGGACTTTCAACCTCTTCATTCCAATCTGAAAGCCGTTCATGGCTTGAATAGCTGCCTGTGCGCTAGCTGGGTTGTCGAAGCTCACGAAACCTTTGAGAAAAAGCAAAGCAAGCGGGAGGGTATTAAACATCAAAAGACACGAGGTCACTAGGACACGGTATTCAATGTCGGGATATGAGGAAATCAAAGAGAGGGTTTATAGTCAACACCCTGAATTCCCCTTCTATTCTGCAACGACTACTACTTCAGATGCATTCAACAACTCAAACCATCGCACACGTCGTCGACGGAGACCGACGGTGTCTACGAACCAACTCCTCAACATCTGAACAATATTCAACCGTGTGTGATATTCTTCTCAAAGCAGCTTCGTGCAAACACACCATCCACTCTCGGGTCCAGAATCAGCGAGCGTGCCTTGGTGGCTTTGGTGTCCCTTCTCCGCTCGCACAGAAGACCGAACCCACGTGGGGCAAACACACAACAGACACGGAACCGAGGCGTCCGCACGGGTGGCGGCCGGCCACAGAAGCCCCCCATGCCATGTATGTGTTCCCCCAGAAGAGAAACCCACTCCGAGCCACCAAGCCCCACGCTGAGCATCCTGTTTCCATCAAGTGTAACAATAAAAGCCTTGAAAAGGCAGTGACCAGAAACAGCACTGGAGTGTGTCTCCGGTTGATGCACTCCCCAGTGTCATTAGGAGCAGTCGATGACCCATGAAAAACAGCAGGAGCCTCCCCAGGTCCCCAGCCACCTGGGAGTGGAGGTGTCTGCTGCCTCTGTCCCATTAGGAGGGGACTGGGGGGGGACGGGGGGGGACCGGGAGGGGTTCACTACTCAGCCCTCAGCCCCTGGTACTACTACCATCCATAGATAACAGTGGGGGATGTGTGCACTGGACTTAAGGCTGCTTTAAAAAAGGGGAGCTACTTCTCTCTTTCTTCTAATCCCGGGTGTCAGCTCGCCTCCCTGCACCAACCATCAGTCTGGGTTTATCCCTCTCTCTCTCCTCTCCAGATTAATTACCCCAGCGAGCGGCCCCCTTCCCCAGACCTAACATTACGTTGTAAACGTATAGTGTATTAGTCAATACTGCAAATAGGTCTTCTTTCATGAATTTATATGTTATTAAGTCCCCCCTGAGAGAGCAGGCGGCAATCAATTTTGCCCAGGGATGTGCGGCTCCCTGAAGTGAAAACAAATGCTGATCTATAATTGTCCTCTGCCTTAGCCTATCTTCTGCACCCGGATACCTTCCTCCCCCCCACGCATACACACACACACACACACACACACACACGCACACACACACACATGTGTGAACTGAGCCAAGTGGGACCAGAGCCAGGGAAGCTGGTGGATCAGACACAGTGCATTCTGGGTATTGACAGGTATTGGGGTTACAGAGCGGTGATCTGTATGCTGATACAGCACAGGACCTCGTATGAGTTTTCAGGTCACTCAGTGTCCACACGCACACACACACACACACACACACACACACACACACACACACACACACAAACCGGAATAATGAGGGGCTCACTGTACTCATTGTACAATCATGGCGGCATTGCCAAGTTTGTTTGTTTTTTTAACAAGAGAGAAAAGCTCTTTTTTCATGCCCTTAGTTTTCCACTGAGATAAAGAAGGTAACACACCCAACTGTTTCAATAAAGAAAGCACGAAATCCTACCATTTGGATAATGGTAGTACCGAATACGAAACTGTAATAATTGCTGTGTGTAGATTGAGGATTGTGAGGTGATATCTGACATAGGGTCCCTCCCCACTCTGCAAGTCTGTCACAACTACCCAGACTGACTCACCGAAGCATTTGCTCTGGTTGGTGGCTCTGTCCATGAAGACCTTGGAGGAAATGACAGTCCCAAAGGGCAGAAACATCTGCATGAGTTCATTATCTCCAAACTCCTGTGGCAGGTGGTAGATGAACAGGTTACAGCCCTCCGGCCCTGGAACACACAAGAAACCCATAACAACCACAGTCAGGCCTAGTTACCGTAACCACGGGAACCTGCAGTCACACCTATTTACTGTAACTGTCGAAGACCACAATAAGAGCTATTTACGGCAACCACAGAGACCCAATATTAAGCCTATTTACTGCAAGTTTCAGTCCTGCTGATTCTCATTTGATGAAGGGACAGAATTTTGAAAGCAAGACTAATGTAATGGGAGAAAATATATTTGTTGGACTTGGGTGACAGTGTCGATAAATAACATGGCTGTGTTTACTGCGGCAGCCTGAGATACAAATGGAAAATGTTCCAAGTTGATTTGATTTTCTCATACCGTGGCTATAGAGCCATGCTACCACTTAAGAGCTGGCTCGATTTGTTTTGATGTTCATGTTCAGCAGACGGTATTAAGACTGTAATTATCTTCTGTTCAAACATCTGATGTTGTACAACAGTAGTTAAAAAAAAAGGGCCTTCTCCTTATCTGTCTTAACACAAAATGAAACAAAACATGTTTGAGACCCATGTAATGTACACTACAGTGTACTGTATGTACATTTTGGCCTCGAGATTCAAAAACATCCACACATTTCGATTCACAAAATGACATGGACATTGTCCTGTTGTCCTCCTAATTCCATGTAGGACATCAATCTAAGCAGATTTAAATGCACGCCTCTAAATGTACGGTACTTGAACCTAGCCAATGGATTATACAATGCAATCAACCATTTACATCCTTAAAGTAATCTCCATGTTCACATTTCCTAAGAGGTTAAAGCCCAAAGTCAATCCCGCTCAGAACCAGTACATCCCACATCCCCAAACCATGACGCCTTGATTACTCTACTCGCCCCCCAGATAATACCCTCATGCAGTTTAGCCTCTGTTACACTTTCATCTCTAAAAAGGAAACATTCAATCAATGGATTATGACACCAGACAGGGTATTAGTGAAAGCCACGTCCTATTATGAAACTCATAATTCAAATTCAAATTTTTATTTTTGCATTATGTTAATCCTGTATACAGGTCATTGCAAGCAACTTCAGTGTTTATAATGAATGGCACTTAATAGTTCTAGTGTGCGGGTGTGAGGTGTGTAAGAAAATAATAATATTGTTCTCTCACCCTCACCTTCTCTCTGTTGCTGCTGCTGGATGACCTGTTGCTGGGGCATCGTCTGACCGATGGGGGTCAGTGTGGTGGCGGGGTAGATCGCTGCAGAGAGAGAGACAGAGAGACACAGAGAGACAGAGACACAGAGACACAGAGAGACACAGAGAGACAGAGAGACACAGAGACAGAGACACAGAGAGACAGAGAGACACAGAGACAGAGAAACACAGAGACACAGAGACAGAGAGACAGAGAGAGAGGGGTGAGAGGGAGAGAGAAAGAGAGAGAGAGGGAAAGGAGAGTGAGAGGGGAGAAAGAGAGGGAGATGTGATGTTAGCACTGTACATGTTATCTTGTTACTACAAGTCCATTAAATCTCTGTCATCTACATACAATTCACTGGGGCCCTTATCCCATCACTATACCATTACTACATAACTACTGTATTATTACTACTACAGTCATTGCAGTTGTTATAACACAGGTATAAGGGCCAAAGTAGAGTACACTAGCCTTGGAGCCTCATAGAGATACTTCACTATGACTGGACATCTCTGTCGGTCCTTGCTGGTAGTTCAGGGCTCCGGGGCCTACCTGTGTATTGCTGTACTCCAGTGAAGGCTTGCTGCAGGGTGTCTGCTGCGGTGGGGCTTTGGGTGGAGTAGGGCGGCAGGCCGTTGGTGTAGACCGCCTCCACGGTCGGATGTCCGTTGGGCTGATGAGGGATGCCGGTGAAGCCGTTGACGAGTGGGGTGACGAGGCTGGGCACAGCGGAGGTGGTGATGTTGGCTGGTGGAGAGCTGAGGCCTGCGGAGACAAGGACAGGAGTTTACAGACCGCACGACTAACACACACACACACACACGCACGAATGCACACGCACACGTACACACACACGCATGCGCACACGTACAACACACACACACATATACAGACACACACACATACATACATACAGACACACACACACACACACACACACATATATACACACACACACACACACATACATATACAGAGACACACACACACACACACACATACATACAGACACACACACACACACACATACAGACACACACACATACATACAGACACACATACATACACACACACACATACAGACACACACACATACACACACCTACAGATACACGCACGCGCGCACACACACACACACACACTCGCAACACGCTGCAACATCTCTCCAAAGCAAGGACACGAATCGGACGTGAGTCTGTCACATCGCCGGCGCCCGTCGTGACACTTCCCGCTGGATAAGTGGGGAGTCAACGTGTGAAAAATGAGCCTGTCAGTTGTGTTTGTGCGATACCCTGCTGGCTCCTGGAGCTCAAGATGATGAAACCGCGACGCAACTTCAGTAAGATCCTGACTGGATAGCGAGAGATTACAGAGCGAGATCTGCTTTGCATGGGCAAGTGGGTAACGCTAAAAGACTGTGACGCTTTCTCTCTCTTTTCTACATCACGCAACGACAACAAACGGGATAGTTTGACACATGGCGAGCTGCGTAACTATTACATACACCCCACTACACACAGGCTGCAGCTTTTTTTCTTTCTTTTTCAAGGGAAGAAGAACGGAATTGGATCGCTCCCCTCCCTCCCTTGTTCGATGCATTTTATTAAACCGTCGCCTGTTTTTTCCCCAAAGTAGTGCAATCACAGTCCGGAATGTGAATGAATCCATTCTGAAGAGGATCTCACTGTTGGATGATGGCTACTTTTGAAAGGCTGCTCCATGGCGCCGCATCTAGGCTCTCACTCCCCCCCCCCCCCTCTCCTCACGGAGAAACGCTCCCCCAAGGACCACCTTTCAATCTGGAGCCAACACGTGATTGGAGAGAAACCCCTGTTGTCACGGAAACCCACCGGCATGCCCATCCTCGGCAATCTGGTGGTGCCTCAGTGAAGAAGACCCACTAGAGAAGAGTTAGTCCACATAGGACGCGTGATGCATGAATAGCATATACAGTGGGCTAGGTTATGTTGTGCTGGGGGTTTATGGTAATGCTGTAGTAAAATAGGCTCACACCCCACCCCACGCCCCCCCCCACACACACACACAGAGAAAGCCCTGTGTCAGGCTAAGACTAGACTACCCCACACACTCTCCTCTCTCCAAGCTCAGCATTTAAGCAGCGGGGAGTCTGACACTCATGCAGCCAAACTGCTGTTGGCCAGGGGGGAATTGTCCCTGAGGTCCGGCGAGAGCTGTTGTGTCTTTTACACTATTTCCTTTTTTTAAGCTCCTCCACGATTGCTTGTGTTCCTGCAGGAACCCAGTGATGAATTAGACTGCAGTCCTGGCTCATTCTCCAGGCCGGGCCCAAGAGACTCAGACAGGCCGTCTGGCTCGGCCACACGCACTCTACTGTACCGCCAGATAATACACCCTCTCCATCATCAGGCAAATTCATTTTCCAAGGCTTAGCGGTTGGTGGGGGGCAGGGGGGGGGGGGATGGGGGGTGGTGCACGGGCACGCACCAGGGTCAGCGGGCGGGCGCGGCGCGCGTGTGATAAGAGGCACCAAAGAAAGGAGATTATAGAAGTCACAGGTTGGGAGATTGTGCCGTTTGGGGGGGGGGGGGGGGGGGGCGGGGTGGTGGCGGGTGGGGGGGGACTGATGGACCTTGTGGAGCAGGCAGGGTAGCTCCGTGGATGGTGGAGGAGGAGGTGGAGGTGTCGCTGTGGGGAGTAGTGGGCAGGTGTAACGCGAGACGCGGCAGATAGACAGAGAGAGACAATATGCCTTTAAATGATTAACACCGCAGACACTGGAAAGAGGGGGGGGGGGGGATTAGTAACAGTACTGTGTGGCGTGTGACTTATGGGCCACCTTTAACGACAGGTACATCATCATAATAACGAGATCGGATAATTGAATCCGAGTACTGTACTATTGTTCGTCTACTCCCAATCACCTTTTGTTAGCAACAGACTTCAGCGATTTGTATACATGAGCAGGTCTTTGCATAATTTTCTACTAGCTCAAGTAGGAACAAACACGGTACGGCCTTCAGTGCCATATAACAAGACATTTCATTTTATACTTCAGTGGACAAATAGCCTCACATTGAGGGAAATCATATTCATAGTGTGTGCATGTACATGTGTATGCATTGGGCCATAATAATGACATGTTGTTTTGCACTCTGGCATGGCTGAGTAGGATGCTATGGGTCAGTACATGACATATATTACACAACTCTACGTGTGCATGTCCTGTCAGATTCTTTTTTTCTATTATTACGAGACGAAGTGAGTCTGAGAAACTCCGCTCAGGGTTTTTTATGTTATGGAAGCGTAATTACATTTATATTGTCGGCAGCCTGTTCTTTGAGAACATTGTTGATTTACACTTCACCATGATTACGCTGTGAAAGAGCCCCGCCATATGCAACAGAAGTATTTATTATGCTAATTATACATTCAAATCTCAACAAGGAGCACTGGACCCGTATTGGAGGAGAGAGAGCCACCGCCGTCGTTATCGGCACACGGCCTGTCTCTCACTGAAGCAGGAAATAGGCCTCCATAACAGATGCTTTCATCTATTTGATTTTTAAAAAACGGGGAAAAAAATTATGCCATCTTTTCTCTGAGGGAAAAACTGCAATAAAAATATGCTGGGTCCTTGAAAAACGTGAATGCAAGAAGAAGGTCCTCGGTATTCTAAACGCTTCCCTAAGATTCCTATTGTTGCTTTTGAACATTCATATGGCTGCATATTGAACACCGTGTATTAACTCGTCAATAGTAACGTGATAATGTTATGACATGATACAAATGGTCTATCTTATGCTTAAAGACATGTTTCTGCAGAGGTACTGTATGGTGTTACAGACCTATTCCCTGGTGGAATAGGATCTGGCCATGGGAGGGGAGGGTTGTTGAGGTGGGGGAGAGGGGGGGGGGGGGGGACATTCTGCGCTGGAGCTTTGTGGCTAATGTGACGTGCAGCGACTCAAGGTGAGGCTGCAGTCACCGTTCCCAGTGAGGCGTGGTGCTCCCAGCATTCCCGGGGGGTCACACACACTAAGTCAAACAGTTCATTAGGTTGAACCCGTGTGGCACTAGTCACTGCGGAACTGTCACGCCTTATGTTTTTGACCCCCCGATCTAAACCCGATCTTCCATCACCAAAGACCAATGATCATTACAGCTGACTCCAAAGGGCTGGGGGGGCAGAGGTCTGGGTGGGGGTACTCTGTCAACACAGGGGCGCCGCTGGCTGTGCATAAGACGACATTAAAGTGACTTTGATCACACACGTTCGGTTCCTGATCACGTGATCGACCTAAGAGAAAGCACCTGACTACCCGGTAGAGTACACCCTCACCCTCCCCCGCCCCCCCTCCCCTACCAGTATTCCCCCAGGATCTGTATCTGTCTTTTCTTTGTTGTTTATTTCATTTTTTACTTCTTTCGTAGAGGAGGAAGTGCACCTGCTAAACATCCCTTTTTTTTCCAAAAAGCATCAACATGCATCATTGTAAGGATACATGCTCTAATCAAGTCTGCCATCTGGCTGCCTGCGTATGCACCATCAAGCTTAAACGCTGTACATCTGTTGATCAAATGGATGTTCCATTGTTTTCAGAGGCATACCCTTAACCTTTGAGGCTTTTTGCAGCATTGTCCCTGTCATACGCACAACGCTTTATGGTGTTGTCTACCCGCAGACAGAGGTTATCCCGATCGTTAACAAGAGGGTAATGTTACACATTTACCTCCAAGATCAGGCTGGCGTTTAATGATCATCTTTAGAACACTGTTTGCGGGTTTTATGTCAATGCTAGTCTTGCAGTTTGGGATTTTAGTAAGGCCGTCGGCTACTTCTACTGATATCTAACTGGCTTTTTATGGGTTGGGACAGGGGAAACTCCATGCTTATGAAGAAAGAGACTTTGATGAATTTTTCTCGACCGAATATCGACATATTTGATATCAGTGCGAAAATTGAGAGCCTGCTGTAGTTAGTGGGGAATGTATTGTGTCAAGATATTGAGAGATGGTGAGACAACTTCATGCATACATTCAACACACTGTCAGTGAACCTAGCAGCTTCTCCTCAGAACATGAAAGCAGTCTCTGACATTAGGATAAATTATTCCACTTTATGCTCTGTATGAGTCCCTTAGTCTCAGAGTGGCTATAGAATCCGTCAGCCTGCTTTAACAGACAGCCTAGCCTGTAATGCTATGTGCTCCCTCAATGAACTCTAAATAAGTCATAGCCCGAAGTGTGAGAGGGAGAGCGGGGCCTGCATAGTACATGCACTCTACGAGTCCGCTGCCTCTCTGCCTGCCTCTCTGCCTGTCTGCCTGCCTCTCTGCCTGCCTGTCTGTCTGTCTTCCTGCCTGTCTGCCTGCCTGTCTGCCTGCCTGCCTCTCTGCCTGCCTCTCTGCCTGTCTGCCTGTCTGTCTGTCTGTCTGCCTGCCTGTCTGTCTGTCTGCCTGCCTGCCTCTCTGCCTGCCTGCCTGCCTGCCTGTCTGTCTGTCTGTCTGTCTGCCTGTCTGTTTGCCTGTCTGTCTGTCTGTCTGTGCCTGCCTGTCTGTCTGTACCTGTCTGTATGTCTGCCTGTCTGCCTGCCTGCCTGTCTGCCTGCCTGCCTGTCTGCCTGTCTGTCTGTCTGTCTGTGCCTGTCTGTCTGTGCCTGTCTGTCTGTCTGTCTGCCTGTGCCTGCCTGTCTGTCTGTCTTCCTGCCTGTCTTCCTGCCTGTCTGCCTGTCTGTCTGTCTTCCTGCCTGTCTTCCTGCCTGTCTGCCTGCCTGTCTGTCTGTACCTGTCTGTCTGTCTGTACCTGTCTGTATGTCTGCCTGTCTGCCTGCCTGTCTGCCTGCCTGCCTGTCTGCCTGCCTGCCTGCCTGTCTGTCTGTCTGTCTGTCTATCTTCCTGCCTGCCTGTCTGCCTGCCTGCCAGCCTGTCTGCCTGCCTGCCTGCCTGTCTGCCTGTCTGCCTGTCTGTCTGTCTGTCTGTCTGCCTGCCTGTCTGTCTGTCTGTCTGTGCCTGCCTGTCTGCCTGCCTGCCAGAGAGAGTCAAATAAATGGATGAATGGAAGAAAAAAAAAATCATTTCATATTTATTGTAGTACTTGGAAAAATTCAAGAAACGCCATGCTCTCTTGCAGGGATTAATAATGCATTAGATTCAATAATAAAGGTAATCAGCTGTCTGTATAGCTTACACAGACCCGTGTCCAATGGCAGACATCATATTTTAGAGCTTCTCGGGTTCCAGAGCAGCAAGAATGTCTCACCAGCGTGAGCCCGTCCGTCCATACCACAAGCCAATTCATTAAGCGCTGGCCTCGCAGATTAATATGGCATTGATTCCATCTCCCCACACAAGACTGTTTTGCTTATGAACATAATGGATTGCTCTCCCTTACAAGGCCATATCATGAGGACATTTGAAAAGGTTAAACCTCACGACGAAATATCCGACACGATTCAATAATTCCCCCCCCTTTCCCCCCCCCCCTTTTAAATCCCAGGCTTGATTATGTACGTTGGTATTTCGAATGACGTGTTAGCCTATATGCATTCAATGCACACAATGGCAAAGTACATTATACATTGTGTGTGTGGTGGGAGCGTTTCATGGTCTTTCATCATGGTATAGTCTACTGCAACCAAGCCTCTGTGTTACATACAGAACACATACAGGAGACCTACATGCATACAGGGCAGATTCCTCTTGTCTCGCCCCCACAACATAGAAACACAAGAAGAAGCACATCGGCCAACACTCAGCTATATACTTTTAATCACCATCTTTGATTGATTATCGTGGCGTAAAAGTGCACACTTGGCACTAAAAATGTCACTGTAAATATTTGACAAATGGCTAGTCCCCTCCACAAACGATAGCGCTTAAACTTTAAGAATCCGAGCACATATATACAGTATGTGCGTATTGACATATTCCATCATGCATGCATGCATGCATTAAGTCACAGTGGAGACTGAGGAGGCAGGAGTGAGATGGTTGCTGATTGGAGCGCTCTTGGGTGGTATTGATTTTTGAGAGTGAGGTAAAAAGGTGCTGTAAAAATGGGTCACGTCAAACAGATTGTCAATTCCCTGTCCCTCATTGGAATACAGTTACCAAACTAATATAACAACTCATTCTCATGAATTCAATATAGCAATGTTGACGAAATAACACTACAAAGACTTGGTTGGATATTGTATTATTCATTTTCGGTGCATCACGCTTTTGTGTTGAGAGTGGAAGTTTTCTCTATCTCACGGAAATGAGGTATTGCTGAATAAGCAAATGTTATGCGGTATCTCAAAGTCCTTTACTCTCTCCTCCCGAATGCCTCCGCATACAGTAGAATGATGGGGGCGTTTGTAATGGAAAACAGAATGAATTGCATGCAGATCCCCTTGTAAGTGTTTCAAAGCACAAGGTCAAAAATGCTGGGAAAATTAGTGCCATACCTGCTGCAAACTTATTTATTTATAGTCCCCAATTCCTTTAGTAGCTGGGAATTCTTTCTGCATGCATACAAAACATAAATATGCAAATCACATCAGATGTATTTTTCTTTTCCCCCTCCGACTGAATAATTTTGGATTATCAGTAGGCAGGCACTAAATCTCCTCTTTCTCTTGGCCTTGCTGCAGTCTGACACACACATACACACGCACTCACACACACACACACACACACACACACGCGCACACATACACACACACACACACACACACATACAAACACACATACACACACACATACACACACACACGCACATACATACACACACACACACACACGCACACACACACACACACACACAGAGACGCGCACACACACACAAACATACGCACAAACACACAGACGCAGATGCGCACACGCACACACACACACACACACACACATACTCAAAACACAAATCCACAAACAGAAAAAGGAATGCAACGATTGCTCACCCAGTGCATGATGAAACTCACTTGACACCGGGGTCATGGGAGTCTGCGGGAGGCCGTTGATGTTGAGCGCCCCCATCTGGTGGATCTGGGTGGCGGGGAAGGCCACACTGGGCGTCAGGTAACCCCCGTGGCTCGCTGCCATGATGGCCGCCTGCTGCTGCATGAGCTAAGACAGAGGGACATGAGGGGGGAGGGGGGAGTACCAGGGGAAGAAGAGGGGGAGAGAGAGAGAGAGAGAGAGGGAGAGAGGGGGAGAGGGAGAGAGAGGGAGAGAGAGAGAGAGAGAAAGAGAGAATGAGAATGAATGTGAAGGTTAGAATGGAGGAAGAAGAGATGGATGTTGGGTTGATGGATGCGGCATGGAAAGTGAAGAGAAAGTAGAGCGGAAGAAAAGAAAAGAGGAAGGAGGAAGAAAAAAAAGAGAAGTCTGTCAACCTATGTTTAGTGGATCTGTCCATCCTCCCAGTCGGGGGTGCCTGTCACCAGCTGGAGAAATGTTTCAATAGCTGTCTGTTGGGCTCATTCAAATCCCGGGATTGACATGTGCACATTATCACGGTCTCTGGGGAACTGGGGGGGGGGAAACTTCAGAGCAGAATTGAATTGCATTTGTCTCCCTTTGTCAAACTTTCTCGGTGAGTGAGTGACTGTCCCTTCTGGGTTGCGTTAAGGTAAGGTGACATCTTCTCCAACAGCTCTGCCTGCTGCGGCTTGGACTCGCTTTTTTAATTTGCTGTGGTGCCACTCGCCGGGTCACGAGGAGCGACCTGTAATGTAAGTCCATTGATACTTGGGACGCTCTGATAAAGAACCCAATAACCTCTCAGCAGCCTCCCTCTCTCTCTCTCTCTCTCCACTGAGCCCCAGCTGAGAGCTAGCTCCTAGCCACTTTCATCAAATACTGTCTCTACAGAACGCTGTGTAACCCTTCACATACATACTCTTTCTCTTTCTCTTTCTCTCTCTCAATTCTCACCCTCACACGCTGTCTCACTTCTCTCTCTGCAGTGCAGATACTGAATACCTAATTCAGAAGGAAATACATCACTGTACTAGTCGCTGTTTCTCTTCTGTGACCAGTCGGGTTTAATCCGGGGAAATCAATAATCTTTTTGTAGTGCATGTGCTTTGTGATCAGGCATGCAGTGTTACGTGTTTGTGGAAAAACAGGGACACAATCGGACAACCCCATCGGCCCGACCGCTCTGTATTCCAAGCTTACACCCCCGCGGTCCCCGCCGTGCCATTGAAGAAGTGCATCGCCCCCCCCCCCCCTGCCCCCTCCACCCCCGAGACTGACTCAGCTGAGCAAAAAATCAAATGCCTCCGCTACTAGCGCTGATGCTAATGACGATATTGTAAAGAGGGAGAGGCAGAGGCACGGCACCGGATGCCACTCTCTCTCTCTCTCTCTCTCTCTCTCTCTCTCTCTCTCTCTCTCTCTCTCTCTCTCTCTCTCTCTCTCTCTCTCTCTCTCTCTCTCTCTCTCTGTCTCTCTCTCTCTCTCTCTGTCTCTCTCTCTCTCTCTCTCTCTCTCTCTCTCTCTCTCTCTCTCTCTCCCTGTATTTGCATGGGGTCCCTGGATAGGAAAAGCCAATTACTTTCCCTCAATGCCCCTGTCAGGTAACCTGAAAGCGGCTGTCCCGCCACAAAACGGGCGCTGCTGGCACCTCATCTATTAGCCACATGCCTTGCCACCGCTATCTATTAACGCCTTTTGTCATTTGCATAATTTTATCAACGTGACAAATGAGGATCATCCATTTCCTCCTGAATAAGATAAATTGAGCTTTTTAGGGAAGGGAGGGGGGGCGGTGTGTGTGTGGGGGGGGCACGGGGGACTGAAAAAAAAGCCGACGAGAAATCAAACAAAAGCATCAACAGAAAAACAAACAATGAGAGGTAAAAGCCTGTGTGAGAGCTGAGGTCTCCTTCACAATAGAGATGGTTGAAATGCCCCCCCCCCCACCCACCCACCCACCATTAGGATCTTGACTGAGCCTTAGGACTTCGGGGGTGGATGGGGTCCCAATCTGTCCTGTAGGCTATTACTGAACACACTGTCAAAGCAGTCACTGGCTTTTGTCCCCCCATCTCTAGCTGCTTTCAATAGGAAACCAGGGACGTAGGAAACACTCTAATAAGCTCGCAGGCCCATTTGCTAGTGGCCTATAGAAGCCACAGCAGGGCCTGGATGCT
>NC_137677.1:7262859-7265359 GCF_963989245.1 Nansenia antarctica | reverse complement strand
CACTCTCTCTCCCCCCTCCTCCCTCTACCCCCCCTCTCTCTCTCTCTCTCTCTCTCTCTCTCTCCCCATCTCTCTCCCCTCTCTTTCTCTCACTCTCTTTCTCTCACTCACTCTCCCCCCCCCCCTCCCTCTACCCCCCCCCCCCCCCCCCTCTCTCTCTCTCCCCATCTCTCTCCCCTCTCTCTCTCTCTCTCTCTCTCACTCTCTTTCTCTCTCTCACTCACTCACTCCTCCCTCTACCCCCTCTCTCTCTCTCTCTCTGGGGGAGATGATAGAACCCCCAGCGCTCCAGGCAGGGAAGGTCATTATTTTGTCTTAGTCATCATCATAGGTCCTCTCTCTTCGGATGCCAACATCACATCATCTGAATCCTCCGTTAGCTCCGATCTCCGTTCACGTGTTTGTTTATCTACCAATTTATTTCATCCGGGCTGTCAAGACATCACCGTGCAGAATCTCCGGCAGTACAGAGGCAGAGAGGGGAGAGAGGGAGTGAGGGAGTGAGGGAGAGAGGGAGAGAGGGAGAGAGAGAGAGAGAGATGGATGAACTATGAAGTAAAAAAGTCTCATTAAATTTTAAGCTGCTGAGTGTCAGGAGAAATCCCCCCTCGGCTCATGGCCCCCCAGAGCAGCTTCAGGAGAGAGAGAGGGAGTAAAAAACAGGAGGAATAAAACAGGCAGCTGTTCTACAGAGGAGGAGGAGAGGGGGAAAAAGGGACTGATTCAAAGGGAAAGTGGGTCTCTTTACGAGACGGGCCCCGTCGCCAGGAAGAGGCTTGGTGCCTGTCCAAGGAGCGGACCCTCGCGTGGAAAAAAGACAGGCAGATAAAGCCGCGAACCGAAAGCTATATAGTTGCCACCGCTCTGACGCTACACATCTGCCTCCGCGCATTACTTCAGAATAAGGTAATAAGGTTGAATTATCCTGCGTCGGCCCCGTCATCTTATATAAGCCTCCCTGCGACTCACAAAACCTGTAACGGACCAAAGTGTCACATGGTGACTGCCTTAGTGGTGTTTCTGTCTCTTTGGTTTAGTCACACTCCCGGCTTAGTCACCACAACAAAGGGAACCGGCTCCTTCGGAAAAAGAGAAGAGTGTCGCGGGCCATCGCCACTCAGTTTCACTCAGCTACTTCCTCCACTCCGTACTTCCGTAGTTTGAGGTCGCTCCACTCGGCTCCTATTGTTAGTTTTTCCGATATCAATTATAACGAGGACGCGATTGACTCCTGTTACCCTGCGCTAAGTCACCACTGAGGATACGTGAATACACACTAGTATTTGGTGCATGGTTAGGCAAATAAAACACATTACTGTAATCCATTAGCCCTCTGATTAGGCTGTAGATTGCTTGGGAGAGATGACACATCTCAAGCAATAGAAACAATATGCGAGAGTTTAAAATCGGAGGGGGGAAAAAAAAGCGTGATTATCGAATTACGTCGTACTAATGACAATCAACACTATTGTCCTTGAGATACGCTAACGTTAAACGCTACATCTCATTGGATTCTGAATGAATGACAGCCGGGCCTCCCATCTGAAGTAGCCATAAACCGACGAACGCTGAATCACTTGAACGTGACCGGTGACTACTTCTGTATTTCTCCCACGTCACCCCACCTACCTCCCTCTCAGATCAAATCGAATCAAAATCAAATGTTCTCTTGTCAGTTAGGTCACATACAGTTGTAATTGACATACAGTGAAATGTTTTCGCGATCTTGCTAATCGCTTAACACTTAATCGGCCGTGAGGGGATCATTTGACCCCTGTGGTACCGTGGTAAAACAAATGTTTATATCTTTGCACCCGATCAAATTTCAGGACCCTCCTCTCACGACTTTTCCTAGATATGTGCGTCCTACCACCCAGTATCCTTACATTTTCAAAATCACCTCAGGATAAGCTAGTATAAAGCGATTTATAAAGGAAGCAGGTTTCTAATTTACAATTTTGTGTGTAAATAGCAGCTTAGCATTGAAAAAGAGGGCCGAGGCGGCGGCTCTTATAGTAGGTAAAAAGGAACGGCTGTTCTAGCGTTAACGGCAGCAGTCGGAGCCGTGGTGTTTTCATCTCCGGTTCTTTAGCGACCGCAAGCTAAACCGCGAGCTAACACAAGCTATCCAGCTCCCAAGCTACGGTGGAGAAAGAGAAACCGGCTCTGCGGGCCTGACCCGCGCTCCTCTCTCCTTGTAATTCCGTCCCGAGACTTCCCTCCGACACGGCCGTTCTGAATCCCGGCAATTTGCTTTACAGCTCCCGGCATTTAAATGTTTAATTGTGCAGCGTGGTCCCGGGGCGTGGGCCGTGGCACCAGGTGAGCGGGGGGCCGTGCGTGCGTGGAATGGAATGGAGAGGAACGGAGAAAAGAGAGTCTGTGAGGGCCTCACATCTGACCTATCGTAACCCCCGACACACACACACACACACACACACACACATACACACACACACACACACACACACACACACACACACACACACACACACATATA
>NC_137677.1:7230359-7255359 GCF_963989245.1 Nansenia antarctica | reverse complement strand
GCACACCGAATGCGATGGGGGTGTGAATGACTCATTTAAAGTGTTAAAAACGGACGGACACACACACACACACACACACACACACTGCTGGGAGGGAGAGAGAGCATTTCCCTTCTCCTTAGTGAGAGTGCTTTGAAAACCACCTAACAATGCATGAAAATGCATCATCTTCCTCTCCTCCCAGACCTACTGTATTCCATCCAGGAGTAAAACGGCACCTTGGGACTCCAGACTGGTGTTCATCTACAACACACAGACACCATTATCCTGTTTATCTACAGTACTTTACAAAGACACACACACACACACACCACACACACACACACCACACCACACCACACCACACCACACCACACACACACACACACACACACCACACCACACCACACCACACACACACACCCACACACACACACACCCCCACACACACACACACACACCACACACACACACACACACACACACACACACACACACACCACACCACACACACACCACACACACACACACACCACACCACACACACACACACACACACACACACACACACACACCACACCACACACACACACACACACACACACACACACACACACTCATACTTGCGCTGTCACACACGTATAAATTAGTCAGTACTTTGGGGAAAGCTCCGATTGATGATAACCTCTCGGAGCTGTGCTGTTGTTAAATCATTGAGAAGGGGGGAGTGCTGCTCACGCTGCTATTCAAACATCTCCACCACTCAATAAGATGCATGTCCCACTGTTAAGGACTTTCTGAAACTGCAGTTTATCGACTGGTTCTTAATGCAGCTTTGTGGATTAGTCCTGTCTCTCAGCGGGGGTCCAACCACACTCTATTGGTTCCTCTGTAAAAAAAAACAATGTTTGTTGTTTTTTTACCCTATGAACCGGTTTGATCCTCACAACTGACCTCGAATGCGACTGTGACTGTACACGATAAGCATGTACTGACAGTAGACTTTTACCTGCCACCTATACTCGCTTTGGATAAAAGCGTTAGCTAAACGGCTGCTAAGCTATTGGGTTGTTAAGTCTGACGTCAAACGTGACGTTTAGCAATTCCCGGGTCCAAACCAGAAATTCCCCGCACCAGAGTACCAGTGTACTAAAGCGGTAGAATGACAGTTCTTTAGACTCAGATCTATTCATACAACAAGGGACACAGCACTTTCCTGTTTTTCCCATATTTGTCAGCGTCTTTGAGCCTCGGAGAAGCGCTATATAAATATAATGAACTATTATTACTGAGGCATTTCGAAGAGAGCGCCTCAGCCAACTTTGGACCCAGAAACACGTCACGAATAACAACCGAATACCTAGACGGAGAGACCAATATTATACCGACACAGCCCTCGTAGACGGTCCTGTTGAAGAGCCATTTCAATGCTTTCAGTTATAAAAAGAAAAAACCCAAACAAATCTTCCCCTAATCCAGTCAGTAAATAGACGACACCAACGTAGATATTGCCATCGCAACGCAATTACATTGAGATGCGGCAGATGATGCCACAATTGTGACGTTTGTTCCAGTGACACATCCTAACCACCCACTACTTCTGTCCTGAAAGTTCTAGCCATCATGTTCAATCTGCCCTGAGTTGATAAGCGAGGGGTCTGTTTGGCATAAATACATTGGAAATTAAACCATCAGCATAATGCATAGTGAACGCCCTGGCTGGTTAGATATCCTCAAGGTTACTCAGCCCTATTCCAGCTCTGCTCTAATCAATAGGGGCTGTTTTAATATGAATTTGAAATCATACTTGAATTAAGAATTTTGGTTTATCTGAAAATATATTATTCAATACCCACACTGGATTAGTGGTAATTAACATATAATTACACATTTACGTTCAAGTCATTGTTAATGTGGCAAACCATGAATCATAAATCTCCCCCTCGTACTTTTTCCTCTATAGATTTATTTTGTAATTTAGCATACTGGGCCTATTCCCATTGAAAGTTTCAAGGTTTTTCCTCTCTATCTTGCATACATTAGCCACTCGCAGTCCGAGTTCAACATGCTAGTTTTGAGACTTATTAAAGTGGGTCTTCTGATTACATTCCTGCAGCTCTTACTGCTTGGGGTTTTAGACAGTGAAATGGAGAGGAGACTTCCTCTGAATATCAATGGGGGTTTCAGGGGTTTCAGGGGTTTGGAGCTGTAGGCTCCTGGAGAAAGAAGAGCCCTGGTGAGTGGGGTTGTAAAGGCGCCAGGCCTCCCCATATGTTGGCTCGCACACCCTCCTGCAGCCCTCGATAAGAGCCTGGATGGATGAAAGAGGTGTGCCATTGGAGTTTGTAAATCATTGTACTGGGTGGAGAGACGGAGTGCGGTGAGTGAGGAGGGAGGGAGGGAGGGAGAGAGAGGGAGGGGGAGGTAGAGAGGGAGAGAGGGAGGGAGGTAGAGAGAGAGAGGGAGGGAGAGGGAGAGAGAAAGAGAGAGAGAGAGGGAGAGGGTGGGGGGTTAACGAAGGAGAGCTGTACTGAATCCTGGTGGCCTCCTATGCTCTAAAAACATATGAGTGTGTGAATGAGAGAGAGAGAGAGAGAGAGTGTGTGTTATAGAGAAAGCTCTTGTCAGAGAGAGAGAGAGAGGTGGGTTGCTATGACAACTACTTATACAGCGAGCTGTCAGTCATGTTTCATTGGAGTTTGTAGAAGGGGGGGTGGGGAGGGGAGGGGGGGGGGGGTTGGAGTGGGGTCATTTCTCCATCTGCCTGCTGAGCTCCAGTGTAAATTCGTCTGTCAGCCACAGAGATAAGGACAAATTATTAACAATATTAGCCGCCTGATAAAAAGAACAATAATGAATGGATAAATATATTAAACCAAATTAGATACCATCCAAGCCAGCTAGAAATGGGGCACTGAGAAACCATCCAGGCTTTTCTCATTTGGAGAGCCGGATAAGAGAGATAGGGAGAGGGGGGGGGGTTAAGGTAGGCACCACTGTGTTCTATCACACTTCCCTGTCAACACTAGAGAATCACAACATTTGCTGCCGGAATACTAAACAGCGTTGCCTTCGATCTATTACAGTTTTTCCAGCAAGGATTCAACCATAAAAAAAGAGAAAAACACACACACACACACACAGAATAGATTAAATTAATTAACCCTAAGAGATCATAGTGCTTAGCCAGTGGAAATTAATCCAATTTATTATATTTATGAATCTAGAGGCTGTGTTCGAATTAATGAGACAAAGGGGGCACTCTGAGTGGGTCCTGTCTGTCTGTCTGCCTGGATGCCTGTCTGTCTGCCTGGATGCCTGTCTGCCTGCATGCCTGCATGTCTGTCTGCATGTCTGTCTGTCTGTCTGCCTGCATGTCTGTCTGTCTGCCTGGATGCCTGCCTGCCTGCCTGCCTGCCTGTCTGTCTGTCTGGCTACCTACCTGCCTGCCTGCCTTCCTGTCTGTCTGTCTGTCTGCCTGCCTGCCTGTCTGTCTGTCTGTCTGTCTGCATGCCTGCCTGCATGTCTGTCTGTCTGTCTGCCTGCCTGCATGACTGTCTGTCTGTCTTTCTGTCTGCCTGCCTGCCTGCCGGCATGCCTGCATGTCTGTCTGTCTGTCTATCTGTCTGTCTGTCTGTCTGTCTGTCTGCCTGCCTGCATGTCTGTCTGTCTGTCTGCCTGGATGCCTGCCTGCATGTCTGTCTGTCTGTCTGTCTGTCTGCCTGCCTGCCTGCATGCCTGCCTGCATGTCTGTCTGTCTGTCTGGATGCCTGCATGCCTGCCTTTCTGTCTGTCTGTCTGTCTGCCTGCCTGGAGGCCTGCCTGCCTGTCTGTCTGGCTACCTGCCTGCCTGCCTGCCTGCCTGCCTGCCTTCCTGTCTGTCTTTCTATCTGTGTTTTGGGGTGTTTTTCAGACTCACCAGAGGATATTGGGGGGTAGGATGGGGGGTGTGGGGGGGAGGGGGGGGGGGGTCTCTAGCCCAAGCTTGGCATGGTCGCATTGGTGAGTGAACCCTGCCAGATAAACCCCCTGAATAATGAGTCTTTTATGTGCTCTGTGTTCCACCGCTGCAGAGTGCCGGGACAGCCGCATATTGTGTCACAGTGCTGGAACCACTTCTGAGGGAGCTCCTGTGTAGGTGCCGTGGAGATTTTGTCCATAAAGTCTGTCATCACTTTGTTTGTCAGTGCCTCAGTAAATTAGCGCCTGGTTGCAAACGCATCCTCTGCTGCAGCCCGTTTGATATAGACGACGACTGAACCTTATAGAGGCACATCCTCTACCCCCCGCCGCTCACAGTGTACCATACATTACTCCTAATGAGCTTGCTTATTAGCGCTTTTCACACAACTGTGGATGTGTTGCTTGGCTACAGCACAGAAAAAGAAAAAAGAAAATAACACAAATAAACACAACACACACACACACACACACAATGCAGTCTCTCCAAACCCATTGCCCTCGTTCCTCCATTGTGAAGAAGCAGAGAGAGAGAGACGCGAGGAGGAACTGTTGTTGTGTTCCATTCAAACGCGTTCCGCTTCTTTTTTTCCCTTCTTTTCTTAAAGCCGTACGGTTTAGATAGATAGAGGGACGACACACCACACCACGCAAATTTCCCCGAATTACTTTACCGCAGTGACGCAAGAAGAAGCTTGATTCCGTGTCACAGTTTCATCATGTCGGTGTCAAGGCTACTCATTTCCTGTGTGGCGGGGATCTATATGACCCATCAGTATAAACGCCACAGAGCAGCGCTCGCAGGGGCCTTGATAGCGCCGCCGCGGCAGAACATCCTTCACTAAACCCTCCTCTGGGATGTATTAGGCCTCAGTGCTTTAACACGCACACTTTTACTGGGCAAACTGAAACACACTGGTCGGTCCCCAACCACTTTAACGCTAACCCATTTACACCAACAACACACATAGACCAGACCGACCGTACGCCGTGCACACACACTCTCTTTCACACAGATGCGAAAGATCTCTCTCTCTCTTCCTCTCTCCCTCTCACACACATTCACACACACACACACACACACACACACACACACGCACACACACAGAGACGTACACACACAGACACACACACACACGCACACACACACACACACACACACACACACACACACACACACACACACACACACAGTACACAAACACGCCAAGTGGCTCTGAAACACTTTCCCCCAAACAAACACTTTAGCGTGGGGTCAGCTCAGGCGTCACCCGTTAGAAAGCGTTTTACCCCGGTAGCAGCAGCACAGACAGACAGAGTGCACCGATCCACCAATCACACGAGGGAACAGCCTCGGAGCAGCCCCCTGCCTGCATATTTCCACATTCTGCAGTTCGATAACAGATTCAGGTTCAATAGTGTTCAGATATCCTCTCCGTGCTGATTGGCGGACAAAGTGGAACGCCACACAGGAGCTCAATGGGGCAGTGTAAAACAGACAGATATCGAGCGGCCCGGTTGGTAGACGGACCGTGTTGTCCTCGGCACTGTCATAGAGGCTAACATTAGCCTCACTACTGTCCTATTGGCTAATGTTAGCCCCTCCACTGTCCTATAATAATAATAATAATTGTAATAATTATTTGTATAGCACTTTTCCTGCAAACGTTGCAGCTCAAAGTGCTCAATAGGCTAACAATAGCCGCAGCACTGTCCTCTGCGCTAATGTTAGACTCAACACTGTCCTATTGGCTAACGTTAGCCTCAACAATGTCCTATAGGCTAACGTTGTCCTGAGCACTCCACTGATTTTATTTATCAACTGGATCAGATGGCTGTAATATGCTGCTGGGGGATTTCAGCTCCATAGCCCCGCTGCCTGGAAGCCTTGGACATACAATTACTGTCCACTGACTGCAGCCAGCCCTGAGTGCACCACATAAAACCCTCTGGGGTGCTGCTAGTGTTACAGCCAGGCGAACCCATGGCCACGTCTCTCCCTCCCTGCCTCCCCCCTGCCTCCCCCCCGCCCCCCACCTGTCTCCCCCTGGCTGCCCCGACTGCCTCCCATTCCTTCACCTCCAACTGCAAAAGAATAGAACGAGAAATTGCTTAAAATATTTTATCTCCACCATATACGTCTCAGCAAATTTACACTCAATATGATAACAAACGTGAAATATTACTCACTGCCATGTGTTGGGGGCTTCGACGTATTACTGTGGTGGCCATAAATCCTCAAACTGCTGCGCAATGTCTCTACGCACCCGTATATAAACATTTACAATATTGCAGTGCTATTTATATTGTCTGCCGTCATAATGCCATTCGAAGGGCATTTTGGCATCAGTTATGATATGGATTTTCTTCTCTTTTTTTTTTCATTCCATTTACTGGCATTTCTATTACAACCTCAGATCCTGAGCAATTTTTTCTGTACAGTATCAGGGCTTACCTTTGGCAGTATTTAACACTGGCCCAGTCTGCTTCTTAATTATTTTCTCATCGGTCGACTGACACTGATGCATGAGCGTAATGCTGGGCACACCCCCTCAACCAGCCCCCTCTCCTCTCCTCTCCTTGCCCGCTCCAACCTCCACCCCCGTTTCTCTCTCTCTCTCTCTCTCTCTCTCTCTCTCTCTCTCTCTCGCTTTCCTCCTTCTCACTCTCTTAGCCTGCTTCTTCTTCTCCTCCCTCCCTCTCTTTCCTTCTCCTTTCCTATCTCTCTTATTATCGCTCTCTTTCTCTTTTTATCTTCTCCCCTTTTTTCTTCTAATCTCTCCTTCTACTCTCTCTCCTTCTCTTTTCCTCACTCTCCCATCTCTTCTAACTCTCTCTCTCTCTCTCTCTCTCTCTCTCTCTCTCTCTCTCTCTCTCTCTCTCTCTCGTCTCTTACCTTGTGATGATCCCGGATGGTTAATGAGCTACCTTCATGCAGTGGTTGTTCTCAAGTAATTAACTTTTTTCTTCCCTCTCTCCGAAGGACAAAATTGACTACAGCAAAGAGACAACAAACTTCATTAGACGCCCAACCCAAACAGGCCTCCCCCGTGGAGTCCACCCTGCCAGGACCCACCAGCCAGCTCTGCTGAGATCCCCGCCTCAGACAACTGCAGCACAAGACATACAGTACACACTTTGGTATAAAGCCACTAAGATCCCACAGGGAGAGAGAGAGAGAGAGAGAGAGAGAGAGAGGCCAAAACAGAGATATAGATAGAAGAAGAGAGAGACAGAATAGTGAAAGATAATGAGAAAGATAGGGAGAGACACAGAGAGAGAGAGAGAGAGACACAGAGAGAGAGAACTGAAAAGAGAAGAGGCTTAGAAGATAGACAGAGGGGGGCCATGGATGCCATGCCAAGGTAGAGAAGAGTAAGGGATGTACAAGAATATGCTCTATATCTCACTGCGGCTTTGTGTGGGAGACTCCTGAGCTGCCAGAATACTTTGCTGGCGTTGAATGAAAGAGGCTTAGAGGCCACCCTGCATGTCAGCCTTCCCCACCCGGTGTGGGAGTGCAGTAGGCGAGGAGGGTTCACCCCGACACTAACCCCCCCCCCCCCCCCCCCCCAGCCTCCACACACGGAGACCTTGCTGAAGGTGGATTTAGATTCGCCATATACATTATACACCGCGTCTGCCTTTCGAGTCCTATTCCCTAATCCATATTCATTCCGTAATCTCAGGGCGAGTGCATTAGCAGTGCGTTAAGGGCTACCTTCCCCTACCTACCTCCCCCGAAAACTGCAGTGTTAACAGTTATAATAATAATAATAATAAAAAATGCTGTATAAGGTAAAGCTAGAAATACATAAATAAATACGTAAGCCTTTAAAGCATGTCACGATATTTTTATTTTTATGTGGTGTTTTTTGGGGGGCCGATTCCACATTAACTCGAGTTGATTTAATAGTGTTTTTCCTAAAGGAGACGACACACTGTTGGAACGTTTCACCTAGCTTGTCGTAGGGTATGTTTGGTATGTAACTCTTCTATAGTGGTGATGTTTCTGCAGCAGCGAGAGAGGCGCCCTGCCAGTCACTATGACAGCCAAGCTGTTTCCCTAACAGATATGGACGTGGTAGACTTTAATTAGACAGAAAGGTCGATCAGCGCCTATTGAATAAACTGTGTGCCAGCTAATCGTGTCGGAGATACTCGGTTTCAGCAAACCCGCCAAATGACTAATAATACATCTACTGTATACAGTTGTTATAGTCAATGGTCAAATCAACTTTGTTAAAACTCGGATCTCTTGGCTTTCTTGCAGTTGAAAACCAATAAGAAACAGTTCCTACAGTACTGCATGCTATGACGTTGTTGTGCGATGGAACCAAAAGCATCTTTCTACTTCAGAAAGGAAACTGGCAGCTCCTCTGGCCCTAACCACTTGCGAGCCCCCCCTCTCTCTCCATATTAGTCTCTTCCCACCGGGCCCGGGCCTGTATGGAAGGGGCTATTTGCTGCCTTCATCCGGGGGGGGGGGCTTTAACAAGCGAGAGGGGAGCACCGAGGTCCCACCGCTGCAGACCTGCCCTACCCCCTGAGCTCTTATTAAAAATGGATTAGAGGAAGAAGAAAAAGGATGGGTAGCACTCACTCTTCCTTCCATCCTCACCTCACCTCTCCTCTCCTCCCCCGCCCTCCCCCTTACAGCCAAGGGATGACCAGCACTTCACTCAGCCCTCCTCGTCCCTCTCCTGCTCGCTTCCCCCCCCCCCCCCCCCCCCCACAGCAAAGGGATGGCTAGCACTCACTCTTCCCTTCCTCACCCGGCCCCTCTCCCCCCACCTCCCCCCCCCCCCTCCTCCTCCTCCCTCCTCCTCCCCCACTCTCTTGACAGCCCCATTTGTTTTCATTTTCAAGATGTTGTGCTCGATATCTAATGAAATAACTATCTATATATCGAGCAAAGCATCAAGAGGGAAGGGTGGGATTGCTCATCGGCTGTCAGTTAGGTTTCAGCCTTGCTATTTTACCCCCCCCTGTATTGGTTTGATTACATTTGGGGGTTGTCATTACATATGTCCTCTCTGCACAGCAGCGATTCCTATACAGTAGCACAGCATCTGCTGTCGATAAAACCCATTGAAACATACTGCTAAAAGCTGTGTCTTAGCGCGTCTGCACCGGCAGAATATGTAACGAATTTGTCTTCATAAAACATTGCGTGGTTTTGTAACTGTCAAGTTAATAGCCGTAAAAACAGTGAAGCGCTCACGGTAATTTCCACTTCCCATCCCTCAGTCAACAACTCGCGCCCGGATCGGATGCTCGCTATAAATTCCTCTTTCGCTGACAAACGATAAGCATTTTAATTCTCTCTGACCTTTTCCGATTTGACTGATCTTCCCCACCCACTCAGTCAGACGCTGAAGGCCAAAAACAAAATGAGATTTGAATTACGGCTCGAAATAACTTGGGACAGTCTGCTCCGCCGTTCGGAGAGAGGGCCGGAGTTGTGCCAGTAGGCCTACAGAAAGACTGCATCGTGCATGCATGCGTTCTCTCGGCCCAGGCATACGGCGAGGAAGGCCCCCCCGGAAGCGTGCGTGCATGACACACACGGACCAGCTCCGACTCCGGCTCTCCAACTCTCCAGCTCCCGAGTACGCTGAGCACCAGAGGGCTTTGTGAGCGAAGGAGAGAAGTGCCGTGTCAGCACGCACCATATGCAACTCTACAGAGAGGATGGAAAAAGCTAAATAGTATGAAAAAAGCCAGCCATGTGATGAAAAATGCATGCAGGGAAGAGAGGGGGACCGCGCCACAGCCCCGATCCCCGACCTCGCGGTCGTCTAGCAGGAAACTCCTTCCTCCCTCCCTCCCTCCCATGGATCCTCTCCTGCTGTCTCTCCTCCTGCATCGCTGAATGACATTTTCTTACAAGACCCCCCGCCCCCGCCCCCACCCTACCACACCCCCCCACACCCTCGTTCCTCATCCTCATCCTCCTCATCCTTCTCTCCCCCCCCCCCCTCCTCCAAGCTCTTCTCTTCTCTGCCGTGTGAATCTGTTTTTCTCTGTTTTCTCCCCAGGATAACACTTCCTCGACCCAACTCTTTCCTCAGCTGCAGTACTTTCTAATGTTCTAATTAGTGGGTTTTAATCTAAGACCTCCTGATGAATGTGTTAGGGTCTGCCTGATTGAGAACCTGTGGGCAATCTCCATAGTCCAGCGTTAATCAGGGAACCAAAGACCCAGTTTTTTAATCAAAGCCCAAATATTCCGGTCCATTCTCTCCCAGACCCTGGTGCTAGCTCCTTAATCATACTGTAAAAGATGATGTAATGATAGGGAAACTCTGCCAATTAGACACCTGTGGTAACGCAGATTAATTGTATGCCTCGACTTTCTCTCTCTCTCTCTCTCTCTCTCTCTCTCTCTCTCTCTCTCTCTCTCTCTCTCTCTCTCTCTCTCTCGCTCTCTGTGGCCTCTGCAAACTTTTCAGGTGTTTTAGTACCCGCTGCAAGCGTTTGATGTTTGAGGTACGTTTGAGTTCCCTCCGTCCTGTGTTTTTGGTTCAGCCAATGTCATGTTGATCCGTCCGATGATTTTTCATATTACTGAGAAAAAAAACACTGTCCTTTTCACTCCACCACTGTCTGACAACTGTAATCTGGAGGAGAGGACAGTGTTGACAGAACACATTATACGGCTTTCCGGGGGAAAGGTTAGGCATCAACACAGAAATAGGATTTAAAAAACGTAAACCTCTTAGAAGTATGAACTTTTATGAGCACATGCCCAGAAGACTTAACCCTGGCCTTTTTAAATTAATCTATTACAGTTTGTGTATGTGTGTGTGTGCTGGTGCATACTGTACTCTATATGCCTACTTATAGATGTTGTGTGTAGGTGTGTGTCTGTCTGTGTGTGTTTGTGTGTGTGGGTGCATGCGTGCGTGCGCGTGAGTGTGAGTGTGTGTGTGTGTATCCACACACATATATGCTTAGGCAGAGGTAGAAAATACTTTTAATCTTCCTAGAGCTCTGTCAGCGGTTTATCAACCAGACCACCTTTTCTACGGGGTGTGTGGGCCGTGTTGAAATGACTGGCAGAATGCAGAGGTGGGGGCGTCTGTATTTCAAATATCAATTGGTGGTGTCAGCGTGGCTCAGTAATGTGAAGGATTATCTGAAATTAGTTTAGTCAATTCATCATTTCAAAGGGCAGTCGCTCCGTGGCTGATTAGTTATTGTACACACTTGTCAATTAAGGGTCCCTAGAGAGCAGGTGTTGTGGAGACTTCAGCCCTCCATAAAATACATGGAGGGAGAGAGAGAGAGAGAAAGAGGGAGGGAGAGGGAGGGGGGGGGGAGATGGGAGTGGGAGGAGGGGCAATGGAGAAGGGAGAGGGAGAGGGAGAGGAAAAGGGGAACAGTGACTGCGATGTGTGAAACCGGATTGCGTGTGTGTGTGTGTGTGTGTGCGTGTGTGTGTTTTGACTGTGTGTGTTTAGGCCTGATGTGTGAGGAGTGTGTGGTAACACCACGCCTGCCCTAAGGCGTGTTGCATGGGCACAGTCGTGACGTGACACACAGCTAGCGAGTGTGAAGAAAGGCAAAATGGCCAGACAGACCTTGTGGGAGAGGAGCCGCTCGTTTCATTCCTAGCACCTCCGTACAAGACGATGTGTGTAATACGTTTACCATTTCATTCACCGCAGTCTGATATCAAGATCCTCGATCTGTCTCCCTCCCAAACCGTATCTAAATAATCATCTCTGCTCAATACATTTTCTGTTTACACCCCCCGAATCTGTGTTATTGAATAGCATAGCCTTATATAAGTCAGCACAAACAGCGTCAGTGCATCGCATTATGAGCCAAACCAACTATCGCTCCGAAAGAGCGAAATATTTTTTATTTCTATGCCATCTGCGTCATCATGCTGTATTTATGGACGTTCTGCAGATTAGAATAATCAATGTATGAGTCCTGGCACAAAGAGGCCAAGTGGAGGCCATCGCATTGACCTCACTGTGTGGTCCCATTCCCATAGTAACTGTTGCTACGTTACCGGGCCTCTCTCAACAGGCTATAGAAAGCGAATGAAAGCGATAAGAGTTGAATCTTTGTCACGGACAAGGCTTTTAGAATGAGATCCAGAGATTACAGAGAATGGAGCGAATATGTATTTCACTTCAAAGCGATGGTGGTTGTAATAGCAATACCCAGTATTATGTTACGTCGCTGTCACAGCTGAATTCCTGTATGGCTTGTTTTGACAAGGTGAGGATGCGTATAAATATGCAGCAGATAGACTTGGGTAGCTATCATAAGGATATCGTTTTTCTATCATAAGCGTTTGGACTTGTGTTTTATGTACGGTACATGTTGGACATGACATGTGAATTTCTTATAGCTTCATGAATAATTGTTTTAAATTATGTCTCAACCTCATTTCTCAATAGAACCATAAATGGACATTTCTGTGTCATGACCTCTGGAATGGTTGAATCACAGTCCTGAATAAAATATAAATGTTATAAATTCCTAGACTACTTACAATAATTCTGAGACATAATAATGCATATTTCAGAAGCTTCTTCGGGAACAATTTTGTTTAAAGTTTAATCAATGTCACTCTCATTTCTGAAACTTTTTTTTCTCCATAAAGCAAAAATAAGACTGGGCTTGGAAAAACACGATAAAAAACAACCCATTTTAGTTTGTTCAGCACTGAACAAGCATATCTCTGTGCGCTGTAATTAATTCATAAAATGCTTTACTGTTTAATCCAGTAACCCCTGGGAGGAGAGGGGGAATGTGCCAGTTTTATCCCCGAATACACAAACAAAACACACTCGTATCAGGCTGGGGTTGAAGTAGGTTTCAAAACATCAGTTTTCCTAAAATAGTTTTTTGGAGCGGGATTGTTTGTTGCATGAATTCATGACAAAAAAGGACATGGATTTCTCTAATCTGTTCACAATATATAGTCTATTCAACATTTAGAGTGATTTATATATACTAGAGTGAACATGATTTACATTAATATAAAACAATATTAGAAAATGTAAACAAACATGTCATGTATATTATCCGTAAATGGATCACAAGTCTCCGTAATATACTGTATGCCACACCACCAAAGCTACGCACATCAAACTATCCTGTAAGCTCCAGGAAAGCTCATGTTTATGCCAACAACTCAGCTGAGCTGCCCCCCCCCCAGCCTCCATCCCTCCCAACCCTTTGCCCTTTACACAAACACAGACACCCCAAATACTGTCGTCGTCCCTCCTCCTCCCTCCTCCTCCCTCACCCCGCTTTTACACTAATACCTCACCCCTTATCCCAGAGGTAAAATATCTCAGCAAGCTATCCGGCAAAATATGACCCAATGTTCTTTCTCTCAGTAAAAGTACTGGTAACCCCATGAGCACAGGAGGGGAGAAAGGAGAGAAGGGGCCTTTCATAAATGCATAACGATATGCTCTAAAACCACAGGGGTGAATGTAACCTTTCGCATTGGAGGACGATGTTATTAGAGAAGCCAAAGTCAGAGCAGTCATTTAACTGTGTCCTGACAGTAACTGCTATTCCCATTAGAATCTTTGCTGTCTAGTGAAATGCGGCGGCGAGGGGGTGGGGGGTGTGGGGCTGGAGTGGGGGGGGGGGGTGGTGGTGGTGGCTGGAGTGGGGGGTGGGGTGGGCGGTGGGCGGTGGACGGAGAGAAAAAAAAAAGAGAGGAAAAAAAATGCCACCAGAAAAAGAAATAATAGACCCCAGGTTCCTACAATTTCCAATTCAATTTCCTTCCACTGACCTGCAGTAACTGAAGAAATCAATGCATCCAGGGGTAAAGGGATTCTGAATCCTAGGGATGACGTCCGCCTTTTCTCAAGGCAAAGCCGATCCATCACCGGCAATGTCTGGTGGCGACAATCTGGCGTGTCTGATGGTGACACACACACCCTACTCAGGTGTAAATTAAACCCCTTGATCAGTAGTGGTACCTGGGTTTAATACAGGAGCGTTGCTCCGGAACAGAGAGCCGCTTGACACAGGAGGACAGGAGGGACACGGAGGCAGGGTGGAGGTAGACACCGGAGGACAAACAACGTCGCGACGCAACGTGACGGAATGACGGACGAGACGGTGGATACCATCCCTCATTCCGTTCCATTGCCTTGACAATGAGCCGGTCGGTCCTCCGATTTCTACCTCCACCAGCCTCCACTGGTACCCACTCTCCCTGACTCCCAGGTTTAGTCCCGATGCCTAAACTAGCTCGCCCGTACCGTCCTCATGCACGGCTCGACACACGGCTTCATTCTAAGTGGTATGCTACTTGTGGGTTCTGACAGAGAGAGAGAGAGAGAGAGAGAGAGTGAGAGATGAATGATGATGGAAGAGAAAAACAAAGAATGACGACCGTCTCCATGGCAGCCGCTGACAGAGGCCCTGTCCTCTGGCCCTATTACGGCGTCACCTCCTGAACCCCAGCCAATCAGAGAGAGACCTCAGACAATAGCACTTCCTGTGCCTTGAAATAGTGAGGCTGTGTTCTCTTTGTACTGAATGCCACGCAGGAGCAGCCATGCCAATGTATTTAACCAAGTACAATTGATAAAAGTACACTTTCTCCAAATGAGTGATAGTTGAGCTTATGTTTTTTGACAGGGGCAATGTTAGCAATCATTGATCCACTCTACCATTAATTCATTCATGTATTCATCTATCATGCTATCTTCGATGTGTGTCTCACATGTTACTTTCATGTGTTGCCCAAAGTATGTATATTTATCACTTCAAACTCACTCCATATGTTCAGATGAAGAGAAAATAACATCCATTAGATTCACACATATCCTTTGATGTTGATACTCTCACAAACACACACACACCCTTACACACACACTTACACACACACACTTACTCTATATTCATACACAGTGTGTATTTACACTCTGAGGGCCAACAAATCAATGAGCGACTGGACTGATGGAAAACTAACGACTGCTAATGCTTCAACAGAATACAAACACACCAGGCGATGGGTTTGGGGGGAAATACCGATATAAAGCTCCACTCTCTCAACATGTTGGTTTGTACCAACAAGTGGAATATAGATTGCTCCATCTACGTGTATAATAACACGAAGTAATCAACTCTATTGTCATGCAAATCGGAATAAATTACAAATTGAATTGAGTTGATCAAATGTTGTTAGTATATTAAACACGGCGCTTTCTACAAGTAAGTGTTACCGCCCCCAAGCTGTGATTGAACGCCTCAATAAAACGAGAGTATACTTTCTAATAGAAGGAAATGGACTCCGATACCATATAAATGATCTCTGACCTTAGCATGTACATCTATCACGAAAGCCGGAGAGAAATAAAAACATAACATAACATAAAAACTGACATAAAAACCGGCAGACATTTGGAAAGCTCCGGCCAAGAGGAGGGGGATCGCTGTTGCTTTTGCCACACAGCTCTTAAAGCCGCTACAGTATGTTCCTGTCAAAATATGGATTATGGTCCCTCCCCGCTTTTATCCTCAAACAAGGCTTTCAACCATCTGTTGTCTGAGCTACGGTCAAAGCCAAGGGACCTTTGCTTCCAAAGTGTCTCTGGAAGAAAACGGAGAGAGGGTGCCGAGGGGGAGGTGGGGGCTGGTGACACGGGTGGTCACAGAGAACAGAAAAAGGCCAAAGAATATTTGAAGCGTGAAAGTCTTCCGAATTTACTTTTTTCCTCCCTTCCATCTCTCGGAAGAAGAAGAAGAAAAAAGAGAAGGTTCGCTCAAGGTTCAGGGCCGGGGATTGTGGAATGTTATTTTTTCTTTTCCCATTCCGGCTCCTTCTTTTTTTTTTTTTTTTTTTTTGAGAGCAACACAGAGACTTGAAAAGCGTGGTTACAGCATTTTAGTAACCATCCTATTTCGAAATTGAGGTCTTTTCAGATGTGTGTGTCACTCAGCACACCCTGAGACCCCCTCCGCCACCGTGTCCACTGCCTCGGATGAGATTGCAAAAATCTCTCCCCACTGTCAGATCCTCCACTCCCTACACCCCGTGGTGTGCTTATACAGCACCCAAGCTTGCAGCTTTCTAACACTCTTCGTAACTGCCGCCATCAGTTTCGACATTCATATGTTTCAGTGATACATTGATAATTGAGTTGTTTTTCCAGCCGGTCGGAAAAAAAACAACCTTTATGTCGTTGTTGTTGTTGTCGTTGTTTTTTTATCTACCTATCTTATCATTCCATATGCCTTTGCACCTTTCCCTCCTGTACTTGAGTATGCGGCACGTTGGTCTCGGTCCCCTCATGGTTAGTAATTTCCTGCCTTTTGAGAGCTCTGAGTGGTGTAATGAGAGGTGTGCTGGTGGAGCTGTTATCTGCTGTGACAAATAACAGTTGAGCAGGAAACAGCAGCAGGATTGCCATGCAGAACGTAGCCCCACCACCAACGACCAAAGCAAACAAGCAAAAAATAAATAAAATGAAATCGCTCCACCGAGCAGATGTTATAAACCACTCGCCTAATTGGCTTCAAAACACTTTTCCCTCCATCATATTAGACCCCGTTAAGCAGGCCGAGCGTGCGGGATAGAAGATGCGAACGAACGACGTCTCTTTTATATCAGAACCTAATCTTCACTCCAGAAGTGACTCCCAAGACTATTGTTGTTGTTGTTTCACTCATCAGCGGTGAAGTAATAAACCGTTGGTGGTCCACGGAAATATACGGAGACAGCCATCTCAGAGAACCCACCGGGGGGCTTCACTCGTGTCAGCTTGAGTATGAGTATACATTATGGTAATGTAAAAACATCTGAAAATATCACTGTACAGTTTTAGATTTTGGGGGGATTTAACCCCCATCCCTCCACTCCATGAAGACAATTTGGACTCGTCGTCCTTGGCTCAAAGGCAGCGGCGGTACTTGAAATGCCTTTTAGATTTGGTGCACACACACACACACACACACACACACACACACACACACACATCAAAGAGTCCGCGAGCTTATTTTGAAGTTTTTCTTGCGGCCCCAGGCTAAAGCTTGGGTTCTGAGGGCTGGTGTGTGTACTCCCTGTAAATAGTTTGGCTCTCTGTTGCCGAGACTCCCCTCGAATTGGACGCTTCGCAGAGCTGCCTTAATGGTCTCCCAACACCAGAGGTGCGGCTAGAAAAAAAATCACTGTGCATAATAGACCTGACGATTGCTTTCCTTAGGTGTCGATCAGTAATGCTCACAACAACTAAGCTTAAATCCAAGAAGTATTCCGGCACGGGTGAAAAAACACCCCCCCCCAACCCCGCCCGAGTATGTTTGTGCTTTGATGGATCAAACTCCTGCGTTTGATAGTGCTTCCCTGCTTTCCTGCACTATCTAAGAAAGTGAGGTTGTTTTCTTTTTCCTAGTGATGACGATCTTCAAAGCAAAATAACCACTTTCAGAACCACTCTGTCTGTCTTGTCGTTTGCCAGACAGTGGAACACAGGGACATGGAAATGGGGTTAGAATGGAACAGAATAAAGATGTCACTCGAATGAGGACACCGGAGGGACGTGGGGAGAAATGCCAATAAGTCACAAGCCTTATTGCAATTATTCTTGAAAATGTTCAATTCTCCTTTTTTGGAAGAATTAGCAAAGCAATCAACATGAATGCAGACCAGGGAAAAAGAATAATGAATTATGTAATTTGTGAAAGTGGTTCATCTGTAATTACAGTATATTTATCTCTCTCTGGGTGGAAAATGTGAGGGAAAAGTGCTCGAACTACTTGGCTTTGTCAGCTGGGAAGGCTTGGGCACAGCACAGTACAGTGGAACCATGCAGTGGAACCATGTTCCTGAGCCTATGGGTAGTGAGTTACACCGTACCAGCCTTAAGCGCTGGCTGGCTCTCTCTGGTAGAAACCTTGTCGATGTCACATGTCGATGAGAGGGAGCTCCTCTCCCTTACCGACTACTACCAACCATGCCCCCCCCTCTGAAGCCTCGGAGTACAAATCATTATTTATAATATGAAAGCTTGCTATGATTAGCCCTATGCTTTTAACCATGAATAAAATCTCATTTAATATGTCTTTTAAAAACCCATAAAACATTAATATTGACTAGAGACTGCCAGACTGGAGTTTGTTGCTCATCCGTTTAGTCTATGGTCCATTTAGCTTTTGTGTCATTAGATAATACAAATAAAATAACAGCTAAGAAGAGGGGCACTTTGGATGGATTCCCCTTCCTTCAGAACCCCCCCTGTCGCCTCGCTCGTCACTATGTCGCTCCATGAATGCAAATGTAGGGTTCGTTCCAAAACATTGCAGAGCATTTGTGCTGAACAAATTTCAGCTAATTGCACCCCAAATGGTACAGAGAGAATGTTCCGAATGTGCTCTGTGACCATTACAATCAGGTTTGGATATGCTCAGCAGGGGAGCTTCACCCATCACACGCATGCACACACATGCACACATACACACACACACACACACACACACACACATACACACCACACACACACTACCAAACAACCACACACACACACACACACACACTACCAAACAACCACACCCACATCCAACACACATACTGTACATTTACACACACACACACACACACACACACACACAACACACACACACACACAGACACACACTACCAAACAACCACACCCACATCCAACACACATACTGTACATTTACACACACACACACACACACACACACACACACACACACACACACACACATATTTAACCTTCCAACACATACCAACACTTGCTTACTCCAGCTCCCATCTCTAAATCACACCCATGCATTATCTTAATCTCGTTCTCATCTGTTGTCTTGTTATCTCACAGATGCAAACGTCGAACCCTTTGTTTCCCCCCGCGTGACTTTCACCAATATTGGGGCGGCTATGGCATCTCGGCCACGGAACTTTAATGAAAGGTTTTGCAACGGAGCGTGGACGCTTGGTTGGTCTAATGAGATCCCTAACTGTTTCTGCCATCTGCCAACCTCAAGTCAGGACATTAGCTCTGAATGCAGCCAGCTCTCCCATCCCTCCCTCTCTTACAGACACTATTATCTTATGTCAACTACTGATGCACAAACAAACACATTTCTCACTTAAGGGATTTAATAGTTGCTATCACGACAAAGATAAACCTAGGACAACATCGTACTGTACAAACAGAAAAAATACGCTGCCAAACACCGGGAACATATTTCACAGTAGGGCCTGCAGCATGCTCATTGTGCCGTACTGTATCCTAGCCTCCACACACACGGGGGCAGATATGACCGTGTCACCTTTCCGATTCCTTTTCTTTCTGGAGGGTTTTATTGATACTGACAATCCCAGCGTAAGGCGAGCGAGTCCTTGCTTTAAGTCAAACTCATCTGTGGTTTTTTTCCTGGATGCTGCCATTGTCCGCTGGGCATGCGAGAGGTCACAGCGGAGGGAGGAGAGGTAATGTGGAGTGATTGACTAGTCTCTGTTGGAGGAATGAGTTCTCCATTCATTCCCCGGCTTCCACAGAAGCAAACGTCCTTCAGGAGAGTAAACACAATCTGACAGGCCTCGGCGACGGGCGTTACGGCACAGCAGCACAGTAAGGGACCGACACACTCATACACGCACGCACGCACACACACACACACACACACACACACACACACACGCACACATACACACACGCACGCACGCACACACATGCTCACACACACCTGCACACACGCACACATACACAACGCACACACATGCACAAACACACGCGCACGCATACATACACACTCACACACGCACGCACACACACGCCCACCTACACAACGCGCGCACACACACATGCACACACACACACACACACACACACACACACACACACACACACACACACGCACACACATACAGACCAGTCAGGAAACACATTCCATTTCTCACTGGGTGACCAAACACACAACACCACAATACTCTGGTACGGACAGCAACTTTATTTGGACTTTCTTTGTCCTTTGGCTTGGTTTGTTTGTGTACCTTCCTAGGGGTGGCTTTCGTGGTTTTCGACTAGAGTGCTTTTAATCAGCATAATAAATCTGGTTCGAAATTGAAAAAGTGATGAGTGTGGACTCGGAAAGGACGAGGTGCTCTAAGTATATTAGTGCTTCCTCTCTCTCCCGGCTCCTCCGTTCCCACGTCGGAGATCCCTCGTGCCTGCTGCTAGGAGAGCAAATTGAAAATCTGAGCGCCCATCGGAGACCGGATTAGGCCGTTTTCCCAACATGCTTAAATCGAGGTAATCTCCTGTGCAGATCACATCTGCAGCTAATTGATGGATTTGCCAGAGGATCTGAGAGTGGCTCGCCTCCTCTGTGTACTCCAGTGTTTATTTCCAGAAGCGGCCTCCTCCTCTCCCTTTTAACCCTCGGCTGTCCGGAGGCCCCTGTCTGTCAGCTCTCAGGGTCTCTCCTCATCGACCAGTGGCCGTACTGTCAGAACCACCTCTCCTCACACTCTTCTTCTCTCACAAACACCTCCTCATTATACCAGCTACGCACGCACCACCTCTCCCTTTTTATTTAGTTATTTTTTTTAGGGAGGGGGGGGGGTGAATAATGCATGAATAATTCAAAGCACTCACGGCGTACCTGTAAGCCCAGCCACTCTACCACGGGGCAGCTCTACCCGTGCAATAAAAAGCGTCGGAGATAAAGAGAGGGTTTGGCGGGGCCGTCAGTCTGCTGCCCGTGTGAATATGCTTGCATAAGCAGGGCGGTTAGCGGCTCGTCACCGCAGCGTGTCACATGCCTGTTCAGCCGGCCGAGGCATGCGCATGCGCAGGGGCTTTAACACGTGGCGACCGACCGGCCGGCCTTCAGAGAGGAACACATCAGCACTTATACTCGTGTCAAGCGGTTCGGTCTACCCTGAAGACGGAGAACACACTTCTCCTCCGAACATAGAAGCTACACACACTGGAACACAACAAGGCTTTTAGGGAGGCTATGTAAAAAGAACATAACAACATAGGGACCTAAACACACTCACACTAGCTAAAAATAACGTGTGTGTGTGTGCGTGTGCGTGTTTTGTGTGTGCCTTGGATGGTTGTGTGTGGGGGTGGTGGTGGCAGGGTTTCCGTTAACCGGTAATTACCGGTCTTTGTCCGGTAAAATTAGGTGAAGTCCGACAAACTGAAAACTCGTCGGACATAAATGTCCGGTGAAAATAATTCCCTCTAACCATTTTCAGCTGAGCACCAAACACACACACGTAACACTGCCCGAGAGAGAAGGACCCGCCCCCTTTAGTTAGCCTATAGGCTATAGGCTATAGGCTAACTAAAGGGGGCGGGTCCTTCTCTCTCGGGCAGTGTTACGTGTGTGTGTTTGGTGCTCAGCTGAAAATGGTGTCCCGAAGCGGAGCGCTTTAACTTTATCGCACAATAACAAGGATAACAAACGAAACGGACAACATTTACACTAAGATGGAGACAAACTTCAGCGATATGATCTAACAGCCGGTCTTCAGGACGACATACAGACCCGTATGAGCTTACAGGGCTATCCCCTATCTATCTGAGAAAAGGCATAGCCTAGGCTGTAACATCGAACGGAAATTAGCCTATACGCATTGCAAGTTAATTTAAAGCCTATTTATTTTCAAAGAGTTTTATTCTATTTTATTTTATCTGATAAAAGGCATATGAACGGAAATTAGGCTAGCCGTGTCACGCCAGAAGCCTACATGCTTGCACTGTTACTGTTCAATAAAATGTTATACATCTAGACATTGTGGTATTTCTTTATATACGTATCCCAGACTGCCTATCAATTGTTTCTCAATAAACAGTTATGTTCTCCCCATTGTCATACTCCCGAGCTAAACGAAATGCCTTCCCAACCAGCGAGACCTGGTTATAGAAATGACGTTGTTTTATTGATTTAAAAAAAAAGGGTAAAACTGGAAAGAGAAAATAGAAAACTCACATTAATCCCAAACAATTTAACAAACTTCAGTTAACGTAATGTGGAGTCCGTTCATTGATCGATGCTGTCTGTTCAGTTCCCAGTGAGGCGCCCGTTCAGCGCTGGACCCGTTCAGCGCTGGATTTGACGCATGGCATAGCGCGCATGCGTCAAATCATGTTATATTATTATATATTATATAGCTCGCATCTAATCGTATCGGATGAGAAATAGACATTAAATGGCATATATAGGCCGCTACACAACAGTAATCACCGCGACAAACAGCTATATTAGATTTGAAAAAAAAATATATGATTTCAAAAAAAAAATTTTTTTAATATATTTTAATATGATGACCGGAATATATCACGTTTGTCCGGTAAATCGAATTCTTCCCGGACACGATGTCCGACGGCAAATTTTTCTACCGGAAACCCTGGGTGGTGGTGGTGGTAGTGGTGGTGGGGGGGGGCATGGGGTTTGTACTTGAGAAGGGTGTTAAGAGGGTTAGTGTGTGAGAGAGAGAGAGAGAGAGAGAGAGAGAGAGAGAGAGTGTGTGTGTGTGTGTGTGTGTGTGTGTTGGTCGGGGGGTGAGGTGGTGGCAAGCAATGATCTATTTTTTCCCATTACCCTGCTGCATACGTGTGCCTCATCTACATTCATGGTTATCCAGATAATGAAGCTTTCAATCCGGGGGATCCCGTGGTGAGAACAATGAACCCAATTACCTCCCGCCGCCTGCGAGATGGGATGGCAGACTCTGAGACAGATGGGGAGAGGCTGCACTCGGCCCGCAATCCAATCACATTCATCTCAGCTCCCCCTGTTTCCCTGTTCCTGGGCGCGTCGCAACTTATCAACAGGCTGGGGCCAAAGCCCAGAGATCATTACATCAAACACACACCGACCCCCCCCCCCACCCCCACCCCCCCTCCTCACTATTGCTACTTGCTACCATCCCCCCCCCCCCCCCCCCTCGTCATCACCATCATCCTCGACCCTCAATCTACAGCCAACACGAAGCTAGTGGTGTAGTGTCCCCTGGGTCTCCTTTGTCTCCCCCCTTTGTCTCCCCCCCCATCCCCCCCCCCCCCCGCCCCACTCTTCTCTTTCTCCCCCCCCCTCTGTCTCCCCCCCTCCTCATCTGAGGCGTTGGAGGTTCTCCTTGCCTTCCTGGGCCCACGTAGCAGGTAGGATTGATCTTCAGATCTGGAACACTCTGCCGACTCCAGTCCTTTTTGGGGTGAGGGTGAGGCGTGGGGGTAGAGATCTGTCTCAATCTTCAAGTCCTTATTAGCCAGTCAGTATCTGACTGAGAACATTCCCGATGAATTATGCAAGATGTTCAATTTTTACCCTTTTATGTTTAATATTGCAGCTTTTATAGTCAGATTGAAACCATTCATGGATTCACCTCGCTAGTATGAGACGATGATACATTGTCAGGCGATTGAGCGGTCATGGGCAATATTACGAGAAGGAATAGCAACACTTTTGATTGCAACGTGCCTTACACCAACTGCCAGTTCGGTAACCCTGTGATGCAACAACTATGTAATCATGTGTAACAGTGGAGGCTGGGCACTGTAGTTGAGTCACTAGCATAATTTGCAATGAACACAGTTGACCAGTGTTCATAAAACATTCAATGAGGCCTCTTAGGGCTCTTCCCACTACATCCAACTGCAAGACTGTCATTACAAATCAACATAGAAAGAGGTTTTTATTATATATATATATATGTATCAGGGGTGCAAACTTGTCACCTTTTAGCCGTTTTAGCCGTTTCCACCTCAGAATAGGTCAACAATTTTCATAAATGTTCTTTGTTTTCAGGCTAAATCAAATGTTGTCACCTTTTTGGGCCATCACCAGTTTGCATCCCTGTTTATACACCCTAGTATAAAGTTTAGTATAAATGTTTCGCATATGTCTGAGGTATCCAGTCTTCAAAAAGGCGTAAAGCAAAACATTGACCGTAGTCCAATTTTATTGCGATGGAATAAACGACGACCCAGTTTCACCCCTCTCTCCTCCTTCATCCCTCTCTCCTCCTCCCTCCGTCTTTGCTGATTGCGTACAAGCCTTATAGGACGGCATAGCTTGTGCACCGCTGTTCATATTAATATATGTAATTACAAATCAGTCGATATACCAGATCGTTACACTATAAAGTGGTGACTATAGTAATAGCAGCATTACCACGCGGGGGTATATAGCAGCTTAAAGTGAAGTGTCCCTGCTAGCATTATGCAGCGCCTGAGACTGGCGGCCATACAGTAAGAGTAGGCTATGATATAGAACACGTCTGAACCTTCCGAGGCCATGGAGATGATCTATCCCGACCCGAGATAATTAGCCAGTGATTGAACGAGGAGCCGACCCTCCTCGCCTCATAAATCCCGATATTTTCCACCGTGTTTTATGCAAAACATATTCTTATCTAATATTTCCCCTCCTATGGATGGCCCTCCTAATTCGGACCATGTGATCGATAGTAATTGACTCTCGGTGATCGATAACGGGGCAGCTGGTTGAAGTTTTCCAGCAGAAGCAGTCAGTCACGGCTGTAGCTAGTTTATTAGCCGGGATCTGCATGTCAATGCTTTGGCTTCTCCCCAGCGAGGAGTATAGGTGTTTTTATGGTAATAAATGTCAGGAAAAGGAGGTGTGTGCTTCTCCCTGCCTGGCATTCTACCGCTCCACACTCGACCTGGGATGCATTATTGATAAGCTACTAATTACGCTTGTTGCAATTTCAGCTGACCTTTCCCGAGAACATCCAGGATCATTATCAGCAGCATTCTCTCCTGAAATTGCAAAGGTAATCTACAGTCCTCCAACCCCCCCCCCCCCCTCCGGATCCTTGGATGAGCAACCTGCAGACGGTTTGTGTGTGTGTGTGTGTGTGTGTGTGTGTGTGTGTGTGTGTGTGTGTGTGTGTGGTGTGTGTGTGTGTGTGTGTGTGTGTGTGTGTGTGTCTGTGTGTCTGTGTGTGTGTCTGTGTGTCTGTGTGTGTGTCTGTGTGTCTGGCTGTGTGTGTCTGTGTGTCTGTGTGTGTCTGTGTGTGTGTGAGTGTGTGTGTCTGTGTATCTGTGTGTGTCTGTGTGGT
>NC_137677.1:7225359-7227859 GCF_963989245.1 Nansenia antarctica | reverse complement strand
CTTTGTGGTGATGAGAGCTGACTGGAACACAGAATAAATAGAGAAAAAAAGGGCCCAAACAGCATTTTCCTGGCAGCGCGGAACGGCGAGGCGCTGTGCGGCGGGGAGGCCAGGTGAGGCTGTGCGGAGAGACGACACCAGCCAAAGGATTAATGGTCTCAAGGGAAGCCAACGTAAGCGCACAGCTCCTGCTTGACATCTTTGTACTTGTAAGAGCACACAAATTAGCCAGGCGATGCGGTGAATAATGGTCAGGGTGCTTCCATCAGTCCTATTTAACAATGCATGCAAAGGAAGGATGGAAAGGGAGGAAGAAAGAGAGAAAAAAAAAAGAAACGTGCACGTGTGATAGCCAGCGTGCACGGTGATATAGAGCAGTTACGTCCTGTGGAGAAATATACGGCTACAGTGAGATGAGGGACTCTGGCTGGATATCATGATGAGTACACACACACGAACACACACTCGCGCGCGCACACACACACACACATACATACGCACGAACACACACGCGTGCGCATGCACACACACACACACACATACATACGCACGAACACACACGCGCACACTCGCACGCACGCACACACACACACACACACACATACTGTACATACATTACGCACGAACACACACGCCGCGCACACACACACACACACACACACACACACACACATACATACGCACGAACACACACGTGCACACACACACACACACACACACACACCTACATACGCACGAACACACACTCGCACGCACACACACGCCACACGCGCACACACACACGCGCACACACACACACACACACACACACACACTTCTCTGGCGTGCACCACACAGCACCTCCAGATGTTCCGTGCTCATAAAGAACTGGGCACGCTCTCTCCACTCAACCCGACAGAGACCTATAATGTTTCAGCACGCACCAAATGTCAACTCCCGATATGTCAGATGCTATCTCGCTGATATGGTATCCCAATAACTAGCCTAGCGTGGAAACAAAGCAAATGCCAACATCGAGTCATTTTGGAGCCAGATAGCCAGTCTACTGTGGGGGAGAGAGAGAGAAAGAATGAGAGAGAAAGAGAGAGAGAGAGAGGAAGAGAGGGAGAGAGAGAGTGTTCTGGGTCAGTCGTTAGCAGGGAACATATTGTTTTAAATCCCTCTCATGCATTGAGCTGATTTAGGTGTTTTACAATGAGGCTCTCTGGTGTGATTTTTCTCCCTCAGTGTTTTAATTTCCTTGAACTTAGTGGCTTTTAGATGCATTTCCGCTAATACTTTAAATACCAGAGCAAGACCTGAATTAAAAGTTGTTGTTTTTCACTTTCACTGGGTTACCAAGTGCTTCCAAAAAGAGACCCTTTCCCCCCGTTATGGCGTAGAAAAAAATATGTCAAATACAGTAAAGTTTACTTTACTTCCAAAGGCAGCTGAACTGTGTTCCCTGGGCACACTAGGGACCTCTGTGTGTGTGTGTGTGTGTGTGTGTGTGTGTGTGTGTGTGTGTGTGTTTGTGTGTGTGTGTGTGTGTGTGTGTGTGTGTGTGTGCGTGCGTGTGTGTGTGTGTGTGTGTGTGTGTGTGTGTGTGTGTGTGTGCATGTCTGTGTGTGTGTGTGTGTGTGTGTGTGTGTGTGTGTGTGTGTGTGTGTGTGTGTGTGCCACTGCCCCTGTCTGTCTATCTGTCCATCCTCCGTGAGTTCGAGGTGAGTCCGTGCGTCCGTCGGAGCAGGGATAAAGAAAGGGAGAGGGTGATGGAGGTCTCCCAGCTGTCTGTGTCCCAGGTGACACGCTGACGCTCTGCTTCCCAGCACAGTGGCTCTGTCTGTGGCTCTGTCTAATGACCAGGAGGCTTGAATTCCCCCAGCTCCCCAGGGGGAACAGCTGCTGCCACGAACAGCTTTTCTCTGGGCTTTGAAGCGATGCAGTCGGAGAGCCGGAGAACCGGAGCTGGCGTTGTTCCTGCCACAGCCGCGGAGCAGGCATGTTGTGCCAGCATGGTGGCTAAGCCCGCTGAAACCCCATCCAGCCAATTTACTCCCTCAGAATGCCAAGCTGCCTCTAATAGGCACACTAGGGACCACCTGCTGCTGTAAGGTCCTCTCACAGACAGGGGGCAGCATACCGAGGGGAGACAAACAGCACAGCACGGTTTCCCTGGTGGGGTTGGGTTCCCTCCTCTTTAGTTTGGATGTAAAAACAAACAAAACAAAAAACGAAACGAAAATCGTAACCCCCCCCCAAAAAATAGAAAGGGTTCTGTTTGATTCCTTCCAAAGCAATTTGTTTTAAATGACTAAATCCTTTTAGAGTTCTTGTTTTTTGCCTGTCTCCCAATCCACGCACACATAGCCTCTGGTCAAGCTTACCCTTTAGACTATTTGCAGAGTGAGAGAGAGACTGCGAGCGAGGGGGAAGAATGTAGAAATGGCCGTGCTGACTTAGTGAACTCCCATTGTTAGCTCCACCTCGTCATTCCAGGCACGTCCTCTCTGTTCTGATA
>NC_137677.1:7215359-7220359 GCF_963989245.1 Nansenia antarctica | reverse complement strand
CCCTGGGATGTAGCGTGTCTTAGGCATACGCTTATTAACTCCCCTTTGTGGGGGAGAGAGGTGCTTCGCCAATCATACCTGACGCTGGTTAGGATTGGCAGGCTGCCTGATATAATCGCACCCACGCCAAAATACACACACACACACACACACACGCTTCTTTACATTTACATTTTGGGGGATTTAGCAGACGCCCTTTCTCCAAAGCGACTTTACAACAAATACATTTGTCGAAGGAAATTAATCGCGCGCACGTGTGCGCACGCATGCATGCACGCACAGTCGCACACACACCTCCACCGAACCCCTCTGCCCTTGCCTTCCATCACTTTCATCACTGCCAGCCATGCGAGAGGATAGTTTGGCGCTGAGGGTCCCGGACGTTACGTAGACTGACAGAGAGAGATAGAGAATGATACGGGAGGGTTAAATGGGTTAATAGGCTGAGATGGAGAGATAGAGGGAGGGAGGAAGAGAGAGTGATTGAGGGATAGTCGGGTTCTATCAACAATCTAAATACAGGCAGACTTTTCTTTTAGCCACGGATTGGGGAGGATAACCCCAATGCTGAAGTCCTCATCCACCCTCATCCACCCTCATCCACCTTGCTAAATCTGTTCATTCAAGACAGACATAAGAAGCACAATGAAAAACTAACGGATACTATTCCTTAACATCCATGGATGTCGTCAAATCTACCGAAACTATTCAACTTCTTCCGAAAACTCAAATACATTCACATTCCGCTGCTGACACAAAAAAAATAATTACCCTCATCATGCGCACACTTTTTAAGTGTATGTCAAAAAATGCCAAACTATCTAAGCTGCCATTTCATATTCTTGAGGAGAGGTATTGTTATATTCAATTTCCCCTTCCTGTGAAGTGCACTACCGACATTTTCAGACGGAAATTGCAGAGTGCTGTATTATGTAGACAAAGGAGAGACAGTGCTAGCATTTTTTAGCAGGATTGGATAGTCCTAGATACTTAAATTGTTTCCGTCTACCGTATATCCTAAGGGCGGAAAGAGCCCTTATTTTCTCTTCTCCCTCCTCTCTCTCTCTCTCTCTCTCTCTCTCTCTCTCTCTCTCTCTCTCTCTCTCTCTCTCTCTTTCTCTATTGTTCTCTCTCTCTCTCTCTTTCTCTCTTGTTCTCTCTCTCTCTCTCTCTCTCTCTTTCTCTCTTGTTCTCTCTCTCTCTCTCTCTCTCTTTCTCTCTTGTTCTCTCTCTCTCTCTCTTTCTCTCTTGTTCTCTCTCTCTCTCTCTCTCTCTTTCTCTCTTGTTCTCTCTCTCTCTCTCTCCCTCTCTCTCTCTCTCTCTCTTGTTCTCTCTCTCTCTCTGTCTCTCTTCTATCTCTCCTTCCCTTCCCCCAATCTCTCTCTCTTTCTCTCTTGTTCTCTCTCTCTCTCTCTCATGTTCTCCGGGGCTTGTGAATACTACAAGGTCATTTTTAGATCACAGTCGCCGGGACGCAGAGGAAAGGATAACAATCTTAAATAAAGAAACATATTCCTCTTCACATTAAACACACAAAGAGCCCCAACTGCAGAAAATACTGTTGTGCCTCACAAAGATATCCTATCTTCAACCACTGGCAGCACAGTCGTTCTCAAAAGTAACCATGGAGACTGCTGGATGAATTGTGTGGCTCTTTTTTGAGTTAGAGGGTGTGTGTGTGTGTGTGCGTGTGTGTGTGTGTCTGTGTGTGCGTGCAAGCGTACGAGTGAGTGAAAGAGAGAGAGAGAGAGAGAGAGACAGGCATGCATGTGTGTGTATTCATGTGTGCAAATGAGTGTACATGCTGAACATGTGCAGTAGTGTAGTGTATACGTGTGGGGGGGCATTTGTGTGTATTTGCACGCATTCCCTGTCAGTGTTTGTACACGTTCGGAGGTTCCTAACAGTCGTTGGCCTTTCCCGAAAAAAAACTAAAACAGGACACAATGAGGAATATGGAGTGCAAAAGGCCTTAGCGGAAAACTAGGGCAGAAAATCCAATGTTGGGAGAGGGCCAGTGAGGGAGGAAGAGAGAGAAGAGAGGACAGAATCGTGAGGTTGATCTACAGTCCTCTGGAGGATCCTAGCAGATATCTTCCCACGTTCATATTTCCACCATAATGCATATCAAAATTCCATTCCCTCCCTTGTAAAAAGCCCCATAAACCTCTCTCGAAAGGCTCGCCGCGCTGCTTAATAAAACCTGACACTGTTCGGGAGGAGGCCGCCGTTAGGAGGAGGACCTCCCGTCTCTGGTGGGTGGAGGGGTAGTCTGTCCTAATCTCCTCCCATCTGCTGGTGGAGCTCCTCGCCCAGCACCGAGGCCTGGCCCTACCCCGCCCCATCTGGGCTGCCCGCTCCACTGAGCCTGACCTCTGGGTGGTGGTGTGTACTGTGTGCGTCTGTGTGCGTGTGTGTGTGTCTGTGTGCGTGTGTGTGTGTGCGCGTGTGTGTGTGTGCGTGTGTGTGCGTGTGTGTCTGTGTGTGTCCGTGTGTGTGAGTGTGCGTGTGTGTGTGTGTCTGAGTGTGTGTGTGCGTGCGCGTGTGTGTCTGAGTGTGTGTGTGTGTGTGTGTGTGCGCATTTGTGCGTGTGTGTGGGTGTGTGTGTGTGTGTTGGGGACTGTGTTGATGAGCCTGGTTCCTTATGAAGGAGGGTCATTAGTGCGAGAGACGGAGCAGACGGGGTGATTGCAGTGTGCTCTTACTGACTCAGTCGACCAATCAGGGCATCTGCCTCTGCCTCCTTCAGAACCACTGCAATCACAGAGGCCCCCCTCCCACCCAGGCAGCCCTCCCAGCCAGGCCCCCACCCAGCTAGGCCCTCATCCAGGGAGCCCTCACCCAGCTAGGCCCTCATCCAGGGAGCCCTCACCCAGCTAGGCCCCCTCCCAGCTAGGCCCCCTCCCAGCTAGGCCCCCACCCAGCTAGGCCCTCATCCAGGGAGCCCTCACCCAGCCAGGCCCTCATCCAGGGAGCCCTCACCCAGCCAGGCCCTCATCCAGGGAGCCCTCACCCAGCTAGGCCCCCTCCCAGCTAGGCCCCCACCCAGCCAGGCCCTCATCCAGGGAGCCCTCACCCAGCCAGGCCCTCATCCAGGGAGCCCTCACCCAGCCAGGCCCTCATCCAGGGAGCCCCCTCCCAACCAGGCCCTCTTCCAGGGAGCCCTCACCCAGCTAGGCCCCCACCCAGCCAAGCCCTCACCCAGCTAGGCCCTCATCCAGGGAGCCCCCTCCCAACCAGGCCCTCTTCCAGGGAGCCAAGCGCTCACCCCGGCAGCTCACAGAGAATCACACACAGAGAGAGGGAGAAATGACAAATGCCTATAGAATAATGGTCAATAGAATGTTACAGCCACCAGCTTCATATAGACATCCAATAATATTCACCATAGCCATCAAGAAGATTGTCCTCTTAACCGTCCAAAAACACATAGCATAATCAGTCACATCTCCCTTCTTATTCAACCCCTTTCTCAGTGACGCCGCCATAACATTTATGTATCACGTTTGATTCACGCGCCGCGTTGGAAAACTCTGCGTTGGAAACTGACATCCACACTATTTCAAACTCGAGTGGCGTATTTCAAGTGTTATTGCCTTTGACACCGTTGACGAGTCCTCCGCCAGCTTAATTTCTCCCTGATTTAAAGACAAAGCTATACGTCCCCCCTTCGCTCAGCCACAGTACATAAAGCACGCGGGGGGGGGGGGGGCGCAGGGAGCTCTTCAGAGGCCTCTTCAGACGCTCCCGCCCCGCAGCCGACCGCAGCTGCCTGGGGAGCTCAAGTGGAAACTCATGGATGGAGCCTCACACACACACAAAAGGCACCATTTACATAGTGGTTTACTATCCGGTATATTTATCACTGTGTCTACCGAAAAATGACCTCTGTACTGTATCTATCTATCTCTCTCTCTCTCTCTCTCTGTCTCTCTTCCTATCGCTCTCTCTCTCTCTCTCTCATCTGTCTCTCTCCCTCTCTCTGTCTCTCTTCCTCTCTCTCTCTCTGTCTCTCTTCCTCTATCTCTCTCTCTCTCTCTCTCTCTCTCTCTGTCTCTACTTAGAATGCTACATCAGATCAGGTCATGTCTATAAGCTCCACTATCCATACTAATAGGTATACCCTAAAGAATAGATGGCCAATGCAATCGTTTATTCTCCAGGTTAGCGGATGGTACTGATGGTACTGTATCCGAATACACAACCGGTGTCTTCAGGTTTCAAGAGCTTCTCTCATGAAAGATGTCCAACTGTTTATGCGTCCATGTTTCGCGTGTGGGGGGGTGGTTGTGTGTGTGTGGGTGTGTGGGGGGGGGGGGGGTTGTGTGTGTTCGGGGGGGGGGGGTTCAGATGCGTCCGTGTGATAGCCTCCCCGCTTTCCCAGGTTCCTCAAACCACCCGAAAATGCAGAAGGATATGCTCCACCTACAATTGATCCTCCGTCTCTCTCTCTCTCTGTCCCCCCCCACCCCCCACCGACGGCTGCAGAGGTGCGGTAATGAGAATGGCAGGGGGGGGGGGGGGGGGGAGGGGAGGGGAGGGGGGGGATTCGGGGGGGGCAGAGAGAGAGAGCAGCGGTAGTCTTTTCTCTCTGAGAGGAGACAAGTTTGTTTCTCAAGGTGATTGTTGCGGTGATAAGGGAGGTGGTGTTATTAAGGGTGACAGCGGAGGGGCTGAGAGGCAGGGCGGCTAGGCTGGATAACCTTGCGGCTGAGGCCAGTCCCCCCCTACTGCATGAGCATCTCCGCCAGGCTCGTCTGGACACAATCTGCTGGCTGGAATTACCTCCCAGCTAGAGGAAAACTAAACATGATTTCTGACCTTTACTTTCTGTGTTCAACAGTAACCTTTTGGTTGCTTCACCCACCACCGTACCAGGCAGCCATCTCGCTACCGGAATGAATTCCAAAAGGAAGTGATTGTGTGTTTTAGGGGGGTGTATGTGTGTGTGTGTGTGTGTGTGTGTGTGTGTGTGTGTGTGTGTGTGTGTGTGTGTGGGT
>NC_137677.1:7202859-7210359 GCF_963989245.1 Nansenia antarctica | reverse complement strand
ACTAGCGACTAGCGAGCCACACCACCACCACCACATCACGTAGGAAGAAAGGGAGGAGAAGAGGGAGGAGGAGGAGGAGGAGGGGGGGGGGCAGCCGTAGAGGACAAAGAGAGACTGGGATCAACTCGCTAGCAAATGTCACAGCAGAAGCTAAGGGCTAAATCAGGACATGGATGGATGCAGGTTTAGAGTAGACCCCTATTCTCTCTCTCTCTCTCTCTCCCCCCCTCCCCATCCCAGCCCCCCCATCCCAGCCCCGTTAAAGTCACATCGGTGTTTGATTGCTCCGGCGGTAGCACTCCGAGCTGTTCATTTAAGATGATGTGCAACTCAGACCTGCTCCAACACTCATTTCATCCCCGGCAGGGTCCCCTATGGTCCGGACCAATGAGAGAGACCAGAGGACCAATAGGGGTGGGGGTGTTGGTTGGGGTGGAGGAGTCAGGGGGGAGCCTTAAAGCCCAGCCACTCACAGGGAAGTAGAAAGACAGGCCAGTGTCATTGTTAATACGAACACACCACCAGCACAATGGCAAAATCAATGGGACTTTATGGGGCATCAATCTTGACAGCACAAGACCCCACGCTTGTCCGTCTGAGGCTCCATCTGACTGGCTGTGTTGGGGGGGGGGGGGGGCTGTAGGGGGGGAGGGTGGGGTGGGGGGGCTAGGCTTGAGCGGCGCTGAGCTGTGCATGGCCAATGCCCAGTGTGATCTTTTTTGGCCTTTTTTCCTCCTATTCATCTCTGGGGGTTTAGGCTGTCCTTTTGAAGATTGCTGTTGTTTGACAGGCGGCCAAAGTAGCCGGCGAAATCCTAATGCACCCCCCAGAAATCAGACCAGGGGGGTGCTAGGTAGGGCTTTAGAAGTGGGACAGACAGAGCAGAGCAGCTGGGCTGGGTTGGCTTGGTGCTCTCTCTCTCTCTCTGTCTCTCTCTCTCTTTTTCTCTCTCACTCTTTTCTCTCTCTCACTCTTTTCTCTCTCTCTTTTTCTCTCTCTTTCTCCCTCGTTATGAAAATAAGCGTGGGACATTGCTCTTTCGATAGGACGGCTCTTCCAAAATAGCACTCTCTCCCTCACACACTACTGTCACAACAGGCACACATGCGTGCACACATGCGCGCACACACGCGCACAGACTCCAAATAAACACCCAAAACAACAGGGTTCATTGTCCCGCCTTGCCTTTCGCTGAAGGAGGCTTCCTCATCACATTAACATATATGCAGATCCGCGGCAAGAAACGGAAAGACCACAACAGAGAGATCAAAGACGACAGAATTAAGGCCAAGCAAATGAGGATCTTGGCAACGGCCCTGCAGTTTTATTGATTGTTTGGCAAGCTGTGCATGCACACTCCTCCCACTAGCACCCCCCCCACCCCACCCCCCCAACACCTCCCTCCCCCCACCTCCCCCTACCCTCCCCCCCACCCTCCCCTCCCTCCCTATGGCGTTGACTCTGTTGTCGAGAACATAACACGCAGTCCATTTGACCAGAACTGATAGTGTGGAGCTGGGTTGAGGGGAGGGGGGGGGTGGGGGGTGGGTGGGCGTTTGGTGCGTGGGGGGGGGGGGGATAGTGTACAGGGGGCTGCGGCTACCGGGCTAATCACTTTTTAATTTACAGTGCGATAGTAATGGGCTTGGCAGAGAGAGTGAGAGCAAGGGCTTAGATAGGCAGCAGAGACCACTGCCTTCAGTTCCCACCGACACGTACTGTCTCCTTAATTAAAAGGAATACGCAGAGCATCCATCAGATAGACACACAGGGAGAGACGGGGAGCAGAGAGAGGTAGAGGAGGGGGGGGGAGGGAGGGGGGGAGAGAGAGGGGGGGGGGGGGAGGGAGGGAGGGGGGGGGGGAAGAGAGAGAGAGAGAGAGAGGAAGAAAGAGAGGAGGGAAAGACAATAGAGAATCAAACATGAGGAGAGAGAGAGAGAGAGAGAGAGAGAGAGAGAGAGAGAGAGAGAGAGACAGAGAGAGAGAGAGAGGGAATAGTAAGGAGCATTGAGAAAAGAAGACGACTACCTCCACGGCTCTCGCTGTCAGCCGGCTTCACCTGGATGGGGCGAGTCATCTGGAGGGAAAAAAAACAATAAAGCAACAGAGAGGTTAGTCCTGGTGGTGTGCAACTGTCATCTCCACAACAAGGTAACAAGCTTGAAGTGTCAGGGACCTCTCCTCACACACCTGCTCCCAGACACTGATCAAACCCGCCATGGCACGGGGAGAGCCGCCGTTGGCTTGACACACTGCTACTCTGGGCCGACAAAAACAACCTGCCCACATTTCACAATCAGATAATCAGAGTGGCCCCTGTGCTCTTTTGTTAGTGTGTGTGCACGTGTGTGTGAGTGTGTGTGTGTGTGTGCGTGCGTGCGCCTGTGTGTGAGTTGTGTGCGATCGCCTGTGTGTGTGTGTGCGTCTGTGTGCGTGTGTCTGTGTGTGTGTGAGTGTGTGTATGCGCCTGTGTGTGTGCGTGCGTCTGTGTGTGTGTGTGTGTGTGTGCGTCTGTGTGTGTGTGTGTGTGTGTGTGTGCGTCTGTGTGTGCGTGCGTCTGTGTGTGCGTGTGTGTGTGTGTGTGTGCGTGTGCATGTGTGTGAGGGAGCCTAATAAAAGTGAATCCAGCCACAGGAGGAGAGAGATCAATGAAGCCCTATTGATCCTCGGCCCCGGGGCTGTGGAGAGCGTCTGGCAGGGAAGGATTCTCTGGTTAGGGGGCTCACAGTAATCCAGTAGAACCTGATAAGAATGGCATTTGTTGGATTAGACGCTTCTGTCATCACAGTCTTTGTGTCACGCTTTTTTTTTTTTTCGAGAGTTTTTTTTCATGATTATCTTTTAGGTGGGATAGTCTGTCTTAGCGACTTTATTTGATTTTAAGACCCTTTCGAGTTTCAACTTTCGTTGTTTTTGTCAGCGGCACATTCTGACAGAGCATTCGTTGAAGCGGCTGATCTATAGGCTCATACAGCGCTAGCTGTTGACAAATGAATGAAGATACGAATGGCCTGATCCTTTATAAGCACGTACGTACGCAGCACCCATGCGTGCACTCACCTGCAGACACGCAAACACACGCACACACATGCACGCACACACACAAACGTGCACACACACACACACAGACACACACACACACACTCCCATACAAGCGGTCTCCCACACAAAGGTGGTATACAAAAAAGTTGAAACAATTATTTATGTTCATAGAGCAGTAGACAAAAAGAGATAAAAGGGAGTCTAACCCTGGATATCTTTCATTTACTCCCCCCCTCCTCCCCTCGCGCCTCAGTCCGAAGGGAACCCTTTGTCGATCCGAAACAAATTGCTTTAATAATAACACAGCAGGCAGATTTTTAATGAAAAAGAGGCCAAGATCTGCACCGATTTGTGACAAGATTACCGAAATATGCAAAGCAATCTCCTACCCTTCACAGCCCTCTCAACCATCTGTAACCCAGAATTAAGCACCTTTTTATTGCTCAGAACATACCCCCCCCACCCCACCCCACCCCAGCCCCGGATTCACAAGTCAAGTCACTGTTGAAATGTTTGAAAGAGTCCAAGATCAACATTTTTTTTCCCACCCACCCACCACCCCCCATCTTTTTTTCACCCCCATGCGTGTCTTTTTTTTTTTTTTTTTTTTACCGTCCAATTCCCGAGCACAGCTAAAAAGGTCAGATTTAAAGACAGGGCAGTCCCATAAAAGCATGACTTGTTCAAGGAGAAACACCATAATGGGATTTTAAAACGTCTTAATAACATGCTGATATATGGTAGAGACCCAGGCCAGATTCATTAAGTGCTAAACGTATCCATTTTCACCTTGGAGGGAGAACGGAGTAACCTTCCTCTCTGGAATTATTCCATAAATTTACTCATCGTAAATAATAACTAGCTGAGGCTAAGTCTTTGTGGGGGGAAAAGGGGAATATGTTATGCTTTTGAAGGTTGAGGTTTTGGCCCCTTGTTTCCAGCCTCACACACATACACATATACACACACACACACACACACACACACACACACACAAGCGCGCGCACACACACAAGCGCACCTGCGCGCACACACACACGCACACCCACACCCACACACGCACACATGTGCACACGCACACCCTAACCCACACACACACACACATGCACACACACAAACACACAAACACACACACACTCACCCTCTCACTCCATGAGTGATTCCTTTCCCCTATAGAATACACTACCTCTGAAGTGAGGTCGCTGGTTACCGTTCCATAGGGCTTTCCCACTCTGAACCACGCAAAGATACTGAGGAAGACACTCATACCGCACATAGTGTTTGTTCAAAGTGACATTTCTCGGTGAGAAAAATATCCCGTAGACGTATCATACACACAGAACTTCTAAACCTTTACTCCTATGGCAACCACAAATCAACACACAGAATATTCATACTTTGAATGTTGCATCAAGATGAAAGAGAGAAAAAAGTTGTGAGCGACATGAGCGAATGCTAGGTGAGCGCTAGGCTATTGTACCTTTTCTAACATCGTAGATCCCAACACACACACACACACACACACACACACACACACACGTACACACACACACACACACACACACACACACACAGGAGCAATGGAATGGGTTAACTCTGTATTCTCAGTAAATAACAACACATGTTCTAATTGTGATGCTTTTCATTCCTCCATTCAATGAGCCAGGGAGAGATGGGAGATGGGGGAGAGTGAGAGAGAGAGAGAGGGGGAGGAGGGAGCCATGGGGAGCTAGGGAGAGAGAGAGAGAGAGAGAGAGAGAGAGAGAGAGAGACGGAGAAAGAAAGAGAGAGAGAGGGCCAGGGGAGGGAAGAGAGGGAGAGAGAGCTGCCTGCAACTCCCAGATAAGATTGCTTTGCAGTTGAGTGGCATTTCTACAGCCCTGACTCCACCCTACTGCTTCTCACTGCCTCTCACATTCAAACACATGCTGATCGAGCCAAGGCAGTAGAGCCGCATAGCACACACACACACACACACACACACACACACACACACACACACGCATACACACACACCCACACACACCCACACGCATACACACACACACCCACACGCGTACACACACACAAGCAAGGAGCATTCTAACACACCGTTCGAACACAGTTTCTCACAACGGAAACCCACGGTATTCCTGAGGTGGACAATGCCAAGGTGTTTAAATGTTAAACTGATACTGACGGTGAATCTGTCATTTACAGGAAATGAATGCCTCATTGTGGTCCTTTGTTCGGTAGGTAGAAGGTTCACCATCAGTGAGGATTTGACCTTTGTGGAGTTTTGTTGATGCCCATTTTACAGGCCCCTTTTCTGTTTTGGCTTTCTATCCCCCTAAAAGCCCATGATTACACAAACCCAGTTTTTTTTTTACATACTACATTATGCATCGTTTTCATCTTGAACATGTATAGATGAAAACAGGGCATCTGGGCCGCGATGAAGGACCGTATGATTATGCCTCCCACTCCAGAGCCATTGAACACACCTGGCGTTACAGGCCGAATGCTCATGGATAATCAGTGAAGAGTTATGCGATGTTATGTTCTATTATTGGACTTAAATCAGTAAAAACAAAACACTGTACAGCTGTGGCGTTTGATCCCGCTCCTCGGTCCCTCCATCCATCCCATGTGTTACAGGGAGCCCCTCCACCCATGTCTACCTCCACCCATGTCTACCTCCACCCATGTCTACCTCCACCCATGCCTACCTCCACCCATGTCTACCTCCACCAGCCTCCCCCCCCCCTACTTTAGGGTAGAAGTTACTCCTCGCAGGGTTATCTGTAGGGGAGAGGGGGTAAAAAAAACACTGGTCTTTACCGCATGGTGTGTGAAAGTTTTATTTTCCTCGTTAGGGTTTTCCGGCTTAGCGCAACCCTCCCTCTCTCCCCGCACAACTGTGGTGCTTGAAGGCTTTTCGCAAATCCATAGATCCATATGCTTTTATGTAACTGGCTCATTTGTCCAGTTAAGCCTCCAGTCAGTACAATCAGGACGGTGTCAGCAGCAGCAGCAGCCATGCTGGGGGTGGGGCTCAGGCTGGAATGGAGGGAGAGAGAGAGGGGCCCTGGGTGGATGTCTCAGGCTGGGGTGGAGGGAGAGAGAGAGGGGCCCTGGGTGGATGTCTCGCGGGGTCTCTGTGGGCGTTGTGTGTGGGCTAACACCCCGTAGACCTCTGACAGACTGACTGACTGACGAACGGAGGGACTGATGGACGGACTGGCTTCAAAACTAACTTTTGTTAGCTTTACATTTACATTTTGGGCATTTTAGCAGACTAGCAGCCTTTATCCAAAGCGACTTACGACAAATACATTTGGCTAAGTTCGTAAGTGAATCGTCTGTCCATCAGTCGTCATAAGAAATTGCAATCTATGCCAAAACCATGGGCCAGTAGTTACAATGCTAGAAGAAGGAAGAATTATTATTATTATTATTTATTATTATTATTATTATTATTATTATTATTATTATGTATTGTTATTATTATTATTGTTGTTGTTGTTGTTATTATTATTATTATGTATTATTGTTGTTATTATTTATTATTGTTAATAATAATATTATTATTGCTGTTGTTATTATTATTTGTTAAAAGTATGTGAATGTATTTATTATATCCATAGTAGAGAAACTGTACAGGGAGGTAGTGGGGATGTGGAGGTCTTTAGGAGGGACAGTGAAGATGTAGCCTGAAGAGGCGGGTCATCAATCTCCAGCAGCAGATAGGTAGTGACTCTGCAGTCCTGACAGCAGTGGGCATTCTTGTTCCACTAGCGGGGCACCAGGACAGTGAAAAGTCGTTTTCACTGTTCTTCAAAAAAGTTGTTCATTTTGTATTCACCGCGTGTTCGCTAGGGAAGTTAGCATCGCCCCACATCTGTCTGCACTTAACCTTAACGGCTGACTGTGGTTTAGAGGATCCGGGACCATAAGGAAACGTGCGATCAGGCCTCAGTCGGTCCCAGGAACATTGAGATACACAGTGTATTTTTATTTTTTTCCGAAAGAGACCCTGGCTGATAAATGATCCCATGAATCCATGTTATTATGTCCCTGGGTGTTGTCTGGGAAGACTTAAGAGTCCACTAATGACCCTTTTGCCTAATTGTGGATCCTGACGTGATGGGGTTTCAGCAGGATAGAGTGTGTGCGCGGGTGCCACTCTCCGCTCCCAACCGTAGGGACGTAAAATGGGCAGTAATTCTACGCGGAGAGGAATTTATAACAACAGATATACTGTAATAGGCGGCAGGTACCGCCCGTACTGTATGATCATAGGTGAAAAAAATAAAAAAGGGTCTCTTCAGATTTAAACATAGAATAATGTTTATCCTGAGATCATTTATACATATTAGACGTTAGTGATCAAAGCAGACTTTTTCCGGGAGGTTCTACCTAACGTAGGCATAAACAGCCTCCTGACTGGAGAGAAACAACCCCAGCTGTGATAATTA
>NC_137677.1:7187628-7200128 GCF_963989245.1 Nansenia antarctica | reverse complement strand
GGTGCTCTACTGTACGCACCTGGACAGCTGTCAGAGCCTCTCCGGCTCCGTGGCCAAACTTCCGCCAACGTCCCCCCCTCCCCCCCTCCCTGAGGCCACCCCCCTCCCCGCCACCGGGCCCGGGGCGCATCTGTATTCCAGTCAGCGGAGGCCGGCGGAGGTAGACGGGGACGCGGGAGGACGGGTTCGTTGTAGCGCATGAAACCACGGGAATGAGGAAGGGTAGGAAACACATGCGAACACACCGGCCTCCGATTTACCACCTCCACCAGCCTCCCCTGATTCCAGCCCAGTACACCAATCCACTATACTATACTATACTAGACTATACTATACAACACCCCACTAGACTATATTATACAACACCCCGCGGTGTTTAGCGGTGACGCTATGCTAGTTAGGCCTAAACTAAACTGTTGTGTGTGTGTGTGTGTGTCTGTGTTGCTCCTATTCCTGTGTCCGTGTTTGCTCTGTGACTGCTGTTGCGGTACACAAACGCTGTGACTGCTGTTTCCTCAGACCACCCGTGTGTTTCTCATTTACCACAGGGGAGAAGATGGGTTGGGGGGGTTGGTGGTGAGGGGTGTAGTCTCCTCTGTGGGGAGGGGTGTAGTCTCCTCTGTGGGGAGGGGGGGCACCACGGTGTAGTCTCCTCTGTGGGGAGGGGGGGGCATCACGGTGTAGTCTCCTCTGTGGGGAGGGGGGGGGGCAGAGTGTAGTCTCATCTGTGGGGAGGGGGGGGCACCACGGTGTAGTCTCCTCTGTGGCGTCTGACACCCGTCAATGTCTCGCTGTTACATTTCCGTGACATGTTATATCTCAGGGAGAGCGGAGGGGGGGAGAAGGGGGGAAGAGAGGAGGGAGAGAGAAGGGGAGAAGAGAGGAGGCAGAATGAAGGGAGGGAGAGAGGAGGGAGAGAGAAGGGGGGAGAGAGGAGGGAGAGAGAAGGGGGAGAGAGGAGGGAGAGAGAAGGGGGGAAGAGAGGAGGGAGAGAGAAGGGGGGAAGAGAGGAGGGAGAGAGAAGGGGGGGAGAGAGGAGGGAGAGAGAAGGGGGGAAGAGAGGAGGGAGAACACTCAGCAGGGGGGGCTGGAGAACTGGCGAGAGAGAATGCACAGCGACTTTCACCCTGTGTGTGTGTGTGTGTGTGTGTGTGTGTGTGTGTGTGTATGCGTGTGTGTGTGTTCGTCTGTGTGTGTGTGCGTCTGTGTGTGTGTATGTGTGTGTGTGTGTGTGTGTGTGTGTGTGTGTGTGTGTGTGTGTGTGTGCGTGTGCATGTGTGTATGTGTGTGTGTGTGTGTGCGTGTGTGTATTGTTCATTCACTATGAGTAAAAGTGACTTTCCCTGTAATTACAACTCAACGGGCTGCAGTTTAGGGATTTATGGAAAATTACAAATGTTGCATAGAGACAAAGTGGCTATCAGCATGAAGAATACTAAATGCCCACACAGTATCAAAAAGGCTACTTTTGTGTTCGCTGTATGACACTGTTATGTAGGATTATTAATAATAGTACACTATTACCCTTGTGTGCGTGCATGCGTACATGTATGTGTGTGTGTGTGTATCTAGAGCATGCCTATGAGCAACCAAACAGAAACATAAATATTCTAAAACATACCAAAACATGAACAGAAGAAGTTAGCGCTCCTTGATTTCCTTCGCCATGGACCGGTAGTCTATCAAGCTCCATCCACATGGTTGTTAAATCTTTCAGCAGCCAGATGGTTTTAGAGACACGATTTCTCTCCGAGCGGAGGAGGAGGCAGGAGGCATCCTTCTCTCCGGTGACTGTCCCCCCCGCCCCCCCCCCCCCACACACACACACACACACACCTCGTTTATAAATTCATCCACATCCCTGGTTTAATCCCAGTGGTGGGTCAACCCTGACGGATGCCCTCTGAGGCTGGCAAAGGGGCGCAATTAGCGACTCCGTGAGCGGCGGAGACTCTACGAGCAGGACGGGGATGAGCTCAGAGAGAGAGAGAATCCCCCCCCCCCTCTTTTTTTAACGCGCTGCTAAACACAGTTAAAGCCCACCGTCAACACATCCCTTGGCGTTCTCTCACAGAGTAACTTTTTTTTTTTATTATTCAAATGCTCTTTAAGGAAGGGAAGGGGAAAAAAAAGAGAGAGAGAGAGAGAGAGAGAGAGAGAGAGAGAGAGAGAGAGAGAGAGAGAGAAAGAGCCCTCCGGCCTCTGAGCTTGGCAAATTTGAAGGATAAAAGAAACAACTTGTTTTGCAAGAAAGCGCCAGAAAATGTTCCAAGTTATTATTTTTTTCTTTCCCGGTGTTGTATTTGCATCTTTAATGTGTAACATGTGCCTCATGGCTGAGCGCTCGTCCTCCCCTTGTCTCAGTACAGTAGATAGGGCTTCGGCTCGACTCCCCTCTACTGACTTCTCTCTGTATGCTGGGGCAGGTTTGATCTGGCCACGCGGGCCGTGCCTTGTAGGGGACCCTGCTCTACTGCTCCATAGAGACTGTCCTTGTCTCCTAGCTATCTACAATCGGGAGAATGCTAAGACCAAACACACACACACACACGCACACACACACCACCCACACACACACACACACACACACACACACACACACACACACACACCACACACACACACACACACACACACACACACACACACACACACACACACACACACACATACACCCAAACACACACATTTGACCTCTTTCCTTTCCACACATTATTATTACAGCTTTTCCTTTTATCAAATGGGTTTATCAAACTAGTCATTTTGACCAGGTCATATCAATTCCGTTTTTTCAGCGAACAACGACGACTCCACTAGGCCTTCTATAAAAGGGACGTTTTTGGGGGACCGTTTGAAAAAAAAGAATAATTCTAATGCAGAAAAAAGAACAAATTAATTGACATTTGATGTCATTGCCTCCACAAGCGTGTGCAGCGGGAGTGCATCTGATCAATGCAGGGCCACATCCCCCAGAGACCAGACACATGAAACAGTTCAGGCCAGGCCTTTAAAAGGCTGGCGTATTGATTGAATCCTTTACCAAAGGTTTTTTTCTTTTTGGTTTATCTCTGAGGGCTGGAGTCGGCTGGTGTGGGCTGCTCTGTGCAGATGGCATGGTGGAGGGCCATGACGGCGAGGAGGGGGAGGGGGGTAAAAGAGAGACTTACCCCTGGCAGAGTTTTCTGTTCATGGAGTGCGTTCTGGGCTTTGATGGCCGACTCACGGGCGCAGTAGGTGAGGAATGCACAGCCTGCGGGGGAAAAAACACAGAGACGGGGGGGGAGATATTTAAATGTTAGTGTCCCTGAACACTGAGTACTGAACACAAACAACAACAAGAAAAAACCGAACACAAACACCAACGGGACTCCACTAAACTTAGACGCGTTAGCGACATTAGCTCGGTCGCAGAACAATCGAGAAAATGGACTCTGAAGCCCTATAGCCCTAGTTACTGAGCACTCACTAATACAAGCCTATATTCAGCATCACTGAACTGTGTTCGATAGCACCCACCTCCCTCCTGCCCCCCCCCCCCCTCCCCACACACACACACACACACACACACACACACACACACACACTCTACTCGGTCCCCATCAACTTCACTTAGACTCAAGTCCCTTGTCAGTCATGAAAAACAACACTCCGCGAAAGAGGAAGTGTCCCTCCCGATGAGGAGGCTGCATGACCAGGGCCGTCGGGGACACTTCTAGCGGACAGTCTAAATGCACAGAAAGTCTATTTTTTTCTCGGGCGGGCGGTGAGTGGGCAGGCGGGGAGTGGGCAGGTGGGTAGCCGAGGGGGCTCTGCAAAGCAAGGCTGCTGCTGGACGCTTTCTTTATCTCTCTCTCTTTCATTTCTCTCTCTCTCTTTCTCTCTGTTTCTCTCTCTATGTCACTTTCTCCCTCTCTCCCTCTCCTCCCTTCTCTCTCCCCCTTATCTCTCTATCCCCCCACTCTCTCTCAATCTCTCCCCCCCTCTCTCTCCACCCTAGCCCCCTCTCTCTCTCTCCACCCCTGCCCCTGCTCTCTCTCTCTCCACTCCCCCCCTTTCTCTCTCCATCCACCCCCCTCTGTCTCTCCACCCCCCCCCCCCCACCCTCTCTCTCTCTCTCCACCCCCGCCCCGTAGTTCAGCCTCTCTCCTTGTCCAGAGCTCCTAGCATGCTGCCGCGCTACACAACGCTGAGCCCTTCTGACAGCAGCAGAGACGGCGAGAGAGAGCAGGGCCGCAGGAGGGAGAAAGGGTGAGAGAACGCTGTGCAGACGGAGGGAGGGAGGGAGGGAGAGAGCGAGGGAGCGAGGGAGAGAGGTGGGGGGGCAGGAGGGGGAGGAGGGGGAGGAGGGGGAGGCATCAAGCCCCAGGGCTCCCTGAACACAGAGTGAATGCCCAGCCACGCGACCCCAGGTGACTAGCACACACACACACACACACACACGCACACACACAAACAAACACACACACACACACACACAATCTCCATCTCTCTGGCTCTGTCTCTCTCTGTCTGTCTCTTTCTCTCTCTCTCACGCACACACACACAAACACACACACGCACACATACACAAACACACACACAAACACACACACACGCACACACACTCCCTCCAGCACCCTGGCGGCCAAATAAAGAGCAGGTACAAAGCCAAGAGATAGATGAGAAGGGTGAGAGAGAGGGGGGCGAGGGGGGCGGGGGGGGGGGGAGGGGGTACACTAGCAGGGGTATTGAAGCAATCATTTCCCCCTGACTGTCTGAATAAATAGATTTGGTTCTGTTATATTAATGAGGTTCATGTGGGTTACCACACACGCACGATCATATTTCTGCCATTCTGAAGATGGTTTATTCGACCACATCACCACTTTGGATCATATTTCAACGGAAAATGTATTCAGTGGGCGGTGATGAATTAGGTGTCTTTATGGAGACAGTATTCCTATTCGTTCCCCATGTTGCATATTATCATATCAATTTTAGCCATCCATAAATTGACCAACTCACTCAACGCCCGAGCACACCTGATAATGACATGTATGTGTTTCTCACTCCATACTTGTTCTGCTCTATATAGACTTTCTGTGACTGTGATATCTTTCTGTGAATGCATGTTCATGTTATGCCTTGTAGATAAGCTCTCTGTATGGCAGTAACCTTTCGTAACAGCAGAGCGACGCGTCGGAAGTGATCCATCGATCGTGACGTAGCGTAGCGTCATTAGCTAGGCCTGCGGCTCTCTGCGGGTTCACCGGCCCAGCGAGGGAGAGTCTGTCGGTCTGGGGTCACGACCTCTCAGTTGCATGACTGTAGCGCTTTGGTGTCACGGTGCGTCTCTCTGCACACCACCCATTGTCCCGCCGATACCTGACCTAACGATCCCCGATAGCCACCCAGCAAATCAATCAATCCTGATTCCTGACGCTCTTTTTTCCCCTGCATCAGTTATCCATATCTGGCTGAGGCAAAGTGGATTTCCCTGGGTTGACGATGGTGCCGAAAATTGGGCCGTTTTCGGATTGCTGTTCTGTTAAATTGTGTTGTGCTGTTTGGTTTATTTGATAAACGCCGGGGCCGTATCTGTCAGTGAGCAGTGAGTATTTTGCATATTACAAATCACAAACACAGCGCAAATTGGATTTATGCCTTAATGTGTAACACATACGGCATTGTGAATAAATTAATAACAACCAACAATTGCCAGCAAACAAAAGAGAGACATGAACTCCATTTAAATAGCATTTTCTATTTTCTTTTAAAGTATGGCTTAATAAGAAATTCGCAGGCCATGGGCGAAAAAAAGGGCTTTAACAACTTTATAATTGGAATCCAAACACGTACAAATTGCCGGCGTTGCGTTGCATACCAAGTGAGTAACTCTGTCTCCCGGCATGATGAAATAGTTTGAAATACGACAAAAGCGGAGAGCGGCCCTGTAACCGGAGGATCCCTGCTGACACAGCGCTGGGGACGCCAGCGTGGGGATATGATCCGCTGCATCATTTGATAGCAATCTAAAACAGCCTTATCTCCTCTACACTGATTTTTCCCAGTGAAGAACCCTCCTCCTCAACTCTACTATGGTGTGTGTGTACTCCTCTCCCTGACAAGTCGCGCTGCCTCAGCTGGGACACACGGGGGGCCGCAGTGCTGATCAGGCAAAGGGGGATGGATGTGTGTGTGTGTGTGTGTGTGTGTGTGTGTGTGTGCGTGTGTGCGTGTGTGCGTGTGTGTGGGTATGTCTTATTCGAGTGTGTGTGTCTAGGAGGGGCATGGAGGTGACTCTCTCTCGGTCTCCAGCGAGTTGAAATGGCCTGTAATTAAAGAGCCAACATAGAGGGGGCGGGGGGCGGGGGGGGGGGGGGGTGGCGAGGGGGGGTGTGGGGGGAGGTGGGGAGGTCTGTGCTCCCCTGGCTTCATCCCCTGGCCACCACCGCAGCCATTTGCTGGGTTATTTACTGCCGAGCGGGCCCTCCATTACTAGTGCGGGAGGGAGCGTGTGTCTGGTCCCGCACCTTTGGCCCTAATCTGTGAGAAGTGGGTAATTCCTGCTAAGTGTAGAGAGGTGCTGTTGGTAAATCAATGACCGTGGACCCCTCTCTCTCCTCGTGCTTTTAGAATCAGCACTTATTCTAAGAGCCTACAACACCCTGCAGTACCTGATGTCACATACACGCACACACCCACACACACACACACACACACACACACACACACACACACACAGATGGAAATAGACACAGACACGTTGACATAAGCACACACACACACACCCAGCCACACAGGCAAACACAAACATATCCATCCACGGGCGCTCACACACACACACACACACACACACACACACACACACACACACACACACACACACACACACACCACACATACGCCACCACCTCTCCCTTCCCATGTCTTTGCCCCAGAGGAGCCTGAGCCCCCAGTGTAATGAAAAAGCGTGAACTTCCCCTCGCTGTGGCATTTACTTCACCAAAAAAGTGTGAAGGAAGCAGAAAACGGAGCCAGCCCTGGCACCAGTCTCACCGCTCTCTCCCCCCTCTCCTCCCCCCCTCTCCCCCTCCTCTCCCCCCCCTCCTCTACCCCCTCACACATCATTTGCACTCTGTGGAAAATGTCATCGCCGAAGGTAGATTACTTGCTTACTTCATTTACTGCTGCAAGGGGCTTGGAGGAAATGATAGCGCTTTTTCGGAGGGGGTGGGGGTGGGGGGAGGGTGAGTGGTGAGGGGTGGGAGTGGGGGTGGGGGTGGGGGGGCGACGCTGAAATCCACATCATCAGCAGCACTGATACAATGTGATTATGACCTGAACCGACGATGCCGTGCTGGGGATGGGTCCTGCTGGATGCTGCAGATTGACTAGCGGAAGGTAATCAGACAGGTCTCAGAGCAGTCCTTACGGCTCTTAATCACTCCCTCACCTCGGTAACCCCTGACAGACACACAGTCGAGACGCACACACACACACACACACATACAGACACACACACAACCACACAACCGCCGCCGCCGCAACCACTGACCGATTGCTCTTCCGGAAATTGAAAAAAACAGAATAATACTCAGGAGGAGCGCCAGTCCTTCCCAAAGTGCTCTCACTCATTGTTCCCGACAACAATATTTTCCCTGCCCCTAGACCTAATTGGCTTGTAATGAGTGCTGTAATATAAGCAGTACTCTAGCGAAACCTGTAAACCTTAATTAAGTCAGGCAACTTAAAGTGAGCCTGTGAGCTATCGAGGCTCCGGCTCCCTACTGCACCCTGGGTAGGGACCGCACTCTTAGACAGAGGAAAAGGTTCAACCAGATAGAAGGTTCTACAGGTAGAAATATATGTTTTTTTTAATTTAAAGAAATACCGTGGGAGACTTGAGTCTGAGAGAGAGCGGCAGAGGTAAGAACCTCCTCTCCCAACATACCCCTTCCCGGAACCTGCGGTCCGCAGACATGGGAACCTGCTGTCCACCCCCCCGCACCAACCTACGGACCTTTAGGGACAGAGAGCCTTCAGCGTGGCCGCACCTACCCTCTGGAACTCCCTCCCCATAGTGATCCGCAACGCCCCCCCCCCCCCACCCTGGACTCCTTCAAACCCATCTGTTCACCAAGGCCTTTGGCCCCTAGTCAATGTTTCTGTTTTGCTTTGTTTGTTTTCTGTTTAGTCTGTCTGACCATTCCCCTTTAGAATTGATTGATTGATTGATTGATTGAGAATGTTTATTTTGGTCCCCTATACAATTCACAATACAGATATAAGAAAATGTGCATAGTCACAATTTATAACATCAGGACCAAAAAGGTGTAGGCTGAAGCCGTGGCTTATTGCGCCTACCCTTGTTACATGTATGCATGTCCCCCCATGAATGCATAATCAAAACATTGAAACTTTTATAAACAAAAATGTCACTTACGCATGTCAACAAAAAGTTCAAAAAATATATATATTTGGGAAAGCGTCCTTGGGTTTATTATTATTATTATTATTATTATTATTATTATTATATTAAGAAGGCCTTAACCACCCTGACGGAGAGAGAATCCCTGGACCCTCCTCTCCTCTAACTGGACCCTATTCTCCTCTGTGACCCTCTGAAGGAGACCACACCATTGATCTGCTGCCCTGCTCGCTCGTACACTATCAAGGCCTTCCGAGCATGACTCCAACAGATCCATAGGAAACGCCTCTTGAAGGACACTACAGGTCCGACATAGTGGTGTGTGTGTGTGTGCGTGTGTGTGTGTGTGTGTGTGTGTGTGTGTGAGTGTGTGTGTGTGTGTGTATGTACAGTGTACAGTGTGTACTGCGTGGCCGGGCGCATAATGAGGGTGACAGACGCAATAAAATGTAACGATTCCCTCTGAAAGGCTGTGTCTCTGTGTGTGTGTGTGTGTGTGTGTGTGTGTGTGTGTGTTTGTGTGTGTGTGTGTGTATGTGTGTGTGTGTGTGTTTGTGTGTGTGTGTGTGTGTGTCTGTGTGTGTGCACGCGCGTGCGTTCCGTGCGTGTGTGTGTGTGTGTGTGTGGTGATGGGGGGGGGGATCAATACTGTAGAAGTAGTAGTAGTAGACAGCCAAGTGCAACACAGCTGAGAAATAGCTTTTGACAAATTAACACTCGGCCAGAGTCTATTCAGTAGTGTGGTCGGTTCGACAGCTACAGTTGGGCAGTGACTCTAAAACAACAGGGCCAGAAACACTCCCCAACAGCCAATATTGCAGTGGGGGCCTCTGGCACCTAGAGTATTGTAGATGTTGCCCGGTGCAAAGGGGAAGTCTCCCTGCGTGCTTTAAGCCACTGCCAGCAGCACTATAAATACATCTAGTGGCCAGCATCCCTGATGAGGAGACTAATTGACACCGCTAATGGATGAGGTTTCACTGTGCAGTAAATACAGTGAGAGTGTGTGTCTGTGTGTGTGAAGTGTGCGTGTGTGTGTGTGTGTGTGTGCGTGTGTGTGTGTGTCTGTGTGTGTGTGCGTGTGTGTGTGTGTGTGTGTGTGTGTGTGTGTGTGCGTGTGTGTGTGTGTGTGTGTGCGCGTGTGTGCGCGTGTGCGCGTGTGCGCGTGTGTGTGTTCTCGCCTTTACGATGGCTAAGACTGAGGGGCGCAGGGTTTAAGACTCACATCTGATCTGATGGAGGGCAATGGGAGTTTACCTGCCAAGTCAATGTCCCCCCCTCTCCCTCTTAGCCTCCTCCACAGCCTAGGGATTTACACAGAAATCAATGAGAAGTTCTCTCTCTCTCTCTCCCAGCCCCTGTCAAGGTCAGAAAACTGCATCTCTTCCTCTTCATGTACTATAACAACCCCCTTGAAAAATAAACATGCCCTGACCAAACCGGAGGAAAAGGACACCAAATAAAAAAGATAGCATACAGGTACGCTAGCAGCAACAGCCTCTAAAACCGAACGTGTGATAAAAAAAACAAGGTCTTCATTTAGTTTGGCAGAATTGGCGTTTATGACGGTATATTCATACTTTTACTGACCTATTTTAAAAGAGTGTCAGCGTTTGAACCTGGAGTCAGATCAAATTGATCACAGTTAATTCACATTTAGTCAGACTGGCGAGCCTCTGAGAGCCAGATCCACTTTTCGGCTCCTTTCATTTTACAAATTGAAAGGTGTCTTTTAAAGACGGAGCTTCAAAGCTCCACTGGTTGACAGGATGGGGGTGATAGAGAGAGGGGAAAGAGAGAAAGTCATCCTCCCATCTCTCATCATGCACTTGATTTTTGCATCTACTCTTATTCAGGGCTGCATTCAGAGGAAAATACTGATTGCACATGGATCTTGATTCCTCATCACAGACGTGTAATGAGGTCTTCCCGTCGCATGCTTTGAGCATGGAGCCCATTTTTCATTCTGATTTTCTCTAGGTGCTACATGACAAATATTACAGATTTGTTGTGTTCTCAGAGTTGCTTGGTGCCTTGCTTTTCACCACTGGGCGAGATTGTAATGATCATCATTAACAAAGGTGGTCTTACGTTATTAGCAGGTGGGATCCAGTTAATTGTATTGATGTGTTTGATGGTGACGGCGATGGCTGACATTAAGGTTCCAAAAATGTCTTTTTGGTCCCTTGAAGACCAACCCCTGGGACTGTGAATGAGAGGGACAACCTCTCTAGTAGAGGCAGGGGACGCTTGTCAGAACTCTTGGGATGTGTGAAGCCAAAAAACTAGCCAACAAATAATCTGTTAGTGATTATTCTGAGAAGTCAAATGAATTAAAGGGATGGTTCAGCCCTATTTTCATGTGAGAGGAAATATCAATATGTTACCCCGAGTTGTCCTCATACAGAGGGCCAGCAGTGAGAGCTCCTCTCTGCTTCTCCATTCTCCACTGTGCTTCTGCATCAGAGGCTAATAGCTAGTTGTACCCTCTCCAATAGACAGGATTCCGATGGAACTTAAATTAGCTAAATTAGTTTAATTTACATGCCAAAGTCTCCTCAGAGAAATGTCAAACAAAGTTTAGCCGCGAGTTTACGCTTGAAAGGATTTTTTGATATGCATTCTATTGAAAATAAAGCCCTTGCGGCTTAATCGATTTGCTCAGAACTGGAACTATTTCCTCTTCGCAGACTTACAGAGCCTCTTTATTTCGATTTCACCAGCCAAGCACTCCCCTTACAGTGCAAGGCACTCCACAGAGAGTGATTACTAGCTGTGAACAAAAGGTTGCCAGGATCCTAATGGAATTCAGGAAGTACATGTGACAAACCCATCATTGCATATTATTGCAAAACAGCATCAACAGGTGTGTCTAGTATATAGCCACGACAAAATTGTGTTTGAAGTTTCTCTGAGGGAGATTTTAGCAATTTAAATGATGCTGACTTAAGTTCTGTCAGAATCCGGGTAGCTAGCGGAGAAGCTAGTGGGGAGAACCAGGGAAGCTTTCACTACCGGCCCACTGTAGGAGTACAACTCATAAGATGATTTTTCTCCTACACATTAAAATAGGCTGCACCATCCCTTTAAAGCCAGCTTTATCATTGAGTTGTCAAATATGGAAAGGGTGCCATTTTGCAACTCACCATAATGTGTTGCCTATATCCCATTGCAGTGAATAAAAACTTCAGTGAATATCTCATATCTATCTATCTAACGCTGCTAAAATGAACAACCCACACTTTCTTTTTCTCCCATCTGTAGCTGTACTATCCACCGTTCTGTGTTTAATATATCTGCACCATTCCAAAGTAATTACTGAATGTATGTTGCCCTGCTGCAACGCACTGAAGTGATCTCCAATCAAAAGCACCCAGGCAGCCATTAAGAACAGCGTGTCCCAGGATGTCTATCCCCAGCAGCAGAAGCACACGGTGTGTTCCCATTATACTGTTAGAATTTAGACAACAGACATGATTCCCATTCTCAAATTGGTCTGAGGGGCCTGTGTTTGTTTCATGAATTCTATTTATATATATATATGGTTACCACTCCTTCGTTGGGATGGAGAGGACGGGGCAGAGAAGAGGGGAACAAAGCTGGTTGTGAGGGGGAGACCGAGACCCCCACAGTGGACTACAGCTGCTCCCCCAGCCCCGTCCCCCCTCTGTCCCCCCTCCCTCCCTCCCCAGTATGGGAGCAGTCTTTAGGGGGAGGCTGGCAGGCAATCAGTGATGTCATGCCAACAGCGCAGTGATGGCAGCTTAACCTATTTTCGGAAATACCACAGATTTTCTATTTATAACCATGCTGAGCAGCTAGCATCTCCACATTAGCCCTCGTGGACCCAATATATTCATAGACATTTTCCATCATAATGTGTGTCTTGCTCCATTGTTGGTCTACGTTGAATATTCATCTGTTATTCAGGACAGTGGAAATCCTATGAGAATTGTAATATCATCAGTAGTAAGTACTAACATCAACACCATTAGCAGTAGCACGCCTGTAGTAGTAATAGTTATTCTTCATGATGGCAGCAGTGATTATTTTACCTAAAGTAACAACACCAGATGACTACATAATACCT
>NC_137677.1:7182628-7185128 GCF_963989245.1 Nansenia antarctica | reverse complement strand
AGCAGAGAGCATTCCTCACAGAACACATCTCACCAACTCTCTCTCCCTCTCCTTTGCTTTTATCTCTCCTCTCCTCCCTTTTCTCCTCTCCCCTCTTTTAAGGGAACACTCTGCTCTGTAGGCAAAGGCATTCCTTTAAGCTCCACCATAGAAAACAGATAGGCCTCTATTCTTCTTCTTCTTTTTCTTCTTTTTTGTCTTCGTCATCTTCTTCTTCTTCTTCTTCTTCTTCTTCTCCTTCTTCTTCTTCTTCTTCTTCGTTGTCGTCGACGGCCTTAATTCTTCTTCTTCTTTTTCTTCTTTTTTGTCTTCGTCATCTTCTTCTTCTTCTTCTTCTTCTAGTCCAGTGGAATATCTGTGACCTTTGTGCATGGGTGAGAAGGTGCTGTGGCTTTACAGAGAGTACATTTCCTGTGCTTTTTAAACAGACACGGCCGCAGATGAAAACATTTCAAACTAGCTCCCTGACTTCCTAAATTATTGCAGCTTTGAAGAAGAGAGGGAAACAACATTTGGAAATGTATTTTCATCTTAGGGTTGCTGTCATGGATAGCAAAACAAAGCAGACAATAAAGCAATAATGAATTCAAACGCAACACACTAGGTCTCCTGAAATGCATGCTTTAATATCAATGTATTTTGTTAAATAAAGGTTAAATATATAAATAAAATGTTAATTTCTCACTACGGCTACTGACAACCTCTTCAGTATGCACGGTGAGCCTGCATGATTACACTACAAAACAAGGCTGTAGAAAACAGACAGATTTTTTTTCTTGCGTGAAGTCTACCACAAAATGAGGTTTAAATCATTGCCAGACACACACTGCGGTGTGTACCCCGAAGGATCCAGAACCAAATGCCAAATGTTTGAAGTGTATTCAAGACCTCCCTTCATCCTTCTGATTCCTGGCATTCTCACTAAGCAGACCAACCATCACACTGTGACTACCACGCCACAAGGCCGATGCCCAGCTAAGCCCCCTTCAACCTTGCGTCACACCTACCCAAAAAAACAGCTCAACTGCGAATTAGCGTCATAAAAAGCAACAACACGAGTGATCACCGAATCTCAGTGTCACAGACTCCCATGATTCTGACCTTCAGACATTGGCTGCAAAACCAGCTCTGTGAAATCACTGACTTATACAACGGGAGGTTAATAGGGTCTAATTAATTTCATAGGCATGTAAGGCTGGAAGTCAGACAACCCAACATCCCAAAAAAGCCAGTCCATGTTTTCCCGTAGACCTCCTCCCCATGTCCCTGCTCCAGGCAGCCCTCCTCTGAAAGCTAACATGTTGCTGAAAGGTCACTGAATAACAGCCTTCAAAGATGCCAAGAAACATACAGGCAGCAGCACCGTGTAACATGGTAATGAAATGTTGTTGGGCTCAGGAAATCAATCAAATGGAAAGGCCCTCTCAGGGTTAAGGAGGAGGCTGAGTTGAGTGCCAGGTGAGTGTGCGGCTAGCCCGACACCGGCGTAGCCGAGATGGTTCGGACGTGTTGAGTGATGAGTAACCTTGACTGAGACTTGAAGACATGCATTCGCTCCCAAAGCGAATTCCTAGGCTTTTAGCTTTAGCGGGGTTGTGTGTGGTGGGAGACCCGAGTTCGAATCCCGGTATCACCATGGCCGTTACAGAGAGAGTCTACAAGACGGGGCTCAACCTCAACCTCAAGGTCTTCGCAACCTTCCCTCACTGCCCCCCCTCATGCAAGACAACGTTATTTTGGGTTAATAAATCATTTTGCGAACCATGGAGGGAGGAGGTGAAAAATGAGGGAATCTTGTTTTGTGGTGAAAACGAGAGATGAGACGATACCTGAATGCAAACAAGGACCAGTTTTTTAAATCCACAGATTTTCTATTCCATCTATCAGATTTTCTATTCCATCAAAAATAGACTGGTCTAGGGCCAACGTTGACCATTACAACTGCATCTAAATAGATTGCAGTCAATCGAACGCCGCGTCCCCTCCTCTATAGAACAAAACATCTGTAACGTTGTCAATAAACCTTCACAAAGTGTTTAAAACCTGCTGCGAGGCCTAAACTGTCTAAAAGACTATCAATGGACTGTCTGCATGATTCTGATTACCATCAGAGTGCAGTATGTGTTCAGCATGTGTACAGCACCGGCGTTCGGTACATACAGCTCTGTTGATGGTATGTAAGTGAATTTGCTTCCCATCTGTTGTCCCAGAGGGGAGGCTGTCGTACAACAGCGCCCGTGATCCTCGGCTCTTTCCATACGAGCACGTTCAGTATGGAGCGCACACATGCACCGTATGAGAGGATCTGAAAAACCGGAGATTTACTAGAATTGTTTAGTCAACACTTTCTTTCCCAGGTATAAGCTCCACTGGGATACTACTCCTGTCCTTTTTTTAATAGTGTTCCACCATGGTGGTAGGGGCCTTTAGGCTGTTATATGTATCAGTGGCATGTGTATCAGGGCCACCCCCACTGTGTAAGACCATCCATCAGTGAAAG
>NC_137677.1:7147628-7180128 GCF_963989245.1 Nansenia antarctica | reverse complement strand
TATATAGTTGAGGTTATGAGTGATGTCGACGTGGTATTTGAGACTCACAATTGCATCAGCTTTTTGGACTCAATACCTGTTCGTATATTCCAGAAACAACACATACCGGAATGCGGGGCATTACTTCAATGATCACACAACAATTTGTCTGGAGCCAAATACTGCAATCATTATGCAATGCAGTGCAATACCGCTTTACTGCTTACACACAGCCTTGACAGCCTCACTGCAGTGATAGCTGTTGGGAGCTGTGCTGGTTTCTAAAGTCAACCACTCAAACTAGAATGATGATTGAAGATCATCGTGTCCTGTAAAGTCCAGCTATAGTCGTATGGGTCTGATGAGGTGTGGGGGTCCGCTTGGAACCGATGACCTTTGACATTTCATTAGCCACGAGAGATGGGCGAGGTATTTGGGCCGATTAGAAGATAATTATTTCAGTTCATTAACAGAAGGACATTCCAAAGGACACAATTTGTGACATTTTTAACTAGATACTACAGTATGTGGCGTTATATCAATCATAATGTCCTGGGTCCAATAAGAAAGCTGGTGATTTAAATTGGACTGGCATCAGCACCTGTGGATGATGTTATTTTGATGTAAATCAGAGAGTTTGATATTACAATGTTCAAGGAATAGTCCACATAGTCACCAATTCAGTTTTTACTTTCACAGATGTAAAAGCTACATGGATCATCTTCATTGTATTAATGTCACCAAAGCCATTATACAGGCCTATAATTCCATGATAATATCGTACGTCAAAATGGTATTGTGTACGATTGTCATTGAATGTCATTTGTCTTTTGTGAACCCCACTTAAGCATGTATCATCTAGGCTGCATCAGGTATAGCGTTTCTTTAGCTTAGAGTGTTCGTTTCCTCACAAATCAACAGCCTCTACGGCATAGAAGCTTTTCTGCTAGAGCCGACAACACCGTGGGTAGTGACGACGCTCTTATGGATGCCATCGATGGAACTATCATAGAGCTTGTTAGAAATCACCTGCATACAAATAGAGAATTCCAGGGCCTTGTTTCAAAATTAAGCTCAAATGTTGTCCTTTCAGGTTTCCCATGTTGTTTTTAATTCAATTTATTCACAATAGCATTTGAGGTTAGCACAATAGGTTTATGATATTCAAAGATGTACTGATCACTGCAGTGGGGATATAGGCGTGTATTTTCGTGTCACATTGTACCAATATAATCAGAACGTTGTTGCTGAAAACGTTTTGGATGTGGAGTGAAATATTCAATCAATGGAGACCCTGCCAAAAACCTAAAATAGGCCTATTCCTCTTTGTCTAGGAGATAAAGGGTATGCTAGAAATTGAGTGTAATAAGAAGACGGGAGTTTAGTGCTTATTGAAGGCTTGTGTTTTCTTGAAGAACATAATGAGGAGGAGGAGGAGGAGGAGGAGGAGGAGGAGGAGGATGAGGAGGAGGAGGATGAGGAGGAGGATGATGATGCCTGAAACTCTGACGATTATGAATAGGTAATCAACTGCCATAAACTAATGCATCTTCATGGACGTCGAACGACTTAACCCGACAGTATAGCCTAGTGAAAAAACGGGTGAATCTTGACACTATCTTTTTGTGTGTGCGCCTATTTACATAACATAACGGGCTCTCCATCCTCCAGCAGCAGAGGCATCACTGCTCGGCGCCGTAGAGACGTCCGTCATCTTGTGACAGCTCCATGCCTCCCTGTTTTGTAACATTGTGGCACCCGAATTGATTTTTGTCGTGTTGGGTTTGCAACGGCACATGGAGGGGATGTTAAAGAAAGCATATGGATAAATAAATGATGCAAAAAGATGGGACAGGCAGAGAGGGAGGCTCTTTAAAAATGCATCCCTTTCAAGCGCCTCTGCCCCACTTCTGAGAGAGCGCTCACACAATACAGTCAAAAACGGCAATGCAATTAAATGCAATGATAAACACACATCAATGTAGGGTGTAATATCAAGGCAACAACGCTTGTCACATTCTAGATAATTTGATTGTGGCCGACTATAAAAGGTCCTACTCTGTGCAGGGTGACAACATGACCATGACATGAAAGAATAGTTTAGATGGAATTATTTAAAAAAACTGTGTGCATGCATGCACATGCCAGATATGACCATAATTAAGAAAAGAAACGTGAAACCCACAAACATAAAGTCACGACAATTAGAAGTGTGTAGCCTATCATGCGTAGGCTATAGGCTGTTTGGACGGGAAAATGAAATTCATTTTCTACCAGCTGCATTTGTCAATTTGTGCGATAATTTCTTCATCTAAAATGTAATAACGGTATAAGGGGGTTGTCTGTGTCAACCAAAATACGCCTGGCATGCGACCGAAAAAATTGTACATAGGCTAATATTCTATTCATAAAGAATAACGGAAATTATTATAGGCCTCGGTACCTATTCCGATTTAAGGGGGTGGGGGGGGGGGCACACGTTACCTTTGTGCATGCCGGTGTAGCGGTCCTTTAAAACTGTCAGTTCGTGGATTTTCCCAAACTGTTCAAACAGAGGTTTCAGGTCTTTCTCCTCTAGGTTCCGCGGTATCTGCCCGATAAACAGCTTTATGGCGTCTTGGTCTTTCATGATGTTGCCGCTCTCCGGAGGATGAATGATGGAAATGGATTCTGACCCGTTCATGGGCTTGGGAGGAAATGGGATCTGAGAGTAGTACTGGTGCTGGTGGTGGTGAGGGTGGATCAGTAGTAGTGGTGGTGGTGGTGGTGGTGGTGGTTGGGTCGGTGGTGCCAGCAGTCCCGGTCCAGTGTAAAACAGGCTGGTGTGATCAGCGCAGGGATGCTGGGGCTGCTGTGGATGCTGCTGCCTTCTCGGTTCAGTCTGAGTGAATCTGGCCATTCTGAGCAGAGAGCAGACTGGAGGATAATAATGACAACACACACACACTCTCACACACACACACGCACACACTGAGAGAGAGCAAGCACTCAGCTGGAAACCGGGCTCACTTTCTATCCGACACACAACACATAGTACAAGAGAGAAGGGTGTTGATAGGGGGGAGAACAGCCAAGTTGAGCGCGACATTCGCCGCTCTGGAGCGACACCCACTGGCGTCCGCTCGGTATTGCACTCGTTGTGCACTACTTTGAGAAGGTAGCAGCCTACATAATAAATGATGAAGATTTTAATTCAATTAATCAATTTTTAAATCACACGTCATGTTGAAGTTTATATAAATCACAATACAAACTGGAATTTAAAATGATTCAATAAAGTGGAGCTAAACTCTGAGGGGTTATGAGCAAATACTGTACATGAATGACATTGATAGTGAATAACGTTTGATGTGTTCCTATAATGGGGTTATAATAAATCCATGCTCTCTGAAAAGTTGCAGAACTCTGGTCTCCTGGGCCTCGTATTTCAAAGCTTGAAACCCTAACCGTAACCAGATTAATTCAGATTATTATTTTTTGTTATCCAGGATCAGATCGAGGTGCCTGATTTCCCCCAATACGACTCAAAATCTGACAAATAGATCCTGGATAGGAAAAAAGAGTCTGGATCATTCTGATCTAGATTAAACGTTTTTAAAATAGAGATCAGAGTTCTACAAGGCGTCAGAAAGCATGTGTTTATTATAACCCCATATCATGTAATCTGTCCATGTAATCTGATTCATGTAATCTGTCCATGTAATCAGATTCATTATAATTGATAAAAAAGTAAACTGATCCTAGATGAGCACTCCTAATCGGAGATACTTCAAGGATTTGATCCTTGTTGTTGATTGGTGGACCTAGGAAAATATAAAGCAACAATCAGTTATTGATTGGGAACCAGGTGCGAGTGATATTCATTGATCAATGAAATCCAGAGCTCTCATAGGCTGGAATAGTACCCCCCCCCCCTGCAATACAAAGTGTATACCTTTTCCTTGTAATCCCAGCATAATCTGGTTTACATAGTGGCATGGGCAAGGGCATTGCCTATCCGTTTTTGGGTTAGATTTAATCTGTGGAGAGTCAGATAGATAGCCAAGAGACAACGGTAAAAAGACGCATGCCCTTGATAAGTTTGCGTTCATAAAGCAGTGTACCCTCACCCCACTGTAATTAGTCAATGACCCCGCCCCCCCTCCCCCCATCTTATCTTCCTAGCGTTATCCTTCTGGCCTCCTCTGCTTCACTTGTTCATTGTCTTGTTTGTCTTGCATTGTTGGTTCCTGGCTGCTCCAAGGACGGTAATCAATACATTGGCTTCTTGCTCCCTCTCCTGGAAGTCAAGAAGAGGCTACAGTTAACTACTCTGTGGCTCTGTTGTCAAACGGCTTGAAACGATTAACTACCCTGTCCGGCTTCAAGTCTGTTAATTAGCAAGGTGACAGCTAGTTAACCACAGAAGAAGAAGCCCCCCTCACCAATTGTCTTCAGGGTAGATTCTTAAGTGGGATGCCAGTCGGGAGGGCCTAGTTGCTGGCATCACCCCATCGGAAAGGACATTTAAAAGGGTTAAGGGGTTAGGTAACGGTTATGGTCATCCCACTTAGCATCTACCTTCTCTTCTAGCCATAGGGTGTATATTGTAGACTGAGAACATTTACAATGCTGCAGGAAGACATGTTTTATATAGTGCAGAGATTATTACCATCTACATGACAGTTACCCATATCAGTTCTATATAAGGCAATTTCAGAACATTCTGAACCACCTCTTGAATATAGGCCTAAAATCTAGCAACAACTCAACTTGTGGTTATCGGGGAGACAATGGGATGAGAAGTGTGTGAAATGATGAAGATGGATTCAAGTTTCTAAAGAAAAGTATTAAGAAACCTTTTAGTCATTAACAAAAACCAGAAAATATGTTTTTAGGAGATATTATCGTAACAATTTAAACAAAAAAAGTACCTGAACTCAAACGGCTGGTAAACCCCTAATTTCTCACAGGCTTTATTGATTAACATTGACTCTTCTTCTCTATTTACATGCACCATCAACAGTACTTACACAGAAAATATCAAGACCAAGACCAAATCCTTATACAGCCATATCACAAAATAAAACAAAACCAAGAAAATAAAAACAAATCACAGAATAAAAAAACACAGCCTGCTATTAGTAAAACAAAATTAGCTTTTAACTGAACATAATCTGCAGGACAGATTTCTTTAAAGTATACCCTCTTTAACAGTGGATTAAATAAAGTGATATATCGTCACTGACAACACACTGTGGGCTATAGAGTGAATCGATAGAGGCCTTCTTTGCTGCTGCAGTGCACTGTGGGGGGTCCTAGAGCTTCCGGACCGCTGCGTCAATGTCCGGCACGATCTCCTTCAGCTGGGTCCACTGCTCCACGTTCAACGCCACACCTGCGTGTGTGGGGGGGAGCAGGCAGTGGTTCAACATTGACATAAGTGGTCAATGCTGCATAGGGAGGAAGCAACCTGCTGTCTCCGATATTTCTTATCCGTAATTTTTTATTTGTTTCCTCTACAAGCGTCGTGCATTTAAACAAAAGGTCTGACGACAACAACCTCAGCCAGACCTTTGGTCTTCTATATTTACCCATGACGTGTTGTTTTGGTGTTATTCAACACAAAACACCCGTCGCTGACATTTATTGACTCCCAAAGCTATTTATTTGGCCCGCCAGGGCACGTCGATGTGAGTTAGAGAGGACAGGAGTCAAAGAAGAAGCGTTTTTGCAGGTGGCTCGGCACCCTTGACCAGTCGACGTGACCAGCAGAGAAACAAAAAAGGGCCAACCATGATGGATCTTATTGGAGAAGACGTCTGAGTTGTCACACTGCTACAGCCGCTACTGCCTCAGAGAGACTGATGGGGAGTGGCTATTTTTAGGGTTGAGGTCAATGCAGTAGGGTGGGTGGGGGGGGGGGCGGGGTGTTAGAACTTTCAGTTCAGGCTTTTTTTTATTTTATTTTATTGACCATTGCCATTAGCGTTTGGCCAGGCTGAAGGCAAGAGACAAGAAATCAATACGGGCTGTTCTATAAGTGTGAACTAAAAAGTTACATACAATTTAGCGGCGGGCGGGCGAGCTAGCATTTATGCTGCTCCTTGTTAACCAGTCAGTCGGCACAGGGAGCGAGGCAGCCAAGCTTGGTTTGTACAGCCTGTAGTGGCAAAGGCCCAGGGGGAGTCACTGTAGACAGCTGAGGGAGCTACTTAGCATTCTACACCACACATCAGCCCCAATTACCCAAAACCTACAGCATAATCACACACTCAGTAACACACATACACATAGCGAACACGCACACAACCCCCACACACAACCCCCCCCCCCCCCACACACACACACACACACGCACACATGCACACATAATGAGTACCCCTACACCTACACACACACACACACACACACACACACACACATCACTCCCCAAGCCCTCATCTCCAAATTATTCAGCTGGTGTTGGGTTAGTGTTGGGTGTGGTGGTGGTGGTGGTGGGAGGGGAGAATGACTTTGTAAAAGATAAGAGCCCACTACATTACATTGTTAGGAGTGGTTCTTATATGCTCTGGCTGGCTGGCAGGGCAAACTTTCTCAAACCGAAGCTCCTCTGACTAATAAGCGGCAAGTGATTGAATGTCCCTCAGCGGCTCATTCACCGCTGCTCTCGGGCTATGCATTGCAGAGCACGCTCGCTCGAGCGTGAGGTGTTGTTCAAGGAAATGAGTGTGATGTGATGGCCTGGCACGCGTTCGCCACTGAGGCCTTTCACAGGGCTGCTGTCTTAATGGTCTGAAGGTGAGAAGAGCTGTGTGTAGTGGTGCTCCCAGTGCTGCCCCCCCCCCCCCCCCGTTACCTTTCCTTCCAGGTTTTAGGTCCCCCCCCTCAGTGGTGTAGAACTCTCGGATATCCACCAGAGGTTTTCCTCTGAAGAGGGACACCCTGACGTATCGCAACTTGCCAATCTGCAGGAGACAACAGGGATGCAAACTGGTGATGGCAGCAAAAAGGTGACAACATTTTTGCCTGAAAACAAAGAACATTTAGGAAAATTGCTGACCTATTTTGAGGTAAAAACAGCTAAAACGGCTAAAAGGTGACAAGTTTGCACCCCTGAGACAGGAGAAGAGTAGGGCACACAACTCCTTGACGGCTGCAGTGTTTTCATCGTTGCCTCTTCGTCTGAAAGCTGTCTAAAACTAGTCATGTCTACCGGTAATTACCCTTAAATTGGCCATTGACCAAAAACAACACTTATACGTACAATATTTTCCGACGCTTCAATTGAGTGTCCAGACATTCATTATCTTCATGTTTATGTTAATGCCCTGGGGCCCAGTTAAAACTTTTAGGGCCAGTTTCACAGACATGGCTTAAGCCTAATCCTGGACTAAAAAGCATCTTCAATGGAGATTTTACATTGAAAGTGTGATTTAGTCCAGGACTAGGCTTAAGCCTTGTCTGTGAAACCGGCCCTTAATGTGGATCAAGAATGATCCTAATTATTTTCTCTGATCCAGGATCAGATCGAGCTGGCTGGTTTCCCCTTTACGACTTTCCAAATCAGGCAGATAGATCTGATCCTGGATAGCAAAAAAAGAATCATTCTGATCCAGATTAAACTGGGCCCTGGGCCCTGGTCTTGATCTCTCTAGACACCTCGTGACGTTAGAATTATAAGGTTCTATCAAAAATTTTGTCAAAATTGAGTTTTTTTTTTACATAATCTGATCAATTAGGTGTTTATTAATGCCTCTGTGGTTATTTTTTAAATGTTGACATTTTTGAGTTAGTAATTCATAAAACACAAAGGTTCCATCTCACAAAACATAATGGAATGTAACAACTTTGACGCTCAATATCTCTGAACTACCCTAAACGGAGATAGAACCTTAGAATTCTAAGCTCACGGCCTGGAACTCAGGGAGTAGATAGTGTAGACACACAAACCGAGAACATGGCCTCCTCTGTAGAGTCGCCTCCCTGGTCCTTCTTGGTGCTGGAGCTGTTCTCTCCAGTCTTCTGTTTCTTCTGGGCAGGACCACCACCTCCACCTCCACCACCCCCCTCTGAGGCTGGGGGCTTCTTACTCTTTACCTGAGGAGGAGGAGCAGGCTGACAGGACGGCTACAAGGTTAGACCACCTGAACATCCTCAAAACGTACAAATGAAAACTGACGTGCTCACGAGGGCTATAGGCCTAGTATAAAGGCAGTGATGTCACAAGGAAGTACAAAATATACAGTACCAGTCAAAAGTTTGGATACACTTCAATGGGGAAAACTAGGGTTAGGGTTAGGTGCTACGTGGCGTCGACTTGTTGGTACATGCTGGCATGTCTAACCCCAACCCTAATCCTATCCCTAACCCTAACCGTAGCACCTTAGCACCCAACTCTAACCCTAGTTTTCCCACATGTACCATATTCCCAAATGTACCGTAACATATATACATATACATATATATGTTACGGTACATGTGGGAAAACGGTACATGTGGGAAAACTAGGGTTAGGGTTAGGTGCTAGGGTACTAGGGTTAAGGTTAGGGTTAGGGTTAGGGGTAGGGTTAGACATGCCAGCACGTACCAAGTCGACGTAGCACCTAACCCTAACCCTAGTTTTCCCACATGTACCGTATTCCCACATGTACCAAACACAAGTGCATGTTGTCCAATCCAAAGAGTGGCTTGTTGACAGTGAAAGTGAAGTGAGACTAACTAGCTGGTACATATGGAATGTGTGCATTTATGTTTAGCAAACATGAGGGCATGATGATACCTTGTTGTCCACCTTGTTGTCCGCCTTGCCTGAGCCACTGCTGCCATCTGAGCTGCTGCTGGACTCCTGGGTTTTGGGCATTGTGAGTTTCTGTAGATTTTTTTTTTAAGGAGGATGAATGCATGGAATGTATTAGGGCTATTTTGACATCAAGTGCATTACACCACAGGGAAGTAGCATTTTGCACAATGCGCTCGAGCCCACCAACAACACGTGTTTTGACTCACTCTAATTGAGTTTGAGGTCAATACACAACAGATATTCGGCCGGTCTTTGGGAAATTACATGGTATTTATTTACTTTACATTTGAGAAGTAATAAAGTTTAACGGCAGATAACCATATTACCTCGTCGACGAAGATTATCAGCGAAGGAAGAAGTTCCCCGTGCGTCCGAGAAAGTTGGAGAGGTTTGCAATCTTGAGTCTAATTAGGTGTTCTTCATAATTAATGTGGGCCAGGGGGTGACTAAGCTACTGCCTGTCTATTCGTCGTAGCCTAGTATTTTTAATTAACATCCACGTGCAGTTCAATTATTAACAAATTGCTTATCTTTGTAGCCCTACGTTATCATATATGATAAACATTCACATGTTGCATTGTTTAGAATTATAAGGTTATATCTCCATTTTTGCTCAAAATTGAGTTTTTTTTACATAATCTGATCCATTAGGTGTTTATTAATGCCTGTGTGGTGTTTTTTTATTTTTTTATGTTGACATTTTTGAGTTAATAATTCATAAAATACAAAGGTTCCATCTCACAAAACATAATGGCATGTAAAAACTTTGACGCTCAATATCTCTGAACTACCCTAGACGGAGATAGAACCTTATAAACGGAGATAGAACCTTATCATTCTAAACGGAGATATAACCTTATCATTCTCAACGGAGATAGAACCTTCTCATTCTAAACGGAGATAGAACCTTCTCATTCTAAACGGAGATAGAACCTTCTCATTCTAAGCTCACGATATTTGAGAGGTGCAAACAGCAGAAAATGTTTGACATTGCGCTGATTGTATGCAATTGAAACTCATCAGACGGAGAGTGTAAACACCTGGCCATGTGCCTATCTATGGGTCATACCAATATTCAAATCGTCTTCCTTCGATCGTCCCCTCCTCTCATATTTTAGGGAGATACAGTATTCGGCCTGTATCAAATCGTGCAAAATGGCATGTCAAGGCAGGCAGAGAGGACTATAGAAGTATTTTAATTAGGCCCTGTACTTTGTTACAAAATTGAAATTGGGTCTCGAGTTGCACCAGTGCGTATCCGCCACAAGAGGGAAGCTGAATTCTATAGTAATCTAATCTCACTCAATCCCCAAAATGATTTCATTGCTAGGGTTAGAGTTTCCAAAGAATTAGAGTTGTGAGAGCTGTGATTTCAGTCCCTTGGTGTTTTTATGGAATATCAACATAAATCAGATCTGAACCAATCCAAATGGGGCTGAAGGTGGTGTGGACAGCCGAGTGCATCGGTGGATGTGAGCTTCCCTCCGTCCAAGATACAAACAGTGTGTCAGCAATGCCCAGAGGATCATCAAAGATCCCGGCTACCCCAACCACTGTCTGTTCGAACTGATGCCGTCCAAAAGGCGAAGCCTCTTGCGGAGCCTCAGGGCCAAAACTCAGAGGCTAACCAACAGCTACTTCCCCCCAGGCCATGAAACAAGCCTACTGAAGGCAAATTATTCAGACAAACTATTATATTATATATTTTACATTTACATTTTTGGCATTTAGCAGACGCCTTATTCCAAAGCGACTTACAATCAATACATTTGAATACTAAGCATGTGAATCAGCAATCCACCATTCGTTGCAGGAAGAGTAATCTAGCTCGGGCCCGGGGCCACTGATAGAAGAAAAAACCTTCTCCCTATCGCCTTCTACTAAAACTTTTTTATTTTTATTTTTTTATTATTTTTTATTATTATTACTATTATTTTTATTTTTTTCTGGAGAAACTGAGAAACAGTACAAGGGGGGCAGTAGAAGTTCTTAGGGACACAGTAGAGGGGAAAGCGGGTGTCTTTAGGAGACGTAGTGGTGAGGGTCAGAAGATGTCTCAGGAGGAGCAGTTAAGATGTAACCTGAAGAGATGGGTCTTCAGATTCAGATTCAGATTCAGATTCAGATAACGTTTATTGCCATTATGCTTGACACATGTAGGAATTTGCTTTGGCATTTACAGAAGGTGCATTTATGCTTTTTTCTGCATGTACATGAACAAAACAAGTACAAATACAAATGCAAAGACAGGCAAAAACAGGACAACACAGGACAGACAGTGCATGAATAGTGCTGTATATAAAGTGCAGTGCAGGGTCTTCAGTCTACGACGGAAGATGGGTAGTGACTCAGCCGTTTATATATATATGGTTAGGGTTATTTGTCTCCCACAACTCCCACAATTGTCTCACTTATGTCTTATGACTATTGTCGCTTTAATTATCTTGCCTTATTGCCTTATTGGTCTTTGTGCTACAATGTCAAGGAACCGAAACCTAAGAATGTTACTCTTACACTTGTGTAATGTGATGGAACAATAAAACTTGAAACTTGAAAATTATTGGTTTACGACATCATATGCTACAACCATAATCATGTTTTTTTAATGACAATCGGTTGATATGGATGTTGTTAAAAAAGAAGGCGGATCCAAATCTAAGAAGGGAAAACTGAAAGTAAAGGTTAATTTTTTATCTGGATTTAAATTATGGAGAGAGAGAAAACAGACTATTGACCTGAGAGAACATTGACCTGAGAGAAGCTCCAGTTTGAATTCCCCCTGCATCACATGTGTCACATGACCCCCCCTGCGTCATATTAAATCCCAGTCAGTCAATGCCTGGGTATTGGTAGTATGGTGTTTGCCTGTGCATTTCCCAAATTTCGTTGTATGGTACCTGTACTATATCAATGACAATAAAGACCATTCATTCATTCATTCTCAAGCCACCATCATGATGTTCCCCTCAGCTCTAGATCTGCCTGCGCTCTATTTTTACTCCTAAATGTGAACATGTCTGTGGTGGACACAGGAGAGATTAGCCGTTAAGAAGCTTCCTACAGGGGACGGACACACTCAGGATTTCTATAGGTCAATAAACATCTCCTCCCTCGAGGTCAGAGAGGAGGTGAAAAGACTGAAAGCATGTTTTTGCCCAGAACGTTGTGTTTCTCAGTCCTGGAGATTATACAAAGAGAATGTAAAGATTAAGTTCACATCACGTTGAATTAGATGATGTTTTACATTTACTGTACGACATGTGCTATCAGTGTTAGGACAATGTGATTAGACCAATTTTAATAGTCAGTTTAGAGTTTATCATAATTAACTGATTCACATTTTTCTGCTATAATAGGACAATAAGCATGCTGGGTTAGAGGTCTCACAACGGGACTTCCTCCAAGTTGGCATTTGGGTTTATGATGGACATTTGATATACATGTGTAATGTATTCTTTTGTTTAAGGCCAACACAGGGTTGCTGATAATATTCTTCCTAATCAAACTATGAATTCAGAAGTTCCCGTCTATCTTTCACTGACATTTGATGCCCCTTCGAAACAGGTGGGAAATGACATGCAGTTATTTAAATGACAAATTAATATGGGCTTGGCTTTTGACAGATCGACTCACTGACAACAGCTGAGACATTACTGTATAGCCCATTCAATTCACAGTTTGACAACGAGTCATTCATCATACATACACTTAACTGTGTCCATCCCAGTGCCCTCTTTGTGTGCCAAGAACTGACAGCCGGACCTTTTGCGGCTATTTTTAAATCATATCAAATTCAGATCCCAAGGAGTAGAATTGAGGGCCTGTACATAGAGGAGGTACATAGAGGAGGTACATAGAGGACAGCTGTTGTAATGCTGAATGAAGTTGTTGCCTCGGCCCTCCAGACACTTCCTGATCAATATTACAAACACGTGTCTATCAAGTAGCTGACCTTAATTTGCAGACGGACAGCTAGGCGAGTCCCCCAGGACCACATGTGCATGGACGTACACAAAATACACATATTCATACATGCTGTACACACACACACACACACACACAATAACACTCCCTGTTGTCTAGTGTATGTTGAACAAGGAAGCTATCCTAGTTCAACAATCAGATTCAGTGTTGTTTAGATTGGTAATCCTCATTGTATTAAAGAGAAAGAGGCTTTTGAAAGTCATCCTTAGAAACGGATAGTATTGGGTAGCTTGGGTTGAACATTGTACGTACTGAACAATTTGTAAGAAAGATGCTGTGGAATGTATTATGAACAAGGAAACACAAATACGTAATATTTATTTCCTTCACTATTGCTGCATCTCGACAAAGCTTCCCTCTGTGTGCTTGTTTGGTATGTGTGAGGGCAGAGGTAGGAAACAGAGTAATAAGTTATAAGGCAAGCAGAGTGAGAACTCAGACACAGTGAGAGTGGATCGGTGAGAGTGGAGCTGAGGAAAGGATAATAGGGCATAATCATTTCAAAAATGTGGTTCTCGGAGTGTCAAGGTAACATCACACACCTTCCCATTGCAATTTTGATTTGCTTTACATCCAGATCCCAGGTTTAGTCTCATATATCAGGAAGCCACATATACTGTAGAATAAACAGATTATATTGGAGCCATCACCAGCAGCAAGGGGCTGGGAGAAAGCACAGAACATTTCTATGGAAAATGTGGTTGTGAAGGTTTGAAAAGGAGGTTGTGTATCCCTTTATTCTTTCTATGTTTGTTTACCCCAAAAAAACATGTTGAAACTATTTCAGAAACCACTGTGTATATTGTGGAGAGACATCAATAAAAAGAAAAAAGGATTGTTGTGTGTTGTGTGTTGTTTTGGAATGCATGAGCCAGAACGGCCCATAGGGGTTTCTGTAGCGTGAGGCAGTTTGATGATGAGTGCACCCCTCGGACAGGACGCCAGTCTGTCGCTGGGTCTTACCCCCCCCCCCCATCCGTCTCTTTAATGCTGTCTGCTAAGCACAGAGGCGAGGGGGCACCATTTGTAGTCTTTGGTGCCCAACTGTACAGAGAGTTAATTCCAAAATACCACCTGGTGTTGGGTTATTTTTCGCAAACCAATTAAAACTGAGGGGGAAAAAAACCTGGATTAAAATTATTCTGACATGGGGCAATTATATCTTGACAATCAGAAAACCAGTGTGAAATTTCCCCAATTTTAGTTGAGCACCACACAACTAATCTGTCTGTGTGTCTGTCTTCCATATTCCCCTGTCGGCTGTCAGTCCCTCAAGCTAGCTCCCGGAGCTGATTGACAGCCAGGGTCTGCGGGAGACTCCGGTGGTGTGTAATTGGCTATGGATTGAAGTGACACCGAAAACTTTGACGACAGAGTGAGAGAGCGTTTTCTAGGAGGAGTCGTAGTGCCCAACCTTCAAAGTGTGGGGTAAGACTAGACCCATCCAATTCAAATGTCCCTGATTTGATTTTGGTCCCTAGTACCACCAGCCTGTGGTCTTCTGCCAATGTCCTGTGTGGCATTTAGAGAATGAGAAGAGACAGGGGCACGATAACATCACTCTTTGTTTGCACCCTCCCACTCTCATCCACAGAGTTAACCAGGCCCTTGACCGTGCACCTCTGCCCCACGTCTCTCTTTCTAAGGTTGGGTGGCATGTGTGCTGACGGGCCATGCTGTCTGCCTGCCCTGCCCACGTCCAGAACAACTCAGAGAGAGAGGAGGTGTTTAAATAAATCCAATTTCAGTAGGATTTTCATGCCTCCCAGCACCACTGTTCAGTCTGTTGAATATTAATGGCCTTGTACATTTACAGCAAGTAAAAGCAAAGTGCTTGCTTGGAACCTGTGTAATCCTCTCCATGATTACTTCAGACAATAATATACAGTACTCATTCACCGTGGTAAATATGTAAATACATTATGGTTCCATGAGACCTTCTGTTTGTATAATCTAATTGCATATTTAACTTTTTTGATTGGATTAATAATTGAACAAACTCTCATAGAGCGGTGTATAAATTATTGTTATCATAAATGGGATTGTTCTCCGAGACATCTACATTCAACACATGTATCTACTTGATTCAACTCCCTTAGTGTGCCTGATTGCGCTGAGTTGGTCATTGACAATAGAAACTCTTTTACCATCAAAGCAAAGTACAATAATTTATACACCACTCGATGAGAGTTTGTTCAATTATTAATCCAATCAAAAAGTTGACAGCGTGGCAGCTCCCACCCTCTGGAACTCCCTCCCCATAGCGACCGCAACGCCCCCCACCCTGGACTCCTTCAAACTAGCCCTCAAAACACATCTGTTCTCCAAGGCCTTTGGCCCCTAGTCATTGTTTCAGTTTTTGCTTTGTTGTTTTCTGTTGTGTCTGTCCGTTTCATTCCCTTATAAAGCGTCCTTGGGTTTTTGAAAGGCGCTATACAAATTAAAGCTATTATTATTATTATTATTAATAATAATAATTGCCTCTGTTGTATGAAATGTGCCTTGCCTTGCCAAGAGGACCTAGCTGTCAGTCAAATGTTGTATACGTCATCTTAGCCAGCTAGCTAAAAAAACTAAGTGCATACTAATGACCATGGTCACCTGCAAAATGTGCTTGTCCTATACTGTACTGGATATTGACATGAAGAGTTGGCCAAATAAAGTTGGGAGGTTATCATAAATGTGATTGTTCTCCAAGACATCGACATTCAACACATGTATCTACTTGATTCAACTCCCTTAGTGTGCCTGATTGCGCTGAGTTGGTCATTGACAATAGAAACTCTTTTACCATCAAAGCAAAGTACCTCCCAACTTTATTTGGCCAACTCTTCATGTCAATAACCAGTATAGGACAAGCACATTTGGCAGGTGACCGTGGTCATTAGTATGCACTTAGTTTTTTTAGCTAGCTAGTAGAATTTCATGAGGAAGAAGACATCATGAGGAGAGGCGAAGTGCATATGGTTGTTACCACAGCTAATACCCCTCAGGGTCGTGGCTCCAGACTAGTTTGTTATAAGATTGTGTTGGACAGTACATCTTTGTAGTGGGTCACAAGATCCTCTGCCAGGCGTTAGGTGGATGTGGATCACAGCACCAAAATGACCATGGGACTCGGATTTCTGTAAATATCTTATCTAATGTTTTCTAGGAATTGTTGGTGAAGACAACACCCGGCCGGATAGGGACACCATCATCCTCCAACTCAACACATCAATCAACCTGATCTGAACCAGCTCACACAGGTACAGTAAGAGGAAGGTTGGTATAGGTCTCCCTACAGGATGTCCTGTATACATTTCTCGGTTACTTCAAAAGGTTACTTTTTTCTCTCAACTGACATTTACTGCAACGCCTTAGGACTTGATTTGCTAGGGAAGTTTTGACATGTGAATGTGCTGGGTTTGAAACGGATGGATGTTGAAGGGGGAGCGTTGGAGGGGGGTGTAATGCAATATGAAAGTGAATCTGTCAATCTGCTGACAGAGGATCAATACATATCAGTGGGAGCTGTCACTGTCGTGGCGATAACATGCTGTGTGTGCACTGTACGTGTGTGCGTGGGTGGCTGGGTGGTTGTGTGTGTGTGTGTGTGTGTGTGCGTGTGTGTGTGTGTGTGTGTCTGTGTGGGTGGCTGGGTGGTGTGTGTGTGTGTGTGTGTGTGTGTGTGTGCGTGTGTGCTCGTGCGTGTGCGTGTGTGTGTGTGTGTGTGTGTGTGTGTGTGAGTGTGTGTGTGTGTGTGTGTGCGTGTGTGTGTTGGGCAGTGGGGGGTCTCAGTGGCTTGAGGTGCTGCTGCTCAAATTGAGTTCACTTTTATTGGCACAAAGCCCTGCAGGCCTCCATCTGTACTGACACTTTTATCTCCCGACACACTTTTCAAGAGCAGAGGCGACCATGCTGCTTTGGTTTGATACCGGCTCTCAGCATCGGTAAGTCATGGCTAAGATGACGTATACGACATTTGACTGACAGCTAGGTCCTCTTGGCAAGGCAAGGCACATTTCATACAACAGAGGCAATTCAAATTGCTTTACATACAGCAGTAAAAGAAAAATACAGTAAGAGGAGGATAGTAAGAAAATAAAAATTATAAGATACAATATATATATGTATATATATATTATATATATATATATATATATATAGATCTTATATATATATATATATATATTGATCTTATATATATATATATATATATATATATATATATATATATATATATATATATATATATATATGTGTGTGTGTGTTATGGTACATGTGGGAATACGGTACATGTGGGAAAACTAGGGTTAGGTGCTAGGGTGCTAGGGTTAGGGGAGGGGTAGGGGTAGGGGTAGAGGTAGGGTTAGCATGTACCAAGTGGACGTAGCACCTAACCCTAACCCTAGTTTTCCCACATGTACCGTATTCCCACATGTACCATAACATATGTATATATATAATATATCTAGAGAGAGAGAGAGAGAAAAGAAATAGATAAACATTTAACAAGATAATACATAGAGAAGTGTTAGTGTGTAATCATAACTGCTGCAAAACATGAAGGTTTTTAGCTTAGTTTTGATTTCTTCAGGGAGTTTATTCCAGTAGCCTGCAGGAGAGTGTCTGAAAGCTGCTGCACCGTGTTATGTTTTCACTCTTGGAAGGGTTAGCTGATTAGTCTCAGCTGACCTTAGGGGCCTTGCTGGAAAAAAGGGTGGCTGATATGTATTTTGGTCCAAGACCATTTTGTGATTTATGTGCAATTAGGAGTACTTTGAATTAAATTCTCAGAGACTGGTAGCCATCTTAGGTGTAGAGATCTTAGGATTGGTGTAATATTATGTTCAAGCTTCTTAGTTTTTTCCTAGCAGCGGCATTTTGGATGAGCTGCAATTTACCAACAGCTCCGTTAGATAGGCCTGTTAGTAGACCAAAGCCTGATTGAAAGTCATCGAAGAGATCATTTAGTCAAGTAATTGGTAAGTTGTTCGTGGGCAGCTTTTTAAATATTTTTTTAAATACCTTTAGGAAAAGGTTTCATTTAGCTAGGTTTGATATGGGTCTGTAGTTGTTCAGTACAAATGGGTCTAGACTGTTCTTTTTTAGTAACGGCTTGATAACTGGTGTGAAGCATTGTAGTACCAATGCATACTGTTTCTCCAGTGAAGCTTGAAGAATGCTCAGAGGTGCTACTTTAGCATGGAGGATTTCATATATCGTGAAAGCAATTTGTTTACAGAACGTGTGTGTGCATGTATTTATTGTGTGTGTGTGTGTGCGTGTGTGCATGTGTGCGTGTGTGTGGGTGTGTGTGTGTGTGTGTGCGTGTGTGCATGCATGTGTGCGTGCATGTGTGCGTGCCTGTGAGTGTCTGTGTGTGTATGTGTCTCACAGACAGTCTTTTTTGCACTCTAATAAAGTGCAGAGGGCAGCTAAAACATGTGATTCATTCACACTTTAGCCACAGCTGAAAAAACAGAATGTACTGTCTAAATTACCCCACTCCTTTGGCTGTTTGACCCCCCCCCCCCCCCCCCACAGTTCTTATCAACACAAGTGTCTGTGTGTGACCCGGAGTCTCTCCAACTCACCACTTCTCATTCCCTCCTTAATTATCGGCCCATCACTTCACAATGAGATGTGCCCACACAGTCTAATGGCTTGTCAGCGGCCGTCGCATCTATTTATGGAATACATTTTTGATGGGCATATGTCCAACGCTCCTCTGTGACTGCCCAATGCCGCTGCCGTATTGGCCGAGAGCATTGAGTGACCTTTTCCAAAAAGGATAGTACATGTTTATCAACCTGCATGTACTATTTGCCCTTGATGGCTACAAAGCTTACTGTTACAGAAACAGAACTAAGTGCTTCGTATCCTCGATGGCCTTAGCGGTTACAACCACTAAACATTCCAAACAATGATCGATATCCAAGTGGCCTTGAGGACGATTAAGGCCCTGTTAACATATGATAATGTTATCAGACACAGCTGCAGTACAGGGATGAATGGATGAGCTTTCCAGACAACAACTGTAGATTGATTCTACTGAGCATGATTGCTGATTCTAGATTCGTCTTATTTTGACAACTGTCTTCTTCTATGATATCGTCATCAGCGTAGCGTCATTCCGCTATCAGTGATCTTGCCCTCTCTGACCACTTGTGTATTTTCCTTACTATGGTAATACGTAAAGCTGAAAATAGGGTTAGTGAACGTGTTGTTAAAAAACACTCTTACCACCGCAGTGGCTGAAAATGTCAAAGCTTTCATGAACATTGATCACACAACTTCCACTTCACATAATAATGATTTAGTAACTACTTTTAACATGAAAGTAAAAATGGCCCTAGACTCCTTCGCACCTATCAAACTAAAAAAGGTTGGAGCCAAGAGGACACACACATACAAACACACACACACACACACACACACACACACACACACACACACACACACACACAGTTCTTAAAAGGACTCCAGTCCTCCAGAGATTATTCTTTTTGCACTCTCATCTGCTCCTGCACTCAATTAGGCCTAATTATCATCTTCCAAAAAAATCAGTTCAGTTTCAGTCTTTTCAACAGTGTTCTTGTGATGATGGTGTAATAGTGTATGTACTGTAGGCTACGAACTTGCATATAGTGATCATTCTGTCCTGTACTATTGTCACCTTCATCTTGAATTATGCATATTGCCTTATTGTCTTGTGCTACAATGTCAGGAACGGAAACCTAAGAATCTTACTCTCTACACTCGTGTAATGTGACGTAACAATACAACTTGAAAACGTGTAACTTAAAAGCTTGAAAACTATTCTTTTTAAGATATACTGTAGCTCTCCATCTGTAGTAATGTGTTACAGTGTTTGTCTACACAGTAAAAGCAGTGCAAGCACCACCTTATCTCAAGGTAGTTAGGTACAATCAGAGTGCTCCTGTCCTGTCGTGTTTGAGAATGGCAGGGTCGTTTGACTATTCATTGGATATTGAGGACCTTCCAGAATGGTGCCAATGTTTACGCCAAATCAAAGCGACAGTTATTTGACAAAAACATCCCACACTGTCTAACTCCAACACAATTGCTAGTACTGACATCAAATCTATTTTATAAGAGTTCCATTTTTTAGTTCAGAATGATTCTCTATAGAAATTGTCTGACAACTTGACATGATTGCCATTTTCAACCTTGATGCCATTGTGTGTACGTTTTGGAATGTGTTTTCTATGTAAGATGACAAAGGAACAAAACCCTGCATGACTCATCCTTTACATCACAGTTATTATTTATAATATCATAATTAAAGTATCCAAAGTTTTGCTTTAAGAAATCATTTATTTAGAGTGTATTTAGAATGTATTTTTCTTATAACCGATCAAACGTTTTAGTTGTATCTTATGTGAACCAACTACATAGCGGAACAGGCAAGGCCAGAGAAGAACAGGCATTTTATGAATTGTTCAAATATCGAGCACTTGCTGTTCTTTTCAATTGCATTCAAAACTACATAAAGACTTATCAAAATCAAACTTTTGCACCAAATGGCACACACTTCCTTCATATTACCAGATTTTGGTCTAACCAACTACACACTGTTGTGCTCAATCAATAGCACTTTCATCTTTGGTGGGCTTTGTCATGATAAAATAGGTCTGTATGTAACTCAGTGAGAGATTGTTGAAGTCTGCAGAAATATGTGCAGTACTGTTGAAACAAACAACACAACAAACAAACACCACAACAAATCAGTACAACATATGTAATTTAATTTTAATTTATAATAATTTTGCCATTTAGCAGACGCTTTTAATCCAAAGCAATTTACAATTACGAATTACAGGGACATTCCCCCTGGAGTAACTGAGGGCTAAGTGCCTTACTCAAGGGCACACTAGTAGTGGTGTGGTTTTCAGGCGGGATTTGAACTCACAACCTTCCGATCACAAGTGCATCTCACTATCCACTAGACCACCACTACCCCTACATATGTACAACACATACAGTATACATTACAGCTGTGTGAACGTATGAAAATATGCTCTATCAAATACAGAAGAAAGAAAAGAAAGAAACAGAAAAGAAAAGAAAACTGAGGAAAAAGTATACTTCACCCCCCCCCCAAAACAAAACAAAAAAACAGAGGAAAGAAAACTACATCTAGCTGGGTCTGGCCACAGCACCTCATCAACATCACAGGCATTTACATTTACATTTACATTTTTGGCATTTAGCAGACGCCTTATTCCAAAGCGACTTACAATCAATACATTTGACTAAGCAAGTGAATCATCAATCCACCAGTCGTAGCAGGAAGAGTAATCCAGCTCAGGCCCGGGGCCATTGGCAGTCTCTGTGATAGAAGTAAAAACCTTCTTCTATCACCTTCTTCTAAACCTAGATTTTTTTTATTTTTATATAGACACTGGAGAAACAGAGAAACAGTACAAGGGGGGCAATAGAAGTTTTAGGGGACACAGTAAAGGGGGAAAGCGGGTGTCTTCAGGAGACGCAACTTAAAACACATCTGTTTAGACAGGCCGGCAGTCAATAGCCTTCTTATTTGTTCCTGTTTATGTTCCGTTTATGTTGTCTCCTTTCTGTTTTTTAATCATTTTTCAAGCACTTTTTAATATTTGTATTTTATATGTAAAGCACCCTGTGCATCCGTGCTGGGAAGGGTGCTATATAAATAAAGCTTTACTTACTTACTTACTTACTTACTTACTTACTTACGCAGTGCTGGGGGCAATATCAGGCAATATCTTCCCAGGCTAGACATTGAGTCAAGAAGTGCCTTGACTGTGGTACACACACGTACGACAGGTCTGGATAGCACCCACATCAATATCATCACATGCCTCTTCCATTGCCTGGCATGGCGATGGCAGACACCATTAATGTGATGGCGGCACACATCGTGATTTGACGTTGCCGCCACATTGGCCAGGAACATCTACTACAATGGCTCTGTGACCAATGACGTTCCTTCCCTATCTCCTGGTCTTTGTGAGTTTGAAGCCAGCATCCTTGATGAAAATAGACTCCATTAACACTACTCTCTGAAAACAAAACAAAAATGTCAGTCAATATGAATGTAGTCCAGTACACTGGGAGAAATGCTGTACTGTGTGTAGTGTACTGTAGTCAATCTTACATACACATATTTGACACATTCTAATGTTCTTTGGTCCTCATTTCGGGATCCGATGTAATAATCTGACTTTTCTTTCGAAAAATGTGAATCGATTTCCACTCTCACCGTCCCTCTACCTCTTCTTCTCGCTGCTATGTTGGCTTCCATTGTTGTTGTAAGCTGTGGTCTTTTTCATAGTACTTACATCTAATGAGTCAACAATCAAGCAATGAGGTGTTTGGCCAGGTGGCACGTGTATTGGACAATTGGTCCATGGGTGTGGCATTTTGATTGCCAGTGCCTGAAGAAGGTCTATGACCGAAAGCTCGCTAAAAAACTTTTTTTGCACAGTGTTTGAGTGTGCTGATGCTGTTATTTTGCACTCTATTCATACTCTTCAGTTCCAGCACCTCAGCTGCTGTCTGATCGCGGATGAGCGGTGGTATATTTGGATTGCCAGTGTTTTGAAATAGCAAACAAGTGACTTTAAGTCAGCTTCCTGTGTCTTATGTAGAGAACTGTGTGCAGTGTGTTGCAAAAAGTGCCATGTTGAATTGCAAATTGGGATGTTGAATTGGGATGTTGAATTGGGATGTTGAATTGGGATGTTGAATTGGGATGTTGAATTGGGATGTTGAGTTGGGATGTTGAATTGGGATGTTGAATTGGGATGTTGAATTGGGATGTTGAGTTGGGATGTTGAATTGGGATGTTGAATTGGGATGTTGAATTGGGATGTTGAGTTGGGATGTTGAGTTGGGATGTTGAATTGGGATGTTGAATTGGGATGTTGAGTTGGGATGTTGAGTTGGGATGTTGAATTGGGATGTTGAGTTGGGATGTTGAGTTGGGATGTTGAATTGGGATGTTGAATTGGGATGTTGAGTTGGGATGTTGAGTTGGGATGTTGAATTGGGATGTTGAGTTGGGATGTTGAGTTGGGATGTTGAATTGGGATGTTGAGTTGGGATGTTGAGTTGGGATGTTGAATTGGGATGTTGAGTTGGGATGTTGAATTGGGATGTTGAGTTGGGATGTTGAGTTGGGATGTTGAATTGGGATGTTGAATTGGGATGTTGAATTGGGATGTTGAGTTGGGATGTTGAATTGGGATGTTGAGTTGCAAAGCAGAAAAGTGAGTTTAGAGTTTTGGAGACTTGAGCTGAGGTTTTGCTCTCTTATTGTCAGTTTTAATAATGTGTCATTTTAGTATGTTAGCAATTGAAACAGTAACATAACCCTCAATTGAACATACATGTGCAATGAATAGATCAAATACCATAATGATGTATATTCTACTACAGTCGTACAAATCGTGGCATATAGAGCTTTGCCTGATTCAGGTCGACGTGTGAAGAAAACATTCATGATTGGTCATGAAAAGTGCCTCCTGCTCGCTGCTTCATGCAGTCTGTGAGAGGTAACTGTCTGTGAGAAGTAACTGTCTGTGAGAAGTAACTGTCTGTGAGAGGTAACTGTCTGTGAGAAGTAACTGTCTGTGAGAAGTAACTGTCTGTGAGAGGTAACTGTCTGTGAGAAGTAACTGCGGGGCTCCACAGGGCCGTGAGGCTCAATCTCACAACTCAGACCTTTCAAGCTGCCAAAATGTTGTGGCAAGTTAGACAGGTGTTACCCAACAGGAAAAACACTGAAAGGCGATGATCAGCGCTGGTCGGTAACTGCTCAAAATGTGCCCTCTCAAACACAGTCTACATGTTTTATTTATTTTTAACTTGTAACTCATGTTTTGTCTACTGTTTTTTCCGTTCTTTTAGCTGTACACATGGTCTATGAAGGTGGTTCAGAGCAAGACACACAAAGCAAAAACATTGAGATGTCAGTGACGGAATAAAAGTAAAGATTTTGAAAAGAAAGAGAGGGAGTAGGGTCAGGTGTGGGGGGGGGGGGGGGGGTGTGTGTGTATGTGTGTGTGAATGCAATGCAGCCGTATATCTATGTGTAGTGATATGAGGTGAGTCTAGGATACAGAAATATATCAGTCAAGATGTGTGGAAGGGTTCACTCACTGTATTAATATAGACATGACAGGGCTCCATCTTTTAAGAAATAGATGTTTTTGGAGTACAGTCTACATTTTTGAGCAATAGGACAAATGTATTCCCCCATCATGCAACAGGAATTAAAAAGTTTGTTTGCAAAATGTGACTGCAGCACTTTCACCTGGCTGCCAGTCAGACCACACAAGAGAGTGAGAGAGCCAGAGACAGGTGCTGTTGTCTCCATACTCTAGTCTTAGTGAACAAAACCTTGTGGTCACAGTTGACAGGTACTGTTCCGCAGCCTGCGTTTGTGGCCGTGATGGTATTCTAAGCACAACATGTACTTTTGCTGTGTGAACTTACAGACAGCACACAAAGGTCATTCCTGTATCAGTGACATTTGTATATTCATGAGCTTAAATAATTAACCTTTGACCAGCTAACACTATTAGCATTGTCTGTTATTGTGTGTAATTGTGTGATACCTAACTTGGCTGTGTCTTAATTCACTTGTGTGACCCAAAAAAAAGTGTTGCGTTATCTGTCTGGTTCTACAATGAACTCTGCTGAAAGAACCTCCTTCTGCAAAGGATGGTTCAGTATAATAGAATGTACAGTACCACACTTCCCCAATGGGAAGTGTGTCCAAGCGTTTGACTAATACTGTATATACAGTGTCCTGCATAAGTAATAGGATAGTGAAGCATTTTCTTTTGTTTGTCTTTTGGCTCTACACTCCAAAGGTTTGGATTTTAAATCAAACAAATACTATGAGCAGAGATTCTCAGCTTTTATTTGATGGTATCAAAATGCCACACCCATGGACCAATTGTCCAATACACAGTGCCACCTGGCCAAACACCTCATTGCTTAATTGTTGACTCATCAGATGATGTAAGCACTATGACAAAGACCACCGCTGAGAACCTTTTTACAACAACAATGGAAGCCAACATAGCAGCGAGAGGAAGAGGTAGAGGGAGGGTGAGAGTGGAAATGTATTCACATTTTCCGAAAGAAAAGTCTGATTATTACATCGAATCCCGAAATGAGGACCAAAGCATTAGAAGCATTTGTTTGGAGTGTGAGCCAATAGAACAAACAAGTGCTTCAATGTCCCATTATTGACGCTGGACACTGCATATACATTATACTGAACCACATTAAAACACAAACATCGTGCCATTACTTATCCAGGTCTACGTGTGTGTATACTCCTGTGTGATGTGCATTCCATGACCATAAACCAGTTGAGGTCCATGTTGACTCTTGCTATCAACAAAGAGTGTTACAACTTACAAGTGAGTTGTCAAAGAGATGGGTGGGGAGCGAGGGAGAGACAAGGTAGTGGGAGAGAGAAGGAGAGGAAGGAGAGAAAATCATTCAAAAGACAGTTCCAATTTCATCCAGTCCTTGCTAACGGCTGTATTAACCACACAAGACAAAGGTGTGTTTGTTAAGGAAGAGGATATAGGTACTGCACCACGCCAGATCCCTTTCTCCATCGTAACCAAAGGATTCAATTTGTACCCGGGTAATCGGCCAGGCGCTGTCTCCTTCAATACCACCCCCAGGGAGCTCAATAGCAATTCTATTAAACTGCTGCCAAGAACATGACAAGAGATTTCCAGGAATAACAAACAATGCTCCTACAAGGGTGAACATGGGGTTAGTGTTTCTCTCCTCTGCCCACTGGAACAGCCACTCCCGGCAGTGTAATCACTGGCCAATCTGGAAGCCTGCATCCCCGTGGTTGTCAAAAGGAAAGGGAGGTGTTAGCTTAATGAATGACATCTCCTTGGGTTGGCATACAGTTGTCTGATGTAGTCAGACGCCATTATCTATAATAAGCCCTTGTGTTTAGACAACGGGGTAGGGGGAGTCTGGGGGGGCGGGGAGGGGGGGAGGGGGTCGTTCTTGGGATGTTGACCCCATTGGGAGTGCTGTGCTGCTGTTGATAAATTGCTGTTTCTTTGATCCCCGGACGCCATGACAGCTACTGATTAGGTGTCCAGGCTGAGAAAGCAACAAGTCAGACGCAGCGGGTTGGCCGCAGGCTTCTGTTTAATCAGGCTTTAATTAAATGTGTCTATCTGCATCCCGCCCCCCAAACTTCAAAGCCTACCCTGCAGCCTATACCAATACAGAAAAGGTTAACAGTCGATGTTGAGGGGTCGTAGGACAGGACGGGAGAGGAAATGGGCCATCACACCACACACACAGCTGCTTTTTGGCCACTTTCTCTTCTTTGACAGCCTACTGGCAGTAGGTGCAGGGTAGCTCAGCGCAATTAAGGAAATGACTGGGCTGTTGCCTTTTTCACTGTGTGTATGTGTGTGTGTGTGTGTGTGTGTGTGTGTGTGTGTGTGTGTGTGTGTGTGTGTGTGTGTGTGTGCGTGTGTGTGTGTGTGTGTGTGTGTGTGTGTGTGTGTGTGTGTGTGGTTTAATCCTCATTGTCTATAGTCTGCACTCAGCCAACCACTGTGGCTTTATCCTACACACACACACACTCACACACACACACACACACACACACACACACACAATCCCCGCTCCTCCTCCTCCATCCACCAGCAGCTTAGTTTCTTTCTCTCTGGGCTTATTTTCTTCTCCATCTCTTCTTTCATCTGTTTTTCTCTGGATCCAAAATGAGAGCTGATCCACATATATGATATATATACTGTATATATATTATGTTCACAGTCTGAGGTCCTGAGGGGCAGAGAAGGTGGTTTGAATGGTCTTCTAAAGGATAAATACATTAGTATTGGCCAGCTTAGAATAGACTTTGGCATTCTCTACTGCACTAGAAAGTGCATACACAGTATCATAATAACATAAGGATCAAATTAATTTATTCTGAGAGACATGGAAAATGTGTACCTGAAATGTGTACGCAGTATCTTTTCCTCATAATATCATTGCCTTCTCTTTCTTCTCTTTCTTCCTCTATTTTCTTTTCCATCTGGTGCCAAATACTGGATTAAAAATAAAAGAACATTTATAAAAATATATATAATTATTCTTTTTCTCTCCAGTACTAATGGAAAGTAAAGGCGTGTTGTTTCCCCTTCTTGTTTTCATGGATGTAACAATCTAATCCTGCACCTGCTGTGAGAAACGCTGCAGCGTGGCTGCCAGCCTGTTATCACTTCAGGCTACTTGTCTGTGTTTTTTTTTGCCAAGCAACAAAAGCAAAAACCAAGCAAGCCAAAATGACCCTGACTCCACCTCAGCTTTCATCTCAGCCACTCTCTTCTATTGCATGGGACAATCACTTTATTTTGATTCAAACTAATTGTCCATGAAATCGGCGGAAACATATTTTTCCTCTGTTCAATCAATTCCATCCAGTTCCTTTGGCTAGATGGCTATATACGTGTTACTAGTAGCCGTGACAACACATTGGGGAGAAAGCCAGTGAGTAAAAATAGTTCTCAATGCTGATGTTATTAATATCTACCGTCAGAAATATGCACATATTTTATACATTAAATATCAACTTCATGAAAAGATCTGCTGAAAAAGGAGTGTAAATGGAAGTGTTTTCTTTTTCTTTTTAATTATCGGGTTCTACTGCATGTACTGTAGAGGTCTGACACCTGATCATTTGTAATTATGAGGAGTAGTTCCTTTTGACAGTATAGCACAACTCAGGGAATAAAATGTCTCTCTGGAGAATTAAACAAATCATAAATTCCTAAAACGCATCTTTCACTGCCTAATCAATCATTACAAAGTACAACAAACAAACAAATATAACGCGTGCTAACGATACAGATTTGTAGGAAACACAATGGCAGTTATAGTTGCCCCTGTCTGTGTACATTTGTATGCAGTATGTACTGTTGGGTACCTGCGAGCAAAATGACCATTTCCGTTGAAGAATCATAATAAAGTTTGTATTGTGTATCGTGTTGATCTTATTATCTAACCCAGGATGCCAAAAGAATGAAGAAATGAACACATAAATACTTGATTTTTCTCAAACATCACCACCGGATCTGCCTCTTTTATTATTTCTTGAAATCCATTAAAGGTCATTTTTTAGCCCCCCATGAATTTGGAGATGTAGTATCGATTTCTCAATCTGGAGTTATTATGAATGGTGTAATCAATACAACCTGTTGCTGCCTCTGAGTAAAAAAACATCAACATTACAGCGACAAATACCACATCCCAGTCAGACCCAATCAAGCAGCCATGGTTACGTAGGCTACATCTCTGATAATTGTGCTTCCCTGGGATGAAGATAGTTTAGGGGGGGAACAATACATTATGTCCTGGGTGTTCTGCCTGCCTTAAAATAGACTAGCCAGCTCAGTGCAATGACAGAAAATCAATCATGGAGCATTTCCTCTGTCTGGATTACCTCTTTTTTATCTCGGCCTCCCCCCTGCCGTAAGGTGAGCACGGGCTGCCACAGTGATCACAGATGAGTAGCTGTTCATGCTTGGTTGATGATGTGTCTCTTTTCATACCGTAAGATGAAGCTCTGGAGTCTCCCCCACCTCCTGATCTCTCCTCTAGTAAGACTCCAAAGGAAAGTCTTTTTTTTCAACGTTGAAAAGGGCAAACCAAACCGTTGCTCTTTTCCATCAAGCACCAAAAAAAAGGCTTTAATCTCCTAATAAGTTTGTGGTTCGCTCGTACATTTCCCTAAGGACAGGCGGAATGCTCCGGTCTGTTGATCGTAGCGCTGGTTGGTTTATATATGAACCTTGTTAATGATGTTTTTACAGAGCTAACTGAATGATAAGCCTTTTTGGTCTTAAGAACAGGACGAGGTGAACTATTCCACAAATCCCCTCTCTCTGTAACACATTGTAAGCGATAAGGAACTTGATGTATTCATAAATGAATATTCATTGTTATTCAGTTTTCCCCTTTTGAATCGTTTGGTCATTGAGGTTCAAGCTGTTCAAACCACATACTGTAGCATTTGAGACGAATCTGTGGGTGTGAGCTAGGGCATAGATTGTGAGAATTAAACATGACTTTATCTTAGATAAAGAAAAGTTTAGTTCACATCTGTCAAGTACAGCCCAAAGGAAGATTTGAAATCCCCAGCTAGTATGGAGGTACAGTATACGAAGTATATTAAATCTCTGTTTATATAGCATACTATGGGCTGGTGTAATTGTAAATTGACTGTGGTTTTGAGAATGAAAGGTTGCCTTGGCTTGGAAAGGGCTTCTTCAGAGGAGGATGTGAATGACACTGCAGTAATCCCACTACTATGGGATCTAGAGCCTTCAGCCGTTCTGCTCCCCGCCTCTGGAACTCTCTGCCACCTAACATTCGCAATATTGACACTCTCACCACTTTCAAATCCTGTCTTAAAACACACCTTTTCACAATGCCTTACTTGGTTTGATCTTCTGTATTTTGTTCGTTGTTATCTGATTTTGCTGTTTTTTCTATCTCATTTGCTTCGTTGATTTTAATGTTTTGATATGTGCTTTTAAACTGTCTTGTAAGGTGTCCTTGAGAGCCTTGAAAGGCGCCCATAAATCAAATGTATTATTATTAGTAGTAGTAGTAAGTGAAGTACAGAGTATCTCACTATCTGTATTGTATGGGTCAGTGTGGTTAGTAGATACTACTAAATTCACTGGCATCTGATTGCATGAAGCTCTCTTCCCAAACCTATACGTTTAAACTATCATTATCACTGGTTTCTGTCTCTGACAAGAGAATACTTTTCAAGGAATACTGTATCTCAGAGGCGCAGTAGAAAGTCAATGGTTGACCTACATACTGTCAACACAGTTCTAGTACTCCCCGGAGGAGCCTGGGTGAAAACCTGTGATTTATTTTGATTCTATCAATTTAACACCTGCTGTGAGGTTCCTGGAATACCCCACCCCAAAAAAAAAACGGTCTATCTTATGTTTGAGCACTGGAGGCTGAAAACCGATTTCGGAATTAGACCTGGGAGAACGGGGCCTAGCAGTCTACTGTCAGGATAAGGCAGACTCCACATTTACATATAAGAAGACCAGAAGGATTAATGCATCCGACTCAAATCACTGAATTAAATTGACAAGCACATTAAGGCTGAAGAGACAGAGTTTCCCTGACCACATCCTGTCTCTTGGACTGTCTGAGAACAGATGAAACATGTGGTGCTAGTGAGTATTGATCTTGGTGTTCTATTGATGACCCTTAAGCCCTTTTCACTACAGTTAAAGGACTGAGAGTAGGAGAGACTATTAGTCAATGCCAATCCACTATCAAGTGTCTGTGGATTGGCAAAAGTTATTTATAATCATCCATCCTAAATTAGTTATGTATGCATCTGACATGAATGATTTGAATGTCCTACATCTAAATGTTTCAAATAACATATTATGAATGTAGGCCACAGGCTGGCATTATATTGGCCAAATTGAGACATCAAAAGTGCCACAAACAGTATTAGAGAAATCTGGTGTATATATATATATATATATATATATAACATGGACACAACTTTCCAGGTAGATGGATAGAGTTAACTTATTCAACACATTGCCACAAAAGGCAAAAAACATCTATTTTTCTCTCACAAGCTTTCACACATTCATACTGTAGTGACAGACCGATTGTGTCCGAAATACTCAATGGGTTTCTAAGGTTAGAGACCTTGAGTGAGGCAGACTTTGCAAGTGCTTAACTACGCATTCTGGTCGTGTTACGACTCCCAGATATTACTGCTCTACCTCTAGGGGTGTAGGGGAGCGAAACAAAAAAGTGTATCTACCCCAGCTAACTGTGGGGAAACGAATAATAAGTCACAAACAAAATAGAACTAAGTGCAATAGTTTACGTACAATAAAGCCCAATGCACACGGCGTGCGATTTTGTCGCACGACAACATTCGATTCTCAATTCACACCACCGAAGTGAGTGGGTGTGAATGGAGAATCGAATGTTGTCGTGCGACAATATCGCATCGCAATGCACACGGCGTGCGATGGTGAGGTTACAATACACAAATCACAGGACACAGGAAGACTATGAGCGGTGTCAACTTAGAGAAATAAAAAATAAAGTGCAACTCTATCAAGTGTCTATATACAACCTAATAACTATGACATCCGCTCCTTTGCCTAATGTTTTTAACAGAGGTGATCCTACGTGTTTTCAGAACGTATACACAAGGGTATCTCACCTACTCACCTGTTTCCTTTGGCTATGTGTGTGTAACAAAACAAACTCAAAATAAACTATGTTCAATATAAAGCAAATGAATAGACAAGATAGACATTTAAACAGACGGACAGCCTTCTGATTGGCAGATGGGCAGCCCTCTGATTGGACAGGATGGGAGTGAATAATGAGTGACAGGGATGAATGGCCAACTGCAGATGGACACCTGATGTAGAATGATAGAGTGTGTATATAGAGAGTATAACAATTTCACACAGCTCTTGTCCAAGGAACTATTTCATGCAATCTTACACTTTCTCCATGACCTATTTGAGAGAGAGAGAGAGAGAGAGAGAGAGAGAGAGAGAGAGAGAGAGAGAGAGAGAGAGAGAGAGAGAGAGAGATGGCCATCGAGAAATGGCCACACATTAATGTGCAAACACAGCAGCAAGATTTGTTAGCTGCTGTGATAGAAAAAGGCAATCAAATGGGCTAAAACCACCATAAGAATTGAAATAAGTTTTATTTCATTTATTTGTAATCTAGTATGTAATCTATTTATTTAGTCTAGTATGTACATTACATTCTTTTTGTTTTTGTTTTTTATCTTCACACTTCACATGCTTTGGCAATGTAAATGTATGTTTCCCATGCCAATAAAGCCCTTTGAAATTGAAATTGAATTGAGAGAGAGAGAGAGAGAGAGAGAGAGAGAGAGAGAGAGAGAGAGAGAGAGAGAGAGAGAGAGAGAGAGAGAGAGAGAGAGAGAGACACACACACACAGACAGACAGACAGACAGACAGAGACAGACAGACGAAAACTATGCCTATGACATGACATAAAGTACACTCTTGTTTGGTAAATCTATCAAAAGTCCCAGTTGTTTTCACTGGGATGTTGATGTCATAATGGTCTCAGTATCTTTCTGATTCCCAGAAAAACGACACATGGGAGCACGCTTATGCCACAAATAGCTGGATTAAAGTGCTTGAAATGACAAAGAAACCCCACCACTTTCTCATTTTAATACTTATATTTTGATAGCCGTTCATCAACAAGATGACAGTGAGTCAAAGTGATAATTGTAATTGCAGTGGAGTGGCCAAAGAGCTAGCACGCTAAAAACACGGTTTCATCTGACAGCCCGTCATCTTTACACACATCATCATCCGGAAATATTACTCTGGGATAATATGATTAAAGTGGAATTATGTGTTCTACTGACGATACGTGTTTAGACTACAAATTATATTGTAGATGCATGGATCTTGGATAAGATGGGGTGTTAATCTACCTCTAAATCCTTCCATTATTACATGGAACCTCGATCTGTTCTACAAACCAAACAACTAATTTCCCTTGCAATTGCGGTTTGCTTCAACACTTGTCAAGTACAATTCATAGATACAAACCATCTTCAAGCCGTGAAACATGCTAAGGTCAAGTGATGACAAGGTATCAGGAACTAACCTTTATGAGCTATGACAGCGTACCTGGGG